>NW_017729008.1:26485912-26488797 GCF_001723915.1 Gavialis gangeticus
CCAAGGGGGGCCCTGGTGAATAGACTTTCCCCAAGTCCCTGCTGCTGGCCCCTGATAAGGTTGTAGGCAGCCACAAGATCCCCCCTCAGTCTCCTCTTGCGGAGACTGAAGATATTCAGGTCCCTCAGCCTCTCCTCATAGGGCTGGTCACGGAGGCCTTCAACCATATGAGTGGCCTCCTCTGGACCCTCTCCAGGGTCTCTGTAGTTAAAAATCAAGTGAAAACTAAGGGCTGATATTTTCCTAGGGGTGCCTTGAGTTGAGTATGGTGCCTTGAGTCTAAAAAGCTTGAGAACCACCGCAGTAGAAGGTAGGTGAGCAAGGTCATACCTGGAGTCTACCCCTGTTGAGCGTGAGGATGGTTTTGGAGTGGTGCATCTTGGGATGCTGGGGGATCAAAAATTGCTCATTTTATTTGTGGAGCAGACTGAAGTTACCCTAACATGAGTTAGGGTAACCACAGCTGAGTTAACCCTTGCCTGAAGTGGTGTAACTTTGAGACACTCAGAGGACACTTAGCATGAGTTAACAAACTTTAATGTGTGAATGCTTGTGTTTTAAGTGCCCTTAGTATGGTCTAAGTGTAACGTGTAACTTTACCCCTAGAGATAAGCAGTTAACAGAAGCGATCAACCAGTAGCACTCATTTTATAAGGGCCTGACATCAACATTTGAAGTATTTCCCACTACCAGGGGCTCAAATTGTTTTTACTGACATTTTATGAATAGTTAATAGCCTGATAGTGAAATAAAAAAAATAGGATATGTATATACATTCCACTGGGTGGAAGGAATAAAGTCATCTCGTGCTTACTAAACAGTGATTTGCATGCTTTTCATATGTAACCAATTAAAGGGAAAACAAGCTGAGTTTCCAAGACATTGGTTGATAACAGAGCAGCAGGAGAGTAGTGTAGAGGGGAGGGAAGGAATAACTTTGTGTGGATTTCATCACCAGTAGTGACCTTCAGGACGTTGCGATATGAAAATCCGTTGGACACCTGCCCCTCTGACTCTGAGGTTTTCAGCTCTTTACCAATTAAAATTATCTTAGTATATTATTTCCCCATAGAAACACAAAACTCTCATATGTCAAAACCAAACCATATGGAAAAATCATATTTCCCCTATATTTGATCAACCGTATTTCAAATGTACAAAAAGCATGTGTAATATATACAGAACTGGCCTAACCTCATACCACAAATAACTTTTGCTATGGAACTAGATATGGTTTAAATAGAGTAAACATATTAACTAGAGAGTCAAAGAATATTTTAATTACATATTTAAAAATCATTTAGATCATCATGCCAGAGATGACTGGGAATGTGAAACTAGGCTAATTTTGTTTAACAAAAAGCATATACAGATTCTGTGCAATGTGTATGAACAAAAATAAGGGGAAATAAGGCCACTGGGTGAGGGATAAGATGCTTCCTTATGAATCTAGAAGCAAGAGTCTGAATCTTGATCTACATTTACGCTGAATGCCAACCCCACCAAACTGAGCCAGTAAAGAAAGCCTGCACTATATTCCACTCAGCAGAATTTAGATACACAAGCTATTTTTGTCTATTTTATTATTTCACTAACAGGCTATAACTATAAAGACATGGTGGTAATAAAATTAAGAACTAGGTTTTTCTTTCTCCAACTTCTTAAAATGTTAGTAAAAACAATTTGAGCCCCTGGTGCATCAAACTTTGATATCAGGTCTTTATAAAAGGAATGTTACTGGTTGATCACTTCTGTTAACTGCTTACCTCTAAGGGTAAAGTTACACATTACACTTAGACTATTTGAGTGGGGGAGTCAAAAGCAGCCAGATATGACCAGGTCACTTACAGATACATTGGTGGCTCTTCTAGGATGCCTCCTAACCTAACATGCCACCTGTGCTCAGGACAGGCTGTTATTTCCAAAACCATATAATTTGGGGGAGAAAGGATGGCCTCAAATTGGACTCAAAAGACCTGGATTCTTGTTGAAATTTCAAAATTCAAAAATAAATTCTCCTCCAGGTAATCTTTCCAAAAGCAGCAAAGACAAAAGCCACTGTTAAGGCCACGTGAAAAATATCAGATAAGCACAGCTCACTGCTATAAATGCGCTGAAGCCATTTTCAGGATGAAGAGTATTTTCAGAAACAACCTTGCCTTGTATTAATACATTTGAATTGATTATTTACATATTTCAGTCATTTCAAGGGGCCATCCAGTCATTAAGACAAATTAGCAAGGTTATAGCCTATACTGTACATGTGGGATGGGGTTTATTTTTCTTTTTGGATGTTCCTCATATGAGTAATCAAAAACAAGTGATAATTAGTACAGTTTTTAATGATGACTTATCACAGCTGTCATCATAATAAGTTTTCCAGGATGGTTATAAAAATAAAATGGATAATGATACACAAAATGTCTCTTCCCATTCTTCATACATTTCAACTGAATTCCGCTGTGCAATCAGTTCTTACATAGCTTATGGCTAAAATATCACTGGCTTCTTTTTTTTCAGTTTAGCATATTACATTTGCTTTCAGTTTGGAGGAAGGACAGCTGAAACATGGTAAAAGCTAACATTTTGGAATGACCAAATCCCCTCAAGTTTCTGGCCTTAGCTGATCTTTAATGATATGGAGTTTGCATGGGGCATACAATCCCACATTTGCCTGATTTTCTTGCACCTTTCTTTGATGTTGTCAGCAATGGGATACTAGTATTGATACATCACCAGTCTGTACCAATGTGACAAATCCTACTTTCTTCTGTACAGTTTCTTTGGTACTATTCCATTTGCTAGATGCATTCCAGTCACTTCAATCTCAGTTATGATATTTAGTCAGATTCATAGATGTTAGGGTCAGAAGGGACCTCAATAGA
>NW_017729008.1:26489639-26496424 GCF_001723915.1 Gavialis gangeticus
TTCACTCCCTCATCCAAGTCACTGATGAAGACATTAAAGAGAATCAGTCCAAGGACCGAGCCCTGCAGGACCCCACTGCTGACTTCCTTCCAGGTTGATACTGATCCATCCACCACCACTCTCTGGGTACGACCCTCTAGACAATTTGCCACCCATCAGACTGTGTATTCATCCAAGTCACAGTCTCTTAATTTGTTCACCAGTATGGGGTGGGATACTATATCGAAGGCCTTCCTGAAGTCTAAGCAAACGATATCTACCCCTACTCCTGCATCCAGGTGTTTGGTAACCCAGTCATAAAAAGAGATTAGATTAGTCAGGCATGATCTACCTACTATGAACCCATGCTGGTTTCCCCTCAGCATAATTTTTCCTGCTGGGCTCTCACATATGTGAGCCTTAATAATCTTTTCAAAGACTTTACCAAGGATGGAGGTGAGACTGACTGGCCTGTAGTTACTTGGATTCTCCTTCCTCCCCTTCTTGAAAATAGGGACCACATTGGCCCTTTTCGAGTCCTACGGGACCTGGCCCATGTGCCACAAGTGCTCAAATATTCTTGCCAGTGCCTGTGTAATGACATTAGTCAGTGCCTTCAGTATCCTTAGATGGAGCTCATCCAAGCCTGCCGACTTAAGCGCATCCAGTCCTTCCAAGTGACTCTGCACTATCTCAGGGTCAATGATTGGTGGTCTTGTGCCCTGCTGTTGTCTCTCTACGATCCCACTGTGAGACTTGTCTTGCCCCTTGTTTAGGAACACTGAGGCAAAGACCTCATTGAGGAGTTCAGCCTTGTCCCCCCTGTCTGTCACCAATTGCTTTTGCCCATTCAGTAGTGGTCCTATACCACCTTGGGACTTCCTTTTACTCCCTATATATCTGAAAAACAGTATTTTTGTTATCCTTAACATAGGATGCCATCCTCAGCTCCATGGTAGCTTTGGGCTTTTTAACTGCCTCCCTATAACTGTGAGCTGAGGAGGCATACTCATCTTTAGTAATTTCTCCTTGTTTCCACTGCTTATATGCCCCCCTTTTTGCCCTTAGACTGCTCTGAATTTCTCTGGTTAGCCAAGGAAGCCTCTTGGCCCTTTTCTTCCTTTTCAAAAATGAAAGATGTCAGTTCTTTCATTTTAAAAAATAAAAGATGTCAAGTCTTTCATTTTGTGGGACATTTGGACACCACGCAGTCTTCAAGTTGTTGCTGGAGACTTAAAAATATTTGACAAATTGGCCATAAAAGCTGGAATAATGAAGCATCCAGCTTTTATTCTAGGTTTAAAATCCATCTGTGCCATCATGTGCCATCATGTATGTCTTGGATACAGATGGACAGATGTGATGCTCTAACTACTGCTTATTACATTAATCAGGACTGCACTTCTCAAATGAGTGATCCACCCTTTTCTCTTTCTTTATACTGTAATACACCCTTTGGGCTGGGCAAGGCTTTTATGTGTGTGTGGTGCTTTGGTTGGTGGTTTCTAGCTATAATCACAAAACATAAAACAAACATGCAATTAAATATTCAGATTCTTAAATGCTGCACATCAAAGTATTTTTGAACATAACTAAAAAAAATAACATGTCAATAGTATACAATTATACAGCATTTTCCATCATCCTTAAGCGATTTACAACTCTGCACTCTATCCCCCAAATCCAGAAGTAAGTTTCATTGCTGAGCAGACTTCTTTGAAAATATAGCACTGTTCACCCATATGAAATTATTTACATTATAAAAGTGCCTTCTCTTGAGAGTTTTCTGACAGCCAAACCCAGGCTATTCCTTTCTCCGGTTCAACGAGGCCACTGCCCTTTACTTTCCTGCCATGCCTTGATGCTGATTATAAATTTGGGAGGCAACCCTCAGAATACCAGTGTGATACCTTGGATGCTTCTCTGTTCATCACTGAGCCACCTCTGTTTAGCCCAGTTTTAATTCGAACTCCAAGCAGGATGCTTCTGTCCTCAATTGGCCTCAATCAGCCACGCAATTAGCACGCTTACAGGTTTGCAGCCTGCCTCTCTGTAGCTCGCACCCTGCAGCCTAATCTCTGTGCTCACCCAGTCAGTAACAGGTGTTAGGGGCCCCTGTTACAATACATGCAAATGTTTGGAGAACTGGGGCTTGTGCTCCACATGCACAAGAATCAGTTGGCCTGGTGTGAAGCAGAGCAGCTGTTCAATAGCATGCAGGAATACTCCCAGTTAATTCAGGGCAGGAAGTACATGTAGAATTCTAGGTAGGTAGAAATATGATTCTGCGCCATAGCATCTCATGTAGACATGCCCATTGAGTACTGATATAGCCATGGGCAATGCGTGGGGGTGCACGTGCACTCCCTAGGAAAAGATGTTGCTGACACTGCCGGTGGCACCTGCAAGTGGTCTCCGCTCGCCACTACCCCCCTCACTGCTGACACCACCACCAGCATCTGCAGCTAGTCCAAGATTGTTGCTGGCCACCACCAACACTGCAGGCGGTGTCTATGGGTGGTCGCTGATCACTGCTCAGTGCTCATCACTCCCCCCCCACCCTGTTGCTGACAGCGCCACGGCTGCCTGCGGGTGCTCCCTGTTTGCTGCCACCATGCTCCCACCACTGGCAGTGCCACTACTGCCTGTGGGAGTTTGCTGTGTTCCCCCTGATGGCACACAGCATTCATGGATATAACAATGACCACATGACATTTTGTCGACATGTGGCATGAGTGCATGGGTGAAGCTTGTATTTTGGTGGTGGACAGATGCAAAGTAGATGTACCCTAAGAGATTCAAGGGAAAAAAAATCTGAATATAAATCAATGAGCTTTTTGCTCCTTAATTTTTTGTGCATCATAGAAAATCCTTTCCTACAGCATGCAGGAATACTACCAGTCAATTCAGGGCAGGAAGTACATGTAGAATGAACTTGTGAGTTTCACAATTTCTGTTTAGCTTGGCCAAACTTAGATGCTCATCAGAAATATATAAAACTCCTGGATCTACAACATCATGCCATAAAATTTCATGTGAAGCTAAGAAATCTCTCATGAGATTTCTGGTACTTCCTGCTCCTAGCATTGCCAGCCATCTCAAAAGAACAACCTTTCAAATACTATTTTGGAACATCTGCTTCTTAGCTGAAAGCAGAAACTCTAGAGAGTCGAAGTATTTATTTAGAGTAAACAAAATTAATCAGAAACTTTTAGAACCTGGAAAAAAAGAACTTGGTTTGGGTTTAATTAGAGCTGCTTCAGATGCAATGCCTTCATGAGAGCTTCATTGCCATATTCCTTCCAAAGAACCAGATTCTACTTTTTTTTTCTTTTTAAGACAATGGAAACTATGCTATTGCATCAAGTCAGAGCAGAATTAGATCCAAAAAGGACACAAGCCATCACAGCCTCTTGAATGCCTGACCCCCACAAAAGGCTGTGACAGACTATGGCTGAGCATTCTCTCTTAGATGCTTACTGCACAGTTGACATGCTGAACCCAGGTAAACCTGGAGTCTCAAATGAACCCAGACATGGCTCTTGTTTGGGCTTCTATGGATTCTCTCCCATGCTAAGCACATCCTTAACAAGTTTTTGTGTTAGATGTAAATGAAAGAAAACTAGACAGAGAGAAGAAATAGGTAAACTTTGCACACAGATTCTGAATGCAGCCTTAATCTTTGTAAAGCATGAGAGCACAGTTTAGCAGAATATCTGGAATGCAATATCCCTCACTTTTGCTCCCATCTTCACTTGGGAGTCCACAAGGGTCTGTTTGAAGGTAAGCATACCTTATCTCTTTGAAATGGCCTTACTGCCAACCTGCCCTTCCTCCTCTACCAACTAAATGCCTGTTTGTCTCTTCCTTCCTTGTGCCCAATGTTCCTTGTCCCTTTGTAAGACTTTTCTCCCATTGTTCCTTCTCAGACTCCTTTGTCAGACTCCTCCTTTGATTTCTTTGCTCAGGCTTTTTAACTTTCTACTGCTGCAGATTCCAGAGACTATTGGAAAAGCTGGCTCACCATTCACATAACCCCTTCAGCATCATTGTGTCAGTATTCAAATGTTTATGGGTCTACTTTACACCACATACACATACCCGTGCACTCTCTCTCACCCCCCACCCATGATTGCCAGAGAATATTTTAGAAAGGGGGGAACCCCTTGAAATCAAACAGATTAAACTGTTTTAAGATTAAAAACGAATTATTTATCACATGTAGTTCTAAGAAATTACATAGCAATTCCCCACATTTTCCATGGAGGCATCCAATGAAGCATGAAGTCTTTAGTTTACAGTACTATGATAATGAGCTGCAAGCTAGTAAACTCAGCACAGCTTCGTTCCAGCTTCCCAAAGCATCAGCCTGGAATTTTACACAGCTTTGATTAAGCCAACATCCCCAAGTGTTTTAGGGGAAAAAAAACTAAACTAAACTAAGCTAAACTAAACTAAACAAATAAGCCTTTCTTAATTCCTAGAGACAAAGAGAGTGAGCTCATGCATTCCAAAAAAATTAAAATCTGAGCTTGATTTTTACTGGTGGAAGTTGGGAGCAAACTTCCTCTATGAAGAGGTTATCCTATAACTGACTACTGCAGGATTACTTACACTTTGCTCAGAAGCAGCTGGTACTGGCTATTGTCAGAAACAGGATACTGGACTGGATACATCAATGTTTAGTGGCAGCAAAGCAATTCCTGAATTCATCTGTTCCTATAAAACAAAATTTCAGGAAAGAGGTTTTCAAAAAAGTGGGGTTGGCTTAATATACAGACTGAGCTCTTTTTATGATGTGAAAATATCCTTCTTGGTAATTCTAGAAGCTTATACTGTTAGAGGTGTTTATATGAAAAACTGACACTGCAGATTTCTGGATTGCTGCACCCTTTTGAATGATGGCAGATTGTCACATATTTCCAGGGGTAGGGAAGAAACAGGAACACTTGGGTATTCCAGCTGGTAAATTTGAATTCAAATTTATTATTTGAGTGCTAGAAAGGTAACTATTAAACCTGGACCAAAATATTCAGTGGGACCAATTGTCTTCATGACTGCCTCACAGTATCGCTTCCCTGAGTCCCCTCCTCTTAACTCTCACACAAAAGCAGAACACAAATGTTCACATTAGATCAGACTATAATCCTATACCCATAAGAACCTATACCATAAAAATTAATGGCATTGACTTGAACAGAACAGCATTAGCCCTTGTGAGCACTGTTTCCTGGCTCCTACCAGTCCCTTAAAACTCTGATGTCCAAATAAGCGAGTAAAGCTGTGTAAATGCCCCATGATGCTGCTGCCTTCCAAAGTAGGAAAGTTAGTTCTCTTTGAGGTTATTGCTAGCTTTAACCCAGTAGTTAAGTTTACATCGAATAATAATATATTTTTAAAGGTCCCTTAATATTTTGATCTTAATAATAGGGTATCTGGCAAAAAAAATGTTAAAAGCAAACTGGGCACTAACTTCCACTCTGTAAAAAAAAATCCATCCCTTTAGGAATAAGAAAGGGAAAACCAGAAGGAAAAAACTCAGTAGGGGTTGAGATTACTTAGGAGTGAGGAGAAGCAGCACAGGACAATTAGCTCCAGAATGGTTTCTTTAGGGATGCAGCTGCTTGGCTTTGCTGAATTTAAAGGGGTGGCTTGAGAAAGGCATCCTGGGTAAAATACTACATGGAGACAACTCTGGCTGGGGAGGATTATTAAGACCAAGAAGGAATAGGCTGCTATATGGCACTGCTGTGCTGTAAACCAGACTAGTAATCAGGATTTAAAGGTCATACAAGGGCCCTTAATTGTCTTCTAACATTCTGGATGTGCTCAGCATCTGCAGTTTTCTTTGCCTTTAGTGGAACCTTTAAGTGTTCAGCATCTCTGAAGATCAGGTCCCTGACAGTTAGGTGATTATATATGGATTTAGGATCCTACCTAAATATCAAACATGATGTAATTCAGTGCAGCTTAAATGAAACTAGACCTGCCATGCATTTCATAAAGTAGACTCGCAAATTGTGTGCTTGCCAATCTGAAATTTAATTTTACATGTTTTTTTAAAATATGTTATGCTTGGTCATCACTAACTTCCAGACACTAAGCCCCAGTACTCCACATCTGTCTTTTTTTCTCTCCCCAGCCCTTTTTTAGCAGTCTGTTTTGCATATTAGCTTATCAGTACAACAGTTTAATATGATTTACACAGAAATTATGTGCAAATTGCAATGTGAAAATACCAGGCCTATGAATATCCCTAGAGTCTTGTTTAAACTTTCAGCTTCTTCCAAATGCAGTTGCTACAGAAATACTGCAGGGGTAAATGTAGTTCTAAATACTTGCAGAATATGTTTTTCTATAGGCAATACGCATGGTTAATATTTCTATTATATTGCTGTAGCCAAACAGGAGAATTTCTAATGAAGACTAAGAACCATTATCTGCTGAGCATGTATAAGGACTAAGCATGTGTGTTTTTCACTTGACATCCAAATAAGACTGTTTTCTCAGTGACTTTTGAGGCTAGTGACATGCAACAGTGAACTGAACAATAAATAGCTTAGTTCTTTTATATCTAACCATTTTCCCTCTTCTAGCTAGAGCTGCAGAAAACAATGTGAAAATATTTTTCATAGTACCAAGCCAAGTTATACTTGGTTGCCTTTCACTGGCGTTGAACTGTTGAGCTTTCATAAATATCAGTTTGTATTTTAGTGAACAGCACAAGGGTTGGCATCATGATACTTTCAATAACCCTGAACTTTTGAATTTGTAGCTTACACTTAAAAAAAAAAAAAAAAAAAAAA
>NW_017729008.1:26496519-26501045 GCF_001723915.1 Gavialis gangeticus
AAAAAAAAAAAAAAAAAATCACTGTGGCAATGGACCACACAGCTAGATGTATTTGAGCAAGAATATTTTTAAGCGTGTTAGTTAACAATTAAAAAAAAAAAAAATCCCACCTGTCAATTTCAGCAAGCACTTGACATATTTATAAGAGCTGGCTGCACACTCTGTTGAATTACTAAAGAGGTGTGAGAACCAATTACACAATGTAGTCCAGCTGAATTAGATCAAGTTGTATCCTTTAAATTTCAATTAACTTCAAACAAAAAGGTCACTTTTGCTTAACTAAGCGATGTGAAAAGCCACACTTACAATCTTCTGAGGTTTTTTGGCCTCTTCTATACTAAAATCCAGAATGCTATTAAAGTAATGGTATGTCCTATGTTCCCATGTCGAATATATCTATCTATTGAACAACTACTAAAACTATAAATCAACTTCCATATAGGCACTAAAGTCCAGGATCAGGAAAATATTCCAGCTGAGAGAGTGCTACAGCACATGCTTCACATTAAGGGCAAACTTAAGTCTCATCTATGCCAATTAGTTGCAATCACATGCTTTTTTTTTTTTGCATCAGCTCCTGTATGGAAATGATTTCTGTGGATGGTTCAAAGCCCATGGATGCCAAAGGAGATAGTCTCATTACACTCAATGAGTATTGGCTCAGGTCCTAATTGATTTACAATATAGTAGCAAAAAAACAATTACCTGATGTGGATAAGGTCACAATTGTATTTTGCTGGTCTAACGCTTTCTTTTAGAATTTGTAAAACTAGTTCATTCTGGGTTAAAAGCTTGTATTTAAAATTTAAGCCTGTAGTGAATTACCTTAGCCAAAACTATAAATCCCTAAAAATAGAGCTTTGTAACAGAAGTGCTGACAAAAACTAAACTAAAGGAGCACCATTGGTCCTACTAAGATAATAAAATAACAAACAGAGGAGGAAAGTTAATCCTGCTTTGAAGGAACTTGCACAGCCAGCTGTTTGTTCTGGTTGGTGGAGCTATTCACTGTGGTATTATTCAGTAAATGCACAGTTTATAGGGATGCATTTTTCTATGTAGTTTTGTAAACCAAGAAAAAGCAACATGTCAGACTGCAGGGCATAAGAGACTGGCTGAAAAGACTGTATTTTTTCTTTACTCACATTTTCTTGTTGATATCACAGGAGAATAGAAATTAAAACCTAGCCACCTTTGATATTTTCCTACCGTACTGTAGTAGCTGCAAGAATCCCTTAGGCAGCCATAGCTTAGCTTTTGGCAGGTTTTCATCAACCTAAGTAATCAAAGTCCATGCTAAATTTCTCCTCAAGAGAAAAAGAGAACTCATGTATTGTGGCATTCACCTAAAGGTCGGTGAATGCAATAGGGTGGGGTGGAGTGGCAGTGCGAAGAGCTGCTGCACCCCTGAAGGCCAGAATAATGGGTTCCAAAACATTGGTGTTGAGAAAGGTGTTGGATGGGGACCAGGATCCAGTAGGTGGGAAGTGAGGAAGGAAGGGTTTGCAAGGGCTGCATCTGGCAAAAGACCAAAGCAGGAGTATATATGTCTGTGTGTTTGTGTAGTGGGATTTAGGCAGCAAACAAGGTTAACTCATAGTACTCACATACAATGCATTTCTTTCATAGGGACTACTCTGCTCAAAAGGCATCTTGGTTCCATGAAACGTAGATACTCCAACTCTCTGCTCTTTTTAAGACTCAGGGGTATGTCCTTACTTAGGTGCAACCATTAATTGCTGATTTTGGCACCGATAGTGCTGTCTAAACTTATGTTTTACTTCCCCTGACTGTGACTCTGCACTTTGAACTAGCATGGGATTGCCTATAGTAGAGTCCTGGTACATCTCTGCCTGTTAGGCAAGTTATTTTGGATGAACATGAAAAAAAAAAGAAATTCAGCAAGAACCATTGAGATTCAGTAACTTCTACTCAAAGCCATCAGTCCCTCTTTTGCACCTTGCTGCCACTGAGAAATATGCAAAAAGACCATAGTGGAAACTCCTCCACACAATTTATTGAAACTGCTGAAGGTGCCCACATACATAGGTTGCTGCTGGAGTGGCAGCCTAATAGCATGTTACATCCTTTTCCTTCCTCACCATCTTCCTACTTCCCTATACCTCAGGGTGCTGTCAGAGAGATCTGTAAGACAGTTCAGCTCTCTCTTCCACAAGGGCACCCTACTGAAGTACTTTCAGAAGTGTGAGTAACTTCCTGCCTAATCTACGCTTCAACAGCAAAACTAAGGCATGCTTTTTCTTTCTTACTACTTTCTCACAGCCCTGCAGGGAGGTTAAGAACAACGACAAAAGATCACTTCTAGCCTTCATGCTGTACTTACTTACTTCTGTTATATGATGGATGTAGTGAGGTGTGAGTGGTATCAGTTACGATAAAAAAAAGATTCCTCTGGTCATACTCTGAAAACATTCATGACAAAGGGGAAATGAATAACAAGGCATACCGAAGTGACTTGTTGGATGGTAAATATCAAGGCAGGAAGAGGCCAGTTCCCTCGGGGAAGGTGACAGAGATAGTGCAAGAAGGTGAAGTCCATGCCTTGACCTAACTGAAACCAGCTCAAATTTGCTCTTTCTGGCTAAGTACAAACAAAAAGTCTGAGGCTGAATTGATTGAGTCTTTGCAGGTTAGTTTAAGCTGCAAAGATTGAACCAATAAGCAAATGAACAGACATTCACTTTTGATTCAGGGAATGCAGCCACATGCCTGTAGTGGCTAAGGCCAGAAGCTAGGGGGTGCTACAGCATGGCTCGCTGACACACAGCCAGCATGGGCTGTGTGTTTGCTTCCCCTTCCTGATGTCCCTGAGGTCTCTGAGATTTGTAGTCAGACTCACAGCAGAAGGACTCTGCAGGGTTGCCCATCACTTCCTTTTCCTGCTTCCAGGTGCCTCTGGGAGTTGTAGTCCACAGTTGCAGCAGTCACTAAGACAGCAGGGCAGGGCAGCTCTGTACTCAGGGGAAGGGAAGTTTAACCCTCTTCCTGGCCCGATCCCAGCAGGGGTCATTGAGCTAGGGGGCAGAGGAGTGAGGCCAGCCCTGCTCTCTGGAGCAGACAGCCCAGCACAGCCCAGCCCAGCCCAGGACTGCAAACTGCTAAGATGTTGAGGGACTGTGATTTCACTTGAACCAGGAAGGGGTCTGAGACAGAAGTTCCATAAACTAGCTTGACTTAAATCAGTTAAGTCTGATACTACATTCAGCCAGGTGTATCTTAACCTAGTTTTAGCCATTTTGAAACTGGTTTATGTGCACTGAACTTCTGTTCTGTTACAGGTTTAAACCGGTTTCTGATCACTTAAACCAATTTATATGTATCTTCTGTCCCTAGCCCTGTCTTAAGGAGTTTTGGGCCTAGCTACAAGCTGACTGAAATTTTCCTAAGCATTTCACTGAACTGTGATGAATTCAGAATTTAAGGTTTATCACGAAAGAAATGCCAAAACAGGTGTTCCCAGCTTCATGTTTCTTTATAAAAAAAACCCACACAGCTCTTGATTAGAGTTTTTTATGAGTGGTAAGCTGGATGGCTGGTATGCTACACCTCTAGGCTTCCTGATTCTAAACATGATGCTTCATGAAAGATTCATTTGGGGAAAATAACCCTTCCAGTTAGAGCTCTGCAAAAAAGATGTGATAAACTGGTTTGGGGTCTTAAATTGCATGTAGATAGTGGCTGGGGAGTTCAGTGACTGTGACCTGGAAGGAGAAAAACAGCGTGCGTTTCAATGTTCATGAAGGCAACATTTATGAAAATTTATAGTCATGGTTTCAGAATATATGTTCTTCAAGGTGCATTAGGATTACATCATACTAGCCGCAGATCCCCAGGATGGTCTGGGAAACAGGAGATTTCACTTCAGCGGCAACCAGGGTTAAATCGTTCAAAGGATGTTAACAATTAGGCCCAACTGCTTCCTGCTTCTTCCTACATATGGAAGGCCCCCTCAGTACTTCTGTGTGTATGGGGGCAGGGAAAGCAGGAGGCTTTGTTAAGTAGTTGGATTATCTTTGTGCCGTACAACACAACTCAAAGGAGTGCCCAGTGGAGTGGTGTCTAGTTGCTTGGATGAGGAGGACGTGTAGGAAATAGGACTGACAGGTGGACCCTACTCTCCTAACCTGATTCCCTCCTGCTGACAGTGGAGTGGTGCAAATGCTGAAGAGGCTATGGGAGAAGTGTCTGTGAAGTGGATTTACTGGTGCTCTCTGCTGTACCTGCAGGGGTCCCCAGCAGCCACACTTTGGGTTTTATACAAGTTTTCAACGTCAGAAGTCTTTACCAGCATTAACCTAGCCTCACATCTTCTCTGTGAAGAGGGCAAGTGTACCTAGCCCATCTTTATGGGGCAAAAAAAGTAGAATATGTTAAACAGAAAGGCTGACCCAATGGCTAGGACTCAGGAGAGTTGTGTTTGGTTTCTTGTTTCTCTCCCTCTTACCTTCAGTTAGGGCACAAACTAGGGATAATGATACTTCCTTTTCCCAAACAAACCATTTGTT
>NW_017729008.1:26506045-26513616 GCF_001723915.1 Gavialis gangeticus
TACTGGTGCTGTCTGCTGTACCTGCAGGGGTCCCCAGCAGCCACACTTTGGGTTTTATACAAGTTTTCAACGTCAGAAGTCTTTACCAGCATTAACCTAGCCTCACATCTTCTCTGTGAAGAGGGCAAGTGTACCTAGCCCATCTTTATGGGGCAAAAAAAGTAGAATATGTTAAACAGAAAGGCTGACCCAATGGCTAGGACTCAGGAGAGTTGTGTTTGGTTTCTTGTTTCTCTCCCTCTTACCTTCAGTTAGGGCACAAACTAGGGATAATGATACTTCCTTTTCCCAAACAAACCATTTGTTTTGCCTATTTAGGTAGCAAGCTCCTCAGAAGAGCATCTGTTTCTTACTTTACATTGGTACAATGCTTAATATAATAGGGCCTGTAAGTAGTCCCATATAACCACTACACTGCCCCAGAACAATACCGGAAGTCAGAGTGAAGATGAGCTTTTGGACTTCTAGTTCACATCCTTCTACTCCCCTATTCCATGCCCCTCTGAGCAGAATCAGCATGTTGCTTCAAAACAAAGCAAGCAATTTTAGCCTGGTAAAGTAAATTAACATAAATTGATAGCATTATATTGGCAGCAAGGCACTCCATACTTCCATTAAGGTTACAGAGACTTTTTCCGTGTAAACAGTTAAGACAGCCAACTTCAAATATTTGGAAGAAATGTTTATTTAACAACTGAATACATGCTAAAAGAAATAATTTACAGCAGCAGTTTCATTACATTTTTTTCTCTCCAGTTTTCTAGTTCCCATCTGAATTGCAGTGATAAATACAAAAGTAGAATTATTTACTATCCAGTGAGAAATGTGCTTACAGAATGGCACATAACTTTGGCACCGAAATAGCAAATAAACCACCTCATCACCTGTGTGGCAAAACTTTGCATTTTAGTATTATGCTGAACACACTGAAATGGAGTACCTCTAGATAGCAGTACTTTACACTGTACCTCCTTACCTAGTCAAAAATATTTACATCTCTTTTGGCTAATGTGTAGGTAGCAAAAACTGAACTATTAAACACATACCATTGATATTCACTAAATAATACATAAAAAAAGATCAGTAAATGCGCATTCACATGCATTTAATTTTTTTTTTTTACATAGTGACTTCACTAGGGGCATGAAGGTTTAATTCGATTCTGCAAAGATGCACATTTTCTTAGCTTGATACTGTTGTTTAACATAACCATACAGTCATTATGAGCCATTGAACAAACTCCCATCTTCAGTGGTCCATGCAAACATGAAGGGTTGACTAATAAGAAGAATAATTTCAATAGAGTTTTGTGGTTATAAGTGAAATCCTTTATTTCTCTCCAGCTTAAACAGAACCATTAGTTTGTTTCACCTAAAGTTTGGAACTAGAGGTTTAGAGATCTGTGTGGATGTTTTATGTAAGTGTTGCTTTTTTATTTGAAATGTTATGTCATATTTTAAAACAGAATACAAATGGGAAGCATGACATACTGATATTGCAGGGCATCCTTCTATACGTGAATTCGTCACAGTTTCTGTTCTCTGAAATCAGCTCATTTCAAATAGTATTATGTGCCACTGTAACTCAACAGCAATATCAATCCAATAATCAACTATTTAACCTTAGGCCTGATGCTGTAAGCCTTTTCTCATGTCTGTACCATACCAATTTAAGCAGGATTATCTATGCCAATGAGGACTGCTCATGTGAGTCAAAATTTGAGTCCCTGATTGTTTCAGTAGCACAGTTAAACATGTTATGATACGGCAAAACTTCACGGCTGCTTTCATAGATTTCATAAAAATTTACAGATACGTACATACATACATATATACATACATATATATGTATCTCCAATACATCTTGTTCTCAATGCATTGCTATAAAAAGGAGCATAGCTGAGGAAAAAGTATTAGATGGAAGTCACCACTTACTATACAAAAAAAGGGAACTGGGTAAATTAGAGCCCATCCATCAGAGTCTTTCTCATGAATGCTATGGGCTTTGGATTTCATTTTAAAAGTTTTCCCCCTTTTTTAACAAAGAGGATTCTAATGACTTAGTGGTACACAATAGGCCTCTTAGGCTGACTATTGATTTAACAACTCTAGTTGATAACAGTGGGCACATCTACACGTAGAATTAGTGTGATATAAGTAATGCACATTAAAACTAATACCTCCATTGTGAGGCACTAGAAAATGTGTATTAGCTTATTTTAATGTGCATTAGGGAAAGAGCATAGTTTTTTGTGATGCTTTAATTCACATTAAAATAGTCTAATGTGCATTAAAGCACACATGTAGACATGGCCAGTGTTCGCATTTCATTGCAGCCTGAGCTGAAAAATGAGTATTCCCCTCCTATCTGAAACATTAAAGCACTTATACACACAGTTGAACATATGCTTAAGTCCATCCTTATTCAGTCTAGCAAATAATCATAGCTTAACTTAAGCACATACTCAAGACCTATGGAAATCAAAATGTGATAAAAAAGGTATCTACCTTTTTCCTAAGGGATGTGTTTTAAAGATAAATGTGCTTTGCTAAATTACGGTCTCAGAATCCTGCCAGCCCTATTCAATGACAGTTTTGCCAAAAAATTAATTGGCAACCAAACTGGATGCTTTAGAGTCTGATCCTGTAACTTCTCCATGGACAAAACTCCTCTTAAGCAGACTCAAGTACTGGTATACAGAACTTGACCCTTTATTACAAATATTTTGCAATGAAGGTAGGGAACTTCAGTGATTAGAAAGAACAGGTTTTTACTGAGTAATAAAAGGACCTGGGTCACCTTGGGAGAGATGCTGTTTACTGAGATGTGTTGTAATGCATGTGCTAATGCTGACATGACTGTGATTCACCAAAGCAACAAGTCGTAGTGATTAACCATAAAACAGCTGGCTATTAACCTCTTTACAATACAGGGCACACTTTTATAAAGCTGTTCTAGCAAACAAAGAATTCCACATTTGTTCTAGTAAACTCCTTCCCAGTGACACTAGTTGAAGCTAAGCATATATTAAGAGTAGTTCACCAACCATACCAAGGTGAGATCTGGGAGGCAAAAGACCTATGACAATAGACCTTGATAGAAATGGGAACCAAAGAAATATTTATTTTGGAGTGGACCAAAACCATTACCCATATTGTCCTTAAACCTGCTGTTCATATAGAACAGTGGTAGTCAGAGTTACTTGCCCTGGGAGCCATATCCAATCCTCCACTGAAGCTGGAGATTGGGGGGAAGAGGTGCGGCTTCTCCACCAAAGCTCCATTGAAGCCCTGCCTACTTCTCCCTGAGGCAGCAGCCTGGTGTCCCCAGGAGCCACCTTGGGGAGAAGTAGGCAGGGCTTTGGTGGAGAAGTCCTAGAAAGTTGCAAGAACCATGCTGGCAAGCCACATGCAACTCATGAGCCACAGTTTGGCCACCATTGATATAGTACAAGTGCACTGTACTTGGCTTTATCCTGTAATCCTGCTGCATATAGAATAATATCCCTTAGCATCAATGGAAGTTACCTATCCAAGGGCAAATCCTCACTGGTATAAATTTGCTCCTTTGAGTTCAATACAGCTATTCCAATTTTTAGTAGCTGGAGCTTTGGCTTGAATTGTTCAATCGACTCTTAAGTCTTAAGCATAGAGTCCAGGGGTACAGAACAAAGTGACAATTTTTGCCCCATCTGGCCACAGAAAGAGTCTATGGCCATGACCAAACACACGTGCATGGCTGTAGGCAGCTTCAAAAATGACTGATTGAGTGAAAATCTGACCCCTCATTGCATGAGGTATCAGATAAAGACATTTCAAAATGTAGTTTCTTTTGTAACTTGTGTCTGCAGAACTCCCAGCCTGTCACTGTTTTCAGAATGGGAGGGGGGAAAGGAAGCAGAGGAAGATCAGTCGGGGGGTGGGGGGCAGCTCCCCCCCAGAAGGTGGAAAGTGGGTATGGGAGCCCTCCGAGGTGGGGGCGGCTCCAATTCACTCACCCCACATTTCAGCTTTGCCCCCCACTTCCCATTCTGAAAACAGGAAGTACCAGCAGAGAGCCATGGCCATTGCTATGGAAACTTGGCTGCAGGCTCCCAGCCCAAAGCTAGATTCCCCTCCCCCTTGGAACCAACAGTGAACTTCTGTCTGGTCCAGGGTAATGCTGTAACTCAGAAAGCTTTGCAGAACATGTTCTGAGTTACAGCTGGGAGCTGCACTTCTGTCTGCACCCCTCGCATACCATGTAAGCAGGGGTGTGCTGTGTTTGTTTAAAAAAACTTAGCTCACAAAAAAAATGGAGACTAAGAATTGTAGACATTATCCTACTATTGAGTTAGGAGCAAAACTACTAAATCAAATAGGAGTTTTTTTCTTACTGAATAACAGCTTTCTATGAGACACAGTATCTAGCCACCTTCATTAACACATTTTCATGAACCAGCAAAGCAATTGTGTATTTATTAAAAGGGAAGGGTTTTTTTTAATGTTTTTGAAATAAAAATATATATAACTTAAATCAAATGCTTTGTTCTTCATTGGTTCCATCTATTTTGCTTGGTATCAAGATATTGTACAAGTTGATCTTTTACATAGACATTTAAAAAAGAATTAAAAAATGCAAAAGACTTCCATGCCATACAGAGACTTTTGTGTTAAAATAGCTTAGTTTTACAACTGCTTAGAAGTTACTTGTCATATAGAACCTTGGGTTAAAGGAGAGTGGGTTAACTGCAGTGTGACTTACTGCCTTGAAAAAAATTTCAAACAAAAGAATAAAGCAGCTCATAATTGGAAGGGTTTTTTTTTTTCCTTTAAATCAATAATTAGAAAGTACAATATTTCTAAGAGAAAAAGTCTAATCTATTTTAGAAAAGAGCTAATGTTTGCTGCATATTTGCCATGGTATATTTAAATTATCATTTTAATAAAATACATCTTTAGATCAAAGCTGAAAGAAGTCATCAGTAGTAGGCCAGTGTACTCCAACTTTTTTCTTTTGTTCCTCTGGATGATGGATGGCTTATGCTGTTCAGATTTCCACAGACAATCTCCTTCAGTCTTTTTTTAAAACTCTTCCAGTACATATAAGCAGGAGAACTGGTAGACCAAACAAAGCAAAATCCTTGTGTCCAATCACATGTTAGGATGTTCATCAGCTTAACAAGTCCATGCAGTTTTATACTTAGGTTCAGGAAAGGTGGTACCTCTGATGAAAGGTGGGCTTCTTTCCTTTTTAATGGCAGCATGAAATATATGACATTTTTATATCTTGGGCAAAAGAGAAAGCAACATTTGTCTTTCCCTCGAAGAACTCTTTGAGCAATAAAGGTAGGTCCAGGGTGTTTTTTCATCCATAAAACTCTAGTAAGCTGGATACTGGTGGAAAGAATGGGCAAGGAGTTGCTAGGAAGGTTACTTTATTTAAACCTGGTGGAAATTGTTTGAGCTTCCCACCCTTGTAAACATCCACATAATGCCATGAAAAAGTTCATGTATATTGCATTTTTTCCAGTTATGTGTCTACACAAGTTTCTACTTGGATGAGGTTCCTAGAGGTAATGTAGCTCAGACACTCCGTGGTGCCCTCTCAAATTCGTGGGTCCTCCTGTTTCTACCTTTCTTATTTTCTTGTAGGTGCTTCCACTTATTAGTATTCACCTGGGCATTGGCTGGTCTTTGCCGACGTTGTTTGCGGTCCCTTTTCCAAACCTGTTCACAGAACTCATCCATCGTATTGAGGTTGGGGTGGTTAATTAACTGCATAAAGTCTCTATACCAAACTTTTTGACTAGGGGTCATGCTGTTGGATGCCTCCTTAGCCTTGGAGCTCTCACCATCTTCTTCTTTATGAAGCAGCTCTTCCAAGTGTTCAGAATCAATTACCTCCAGGATCACTTTGAGCAGAGTTTGCATGAAGCCATGCTCCACCGCATGACAAAAGTAAGTGCCAGAGTCTTTCCGCTGAAGGGTCCGTAGCAGAAGGCCCTGATCAGTCCTGATCAAACGATCATCCACTTTTATCTGTGTTGGAGAAAAAGATGTATTTCAACAGTTATTTCTCATCAGTGTTATTCTTTGGGTACTTTAATTCTTTGGCATGTTAAAGAAGAATGTGGCAAAGAAATATGTTAAGGGGGAAATCCTTTTAGTCCTTTTGTAGTTGTGGAACTCTTGGAGCCATTATGACTTTGCTGCTCAGGGAAACTGGCAAGTAAAGAGTTTACTCCTCACTCCCTACTGCTAAGCGGTTAAAAACCCTGTAGAAATTTTCTCAGAGGGGTTTTGGAAAGTTATGTGAGATGCAAAATAAGCAACGTCTACAAACCCAGCACTGCAGTCAGGAGGCCATACCAATGATCCTGGGCCAGCTGCATCATGAGCAGTGTTGCGCCTCCATGTTTGGAAGGAGGAACCACTTGTTCCCATGTTGCTTCCCAGTACAAACCCCTCTTATAGAAGATGGGTGGTGTTAAAGTAGAAGAGGAGCAAGAGAAAGAAGTGTGGATTATGCTTCAAATTTCCAGGTTGCCCCAAATGGGCCTGCAAAAGGTTATATTTGTGTGAATGATCAGAAAAGCAGTTGTACAATGCCCTTATGTGTGTACACAAATTCAGAGAGAAGAGAATACATAGGGCATGTCCCCACAAGCATGCATGTATGGTTTCCAGGTCCTCAAAGCCATTTGAGGCACCGCAAACTGCATGCGACATATGTGCACCCATGTGCTGTGCTGCTAATTTGCAGTGCATTATGTTTTTTTGACACTGGGAAAATCCTGTGTCAGAAAAGCAGCATGGTGCATGTGACAGCAGCATGCACTACCAGAAACCAGAGCCTAGTTGGCCAAAGCCAGGCTCTGGGAGGCCAGCTCAGCACCACTGCTGCCCCAGGCGGCCCCCAGGACTGCAAGTAAGGCTGCTGGGGCCAGCACAGGTGTTGGCCCTAACCTCCCCTACCCTACTCAGGTCCCTTTACCACACGCCAGAGCACATGTGCAAGGGGATGCCTTGAGACAAACAGCAGGGGCACAAATATGTGCTTGCGCTATGTGACCCATGGGAAACGAGCACCTCTGCACATGTGCACTCATGGGGATGCATGTATATTGTCCACTAAAAATACCCCAGCAACCAAAGCAGCTTAAAAATGTTTTCAAAATGTTGGTGAGACTAGACAGCACAATGTTTGAAAATGTATGTTCCTGGTTTCTTGGGAAAATTCCTCTGAGCTTCAGTGGGGTACAGAAACTAAGTTGGCTTTCACTTTTATTCTTCAAATAATACAACATAGAAAAACACTTCAGGTAGAGCGCAAAAGAACAACAGGGTAAAAGTTATTTTCTTATAAATAATCCAATGATGTGCCTGAGCTGTAGACCAAAATGTCTGGATTTCTACTGATCCCTGTGAGCACCTGAGAAAACTGTATCTGTGCAACAATTCAATTTAGGTAATAAAACAAGGAGGGGGGGCAGAAATTTCACTTAAATGCAGGCAGGGATGGTTGGCTTCTTACTTCTATGAACACTGATTTGGCGTACAACATTTCCTATTAATTGACTTAGGATTTCC
>NW_017729008.1:26518616-26519193 GCF_001723915.1 Gavialis gangeticus
GGGGATGCACATATATTGTCCACTAAAAATACCCCAGCAACCAAAGCAGCTTAAAAATGTTTTCAAAATATTGGTGAGACTAGACAGCACAATGTTTGAAAATGTATGTTCCTAGTTTCTTGGGAAAATTCCTCTGAGCTTCAGTGGGGTACAGAAACTAAGTTGGCTTTCACTTTTATTCTTCAAATAATACAACATAGAAAAACACTTCAGGTAGAGCAAAAGAACAACAGGGTAAAGGTTATTTTCTTATAAATAATCCAATGATGTGCCTGAGCTGTAGACCAAAATGTCTGGATTTCTACTGATCCCTGTGAGCACCTGAGAAAACTGTATCTGTGCAACAATTCAATTTAGGTAACAAAACAAGGGGGGGGGGCAGAAATTTCACTTAAATGCAGGCAGGGATGGTTGGCTTCTTACTTCTATGAACACTGATTTGGTGTACAACATTTCCTATTAATTGACTTAGGATTTTCTTTTTGAACTAAACTGGCCAGCACAATTTACTGGTCACCATAAAAGCAATGGTTTTAAGGACAGAACATATAATGGGGATTTATACTTATAATTAATA
>NW_017729008.1:26524193-26526018 GCF_001723915.1 Gavialis gangeticus
GATTTGGCGTACAACATTTCCTATTAATTGACTTAGGATTTCCTTTTTGAACTAAACTGGCCAGCACAATTTACTGGTCACTATAAAAGCAATGGTTTTAAGGACAGAACATATCATGGGGATTTATACTTATAATTAATAATTGTATTAATATTTAGAAAATTTAAAAAGTGTCTGCAAAGTGGTCTGGATTCAGCTACTTGTTTTGCCTACTAATGTTCTGTGCAGCAATTCTGTGCAGAGGGGTCTATGTATCAGGTCTTTTCCAGGTCTATGTATCATATAAAACCAAAGTAAGACTTTTCGGATGGTTTAAGTGCGACATAGGGGTTACAGGATTATGTGTGCTAAAAAGGATGAACTTAAGCCTTTAAGACATGTGTGTGCTGAAAAGGATGAACTTAACCCTTTAAGACACCTATGTGACTGGAAGAGCCTAGAGTATACTGAGTGCATGAACTGGGTACATTAAGGATGCCAGCAAGAAAGGGGATCATGAGAGAAGTAGGAAGGTGAGGTTTATATCCTTTTTTGAGTTTTTATTCAGAGCATGAGAGGGTGCAGACTCTCCTCTCCTCATAAAGACAGGGGGATCAGGAGGAGATTTTGATCAACTAGAGCAGTCTATTTACAGATAGTCAAAATGGGAGGAGGCAGTGAAGGTTTCCTATTGAGAGCCCAGGAAAGTCTATCAAATGGGGACAGCTTGGGGTGATAGAGGAAACCAGATGTCTTGTCAGAATGGGATAAGGGACAAGGAAGAGGCAAGGCTCCTTGTACAGGTTTTTGAAAACTAAATGAAAAGGTGATTTTGTTTAGAGTAAAGGTTGAACTTGAAATGGCCCCTTAGGGAGGAGGTAGGTTGTGGTAGGATATACTGTTGCTAAAGTGTCACAGATATTTGAATTCTTGTTACTGTACCTCTTCTTTTCGGTCGTCATTTTGCTTTTGGAATTGCCAGTAGACTAATGCACGCTGAGATTTTGGACTGCACTCCAAAAACGTGCTGCTGTTCTCTACTCCATAGATAATCTTTTCTTCCAGGCTTTGCCCACTTGGGTTATCTGTAAGGCAATACAAAAAACAAAACAAAAAAGGGGAAGAAATGAAAATGAAAATGATCAGAAAAGGAAATCAAATCTATTTTCCTATTTAATAAACGGTTTCACTGTTGCATTAGGAGACAGTTCAGACTAGTAAAGGCTGCAATAACTGGTCTGTTTCCCTCGCTGATTTGCCCCTCTAGTAATTCTTCATGCCCAAGGCTAGACTGAGAAAGTTTCTAGTTGTGTTTTAATTAAAGGCCACAACACTGAAAAGATCATAAGCCCTAAAATATAAAGTTTATTCATCTGTATTAGAATAGCAACATTTTGTATCCATTTTGCACTGGTATAAATCACTACACAGAACACTGCAGAATCGGGCCATGGCACTATGTTAAGACCTACACATACTGTGACGAGCCTCACATGTCAAAAAACATGTCCTCTTTACAATGTCTCAAGGAAAGTCCTCAAAAGACTGAAGCCTCCCAGCCAATAATTATTATGGAAAATCTTGGTGAACATATCTGTCTAGGTAAATGCCACTAGGTACCTTTTTAATTGAAACAACTGGAAAAACTGCAAGAGTTGAAGTAAAAAAAAAAAAAAGAATATTTTGCTCACTGCTAATCATTCATCGGGAAAAAACATGTAGGATACAACAAGCACTTTTTCTGACAAAACTTAAACAATGAGAAAATTCAGGGTGTAGTCTGAGAATGTCTGTAATGATGCCTCATGGGCTCTATGATCATAATACTTTACAGCAAAGTAATAAA
>NW_017729008.1:26531018-26560304 GCF_001723915.1 Gavialis gangeticus
TGACTAAACTTAAACAATGAGAAAATTCAGGGTGTAGTTTGAGAATGTCTGTAATGATGCCTCATGGGCTCTATGATCATAATACTTTACAGCAAAGTAATAAAACACGAGGCTTTTTAAGAGTACTATAATGTGTTTAGCTTATATGGCATTTCAGTTTGTTGCAGTTGTTAATGACCAGGAATAATGTTTTTGAGGAAACAATCTTCAATTAATCATTTCCTCTTGTAGTGGCATAATTTATGGAAATGTAATGAGGCTAATAAACCAGACATTATAGGGAGGGGAAAAAAGAAAGTTAAATAAATTACTTCCTCTTGTAACAAGAAGGTTTCACGAGATCCATCAACTTGCTGGAAATATCACATTGCTAAAGGACTTACATAGCATTTGATTCTCCTCCAATACCACAGAGGCAATAAGGCATCATATTTCAGCTCTCCACCTTAGCTCTTTAAACTGTTGTTATGGACTTAAGCAGCAATAGTATAATAATCCTGGTGAGTATAGGGGTGAGGAAGAGGTTGGTAAGCTATTTAACACTGTGTTGATCTCACGGGGTTTCCTGTCTCTTTTGCCATTATTTATGGTGCTTTCCATTTTACCCTTTGATCTTTACTATTGGAAATCTTTAAAGAATCTGATTTTTTTTTTTGTTATAGGGAAAGAATGTATAATTAAAAGCCTCTGCAGTGCAATCCTTTGTCAAGAATTGTTTGATTTCACAATGCCTTTATCATATTGACTGTGTTGTTTAGCAAACAGTCTGTTTGCTAAATGACTGAGCCAAAGGGAAGAAAGAAGACTGCGTTTGTGGTTTATGTTGACACAGTAATCATATGTTCCCCTCCTTAATGACATTCAGTCCCTCAAGTGGGGCAGGGTAGGAATTGATGCCTATTTAACTCTTAGTAATGAAACATCAAATGGCTTTTAAACACTAAACAAATAGAAAATGCCTTGCTTTGCTTTACTCTGCCCCACAGTGAACTTTTTGCATGAGTCAATGGGGGTGGGGTTCTGTGTAAATCAGTGTTCATCTGAAAATCATATCTCTTTGGAGAATGTCAGATGAGTTTTGGGCCAGAGTGGTAGTTTTGGGGATCACTGGAAGACAATGAGGTTAAGCAAAGCAAGGAAGGACTATTAAAGGGCAGAAGGAAGGCCAAGAGAGAGTTACAAAAGTTGTAAAGGTTGAGGAAGGACCTTGGTTAAGTAGGGAAATGATGGAAGTATCAACAAAGGAGAGGGAATGGAAATGTGTAAAGTGATACAAGGGGAATTTAAAGTGATTATATGGTAAAAAGATGCATGGGCTTACATCATGTTCTACCTTTAGATAAGCAATTTGCACTTACATGACTAAAGTTACTTGTACAGGTGGCATTTCAAGCCAGTTACATGGATTTACACTCTACTTCTTGCTTCTATGAAAGCTCATGATTCTATGTAATTTGCAAAATTCAGAGGAGGAGGAGGAGCGTAGGAGGCCTCTCACATTTTAACTTAAGAGTTTATGGCTTGGGACATTTGCCCAGGGATTGGGAAACTCAGGTCCTATAACCCCTTTCACCCAAAGTGAATACACTTCTCCCATTTCTCTGCAAAGTAACCTATGTGCCTGGCCATGGGGAAAGCATGACAAGAACACCCTTCATAACTTCTGTTGATGCTGGTCCATTAGGCAGCCAAAAGAAGAACACACACATATATATATGGGACCAGAAGGAGAGCAAGCCAGAGGAAGTGTCCGAGTGAGGTAGGGACTGGCCTGCAAAGGTGCAGACCTTGGTGACTGGCCCCTGTATTTTGCATTTAATAGTCAATGGATAAACGCCACAGGCAGCTGTGCAGTACCTTCTGTCTCCCTGGGAGAGGAGGACGGTCTGGAACCGAGAGCCCCCGCCTCCTAAGGCAGTTTCCATCTTGCAGAAATACATTCCCTCCGGCTTGTGCTCTTTCTAAACCAGGGCTGGGCAAAATGGCGGATTTAGCGGATGGCCAGACACCATTTCCCAGCAGCCCCTGCCCGCTCATTGTGGCCGGCTTCCATGGAGACCCCAGCAGTGGCAGAGCTGTGACAGCGTGGGGCCAAGGTCTCCACGGAGACTGGCCCCAGAACCACTGGCAGTGCATGTGGCTGGGTGGGAAGCTGCTGCGGGGCCAGGGCTGGGATCTTGCAATGGTGACAGCATGGTCTGGAGCCGGGGCAGACCTATGATTCACTGCCTGCATGCCCCTCCCTGGGCAGGGTTCTGCCCCAGCTCCGGACCACACTGTCACGGCTGCAAGATCCTGGCCCTGGAGCAGCTCCCCACCCAGCTGTGCACCCTGCCAGCCCTTGTGGAAACTCTGGTCCCCTGCTGACTTTGCCCACCCCTGTTCTAAACCCACGTACATTCTCCTTTTCATTGTCCAGCCTCCTTTGACTCTTCCTAGTCAATGGCCTTGTGGCTAGGGCACTTTACAGGGAAGTTAGAGAGGGCAAGGGTGGCTTGAAAACTCCCGGCACAAGTGCCCTAACCACTGGGATACTGGGTTAACAGGTAGGAAGATCCTTCTCTGTCAAACTATTACTCATGGGTTTTCTGGGACCATAATTTGTGAGATTTACAGAGCATGTTCAAGAAGACCCACCAGGTTGCACAGATTCTGAAAATCTGCATGGTTGGCTCAAAATGCCTCTTACATAGCTAAGGTTAGCTGTATAATGTACAAGCTACAGGGGAGATGGATTTGAGTCATCATGTTTTAAACCACGAGAAATCAACATGAGAATGATGGAAGTCCTGTTGCTTAGGTCATTTAAATCTGGCCATAACCTTAAAGAATGTGTTGCAGGCTTCCATTTCATATTCCCAGGGAATGGATGGTGATTGAAATAATCACCTGTCAAATCTCATTTCTGTAAGTCATGAGAGCCATGATGATGTCCAGACAGGGTTATAAAATTAGGTAATATTGGCATGACTGAATACAAGAAAGTATATAAAATGATAAAGTAGCTAACAAATCAGGAAATAGGTCTGAAAGTGACAGAAAGTCCTGAGAAGAAGCAGCAAAGGAAAGTGAAAACCTGGAAAGTTCAGAGGAGTAGCTGGAGGAATTGGAAGGGAATGGAAATCATGAAGCTTGTTTTGAAATTCAAATGAAAATCCTATGTGAGAGCTGTCATTCTCAAGGTGGAGCTAAGCACAGGATCAGTTTTCCTTCCTGATAAATAGCCCTTACTACTACGTTACTACTGACATAATAGAAAAAGAGGTACCTATCTACAAGAACAGTTTTTTGCAAAGGAATGCTTCTCAACAAGCTCAAATTCAGAGATATACAGGGAATCCTGGGTGATTTTATTCACATTAGGTGACTATGGATCTCCTCCTCATGACTGGTCCAAAAAATAATCAAATGAGTCCACTACAGGCAATAGTTAAGGGTGGTATAAAAGTGGTTATGGGACATGTTGTTCTTTAGTTTAAACAAGAGATGTTTATATTTTTATGGCTGTCACTTGGATTCAAACTGTAATACTTGGTTAACTAGAACTGATTACACTGATCATTCACAATTCCCTTTTGTGTCAGTGGTAGTTTTAGTGTGCTATACTTCTCAATATTTTGCTCAAATTGTTTCTGTTCTACTGTGTTTCTGAACTTAATTTCTTTAGACATTCAAAACTAGGGATATGCCTAAATCATGCCAGAAGCACACTATGCAACGGTTCCTTTAATTTTGCTCTTTTCACTGTGTGCCCCCTGCCACTGATTGGCCAAGGGACCCTGCTGGCCCTGCCACTTGCTACTTGCTCCTCATCAGCCAGGAGGCAAAAAATGCAGTTTAAATATACCATGGTTTCTGCCTCTCAGCTGATCAGCAGCGAGCAGCAGGACTGCCAGGACCCCTTGCCCAACCAGTGATGGGAGGCAAAAACCATGGAATATTTAAAACCATGTTTTTTGCCTTCTGGCTGATCATCAGGAGCAAGCAGCGAGTTGTGGGGCCACTGTGGTCTCTTGGGCAATCAGCGGTGGAGGGTGGGGGGTGCATGGTGAAAACAGCAAGATTAAAAGTACCACTGAACCTCACATTTCTCATACTCTCATACAAATTAGGTTGAACCCTATTAATGACATTAGGTAAGATCATAAACTACTCATATCCTGCTCAGAGCACATTCAAATGGCCTTGTCAGAAGCTTCTTAATGAAATTTGCTATGAACTGTCTTTGAGAAAAGGTGGTTACAGAAAACAGGCTATTCTTTGCTTATGCAGTTTCTTGGTTCATGGTCCTGGCACACAGGGAGAGAATCAATGAGTAAGCAATACAGATGAATGTTTAGAGAAATCGATAGAAGAACTTCCAGAGCATATTTCTCATTTACAAGATAAACCCCATTTTGCATCTGCTACTCAAGAGACTGTTGGTTGTAATATAGAAAAGAAAATTAGCAGTAATTCACATATAGCCTACAGGCAGACATTCAAAAAGCCTGAGCCTGAGCCTGAATTGATTCAATCTTTGCAGGTTAGTCTAACCTGGCTAGGCTAAACCAGTTTGTAACTGCACAGACATCCCCTCTGGACTGAAGAGATGCAGGCACATGCCTGCAATGGCTCAGGCCAGAAGCCGGTGGGGGAGGGGTTTTCCTTATTTTAGGGGGTGCTAGAGCAGCCCTCTCTTCCCCTCAACAGTGCTGAGCTGAGGGGGGGATGTGGTCAGACCCCAGTAGGATGCTTTGATTAGGGAGGAGTTTCTCCCCCCACACTGTTGATAACAGAGCATTGAGTTACACAGCAGAGAGTTACAAAGGGAATTGTTAGTATTTATCACCCCAGCAAACAAAACAATGTTTCTCTCATTAGTTCAAGCTCTTCTTAAACAACTTTTTTCCAAGGAACGAATGGAGGGACATGACCAGCTACCTGATGATTAGCTTTAAAAGGCTGTAAGCTGACCCTATTCTGTTTGCCTTTGTCCTGTCTCCCACAGCATAGACTGTAGTCAGCATGTGATACGCTAGCTAATGCTGAGAGGTGTCTGTGTAAGGCAGTGGGGAGGTGGGAATCCCTGCTTGAGTAGGGAGTGGTGGTGGGCAGGAGCAGGAGGAAGCCAGGCAGACCCCACTGTACCTGCAGTCTCTGCTGGAGCAACAGCCAGGGAGCAGAGCTCCGCCCAGGGTTGCAATGCATCTGGGATGCTGGAGGAAGCTGATTTAACTTAAACCAGGAAGAGGTCTGGAACAGACATTGCATAAACTGGTTTGACCCAAATCAGTTAAGTCTGATACTACATTGAGCCAAATTTATCTCAAACCAATTTCAGCCATTTTCAAACTGGTGTATTGCAGTGGACCTCTGTTTTGTTACAGGTTTAAACTAGTTTCTGATCACTTGAACTAGTTTTTGTATAATGTTTGGTCCCAAATAACATTTAGCCACAATGTTTGGGACCAGTCGGCTTGGTTATGCACCATGTCATAAATGCGTGTACTTGTAACAGCAAATGCAAGTGAGAAAGCACCATAATTTCTATCCATTTCTCAACAGATTCACAAAGAGTTTCCATAATTTTGATCCATTTTTATAACATAGCAACCAGAGAAAAGTCAGAATTGTAGCTAAATAAATTACAGATTAGATTGAAAGCTGGAAGATATCTGTGGCATGTGATATTTTAAGCCAAATCTCTTGTAGTTACAGTGCCTCACAGAAGTACAGCTGGAGGCCAGTGTCAAGATATTTTAAATATTTTTTTCTGGGTTGCTGTTGTTCCTAATCATTTCCAACTTTATCATCTCACTGAATTTCATTTCACCAAGGGGTATCTTGCTCTCAGCTCAGCTATTGCCTTTATGGAGTTCCTGTTGACATACTTGAACAAGTTTACATTACTTCTACTTGGAATGAATAAAGCAGATATTTTTCCAAATAAAATTGCTGCACCACATGATTGGTCATAGCAGGTTGTCTGAAGTGATGGCCAGAAACTAAGTGCAAGAACAGCTATAGGTTACATGCTGCCCTTCCAGCTGAAAATCTCCTTTGTGCGTCAAGTGGAGAAAGAGAAATGAAAGGTGTTTTTGCAGTTCTCTTTTTTGGGTATGAAGATAAACAAGAACCCTGCAGCTTTGCCAGTAGAGCTGGCCAATGCAAGAGGTGTTGCTAGACACTTCTTCAACGATTATTGTTCTAAAATATGGGCAGGGCTCTAGAGGTAGAGAATGTGCAGAGCAATGCTCTGAAATTATACCATGTAAAGGAGTTGCCTTGCCTGATGGCCCAAGAGCTTTCTAGGTTAATCAGCACTGCTGGAGGGACACAGCTGTTTGGTATTTACAAGGAACGGAGCCTACTGCTTTTTTTAACTACCAAACCATGGGTGAATCTCTGCTTCTGTTAAACTCATGGGAGTTCTGTCACTGAATTTACTGAGTTCAGGAATTCATCCCATGAAAAAGCATTAAGTCATGTCAGGCTGAGAGCCTGGTGATAGACTTAAGGACTGAACCTTCTCTGTGGACTTTCAGGTCAGGTCAGTGCATTCAGGAGATCACAACCCATGTAACTGGGGTTTGTGCATGGTTCTGCTGAAAACATAATCCACAAGTTAGGGGTTGCACTACAGATTCTTTCTAGTGAATTGGGAACACTCTTCCAGTGCAAAACACAGGCTGCTTAATCTGCCTGATTACCCCTGAGTAAAATGCATATCATATGCAATTGCAAACTGTTGTCTTCACTTAATATAGCAACTCTTATTTTCTCAGGCTGTGTTCCCTGCAGTATCATGAATTTGAGCCTCCCAAATCATTTCATGTGTTATGAGCTTCCAAGCCATGGAAGGGGCATGATGATGGATCTTGAAGCAAAATATCTCTTCATACAATTTTGATTACCTCACATTATCTTGTACTTGGTCTACCAACCACAAAGTAATTGGACCCCCCACATTCCCAATAATGTTAGGTTTGAGGCAGCATGAAGAAGGTAAGACAGAAGTATTACTGCAACATATCTGAGGTGTATGTGTATAATACAGACACATGAGTTAGGATTAGTTGCCATATTTGCTATTAAGAGGAGCTGAAGACAATAGGAGTGCCATGCATCTCTACTTCCGGGTGCTATATATGTATACTCATATGTATACAGAATACATATGTATACTCATATGTATACATATATACTTATATGTATACATATATGTATACTCATATGTATCCTTGAATTAACCAAGACTGATCTGATGTCACAAATCCACTAGTAATCAACATTCTCCAGCAGAGGGAAGTATTGTATTGTCTAAGTGTTCTTTTTACTTAGGGCAAAAAGCAAATTTCTCATTCTTTGAATGAGCATGTTTTAAAGGGTTTGGCAGCAAACTGGTGCAAAGATAGGTTTGTCTGCCGGGATACAACCAGTCAGTAAAGGAAAGATCTGGGTAAGGCTCTGTGAAATATATTCAGCCAACAACAAAACTGAGTGATACAGAAGTGGTAGAAACCCTATTTAAAATGAGGCTGGACTATGGCAGGAAACAATGTTGGAGGGAGGAGAAGACAACTGTTCTTTTTGTTCACTCACTAGCGTACAACTCTGTGTCAATGTGCTCAGTTAGATCGCTGTAAATAGTATGACATCTCTCCAAAGCTACATGTACATTCTGGTGTCATGTTACAATACAATATAATTTTATTGCTCCATGATATGCATAGCATATTGGCATGATGCAATGTCAGACAGAGTAGAAAACTGAAGAAAAAGCAAAAATTGATTATAAGCTTGTAAAGAAACAAGGATCCTGAACACGTTATCTGAATTAATGTAGTCAAAGATAAGTTAAGGAACAAAGGTGAGTACATTTATATTCCACAACTGTGCACTATAGTTTCACTAGTGAATCCTATTTTTGCTTCCCATCCATGCCCAGTTTGCATATCATGCGCCAGCTAGTTTCACTTAAGTGAAATATCTCTAACTTACCATGGTGCTGCAGATCCGAGCAATGAGTAAGAGGGTCTCCATTTCGGATATCTTGTCGTCTAGTACGTCTAAAAATACCATGGAAAAATGTTAGTAGCTGTGTCAGTGATCAACTTTAGATTTGTGATAGATAAAATAAGAGTGTCTCATTCACAGGTACCTGGACTCACAATTACTCCTAGATAGAAATACAATCATAGGAGAGAAATTATAGTCCAAATTTCGTAGCCTGAGTCCATCTCTAGGTTTTTACAATAGTGCCCATTTACTATAGTGTATATTCTTCCAAACTGATGTCCATTGACATAAAACTGTTCTCTTACCTTGCTTAAAATGTTGTATTTTATAGAGAAAAAAATCTTTTTTATACAGTTCTCTTTTTGTTTGCGTTAGTTGTGTTCTTTGTCTCTTTTGTTACCTCAATGTCTGCGACACAAAACCCAATTCAAGTCATAGAAAAGAGTTTCATTTAGAATAGAAGAAAAGAACAGGGCAAACAAAGATGTGTTTAGAGTGTGAGCACTTCACTTGAGGCATAAAAGGAAGGCAGGGACTGCAAATCAGAAGACAGCAAAGAGGATTAGCTGGCTGAACAATACTTGGATTTCAGATTATGGAATCCAGCAACACATAGGCAAAAGTCAAGTATCCTTGTAAAAGCCATGCTTGGTCTCATCCTTCAGTCACAAATGCTCAAATTCAGAAAAAGAAAGTAATTGTTCCTGAAGTGCCAGTGAAATCTCTCTTGGACCATCATTACTAGGTCAGTTGGAACTTTTCACTAACAACAACAGAGTGGGGTGGGTGGAAGGGCTTTCTGACGATTGCTCTCAAAGACACAATTTCTTTTTAGAGCTGGGTGGGAATTCAGATGAAATGTTTTATTAGTGGCACGTGTTGAGTCTTTAAGCCTGTAACTGTTTCTGGAAATGTTGGTTTAGACATTTTTCTCACATTGCAGAGAGTTCCCTAACCACAAATATATAGAAGAGGCTGGGTAAGGGCATTGCCTACCTGTCCTATTGGAGATAGGCCACTGGACAGCTGATAATACAAGAGTCATGGCACCAGAAGAAGAGTATGGACTATGGAAGAAAGAACCTGCCTCTGCAGCCTAGAGGCTAAAGCACTCACCTGGGAGGGGGAGTTCCCTCTCATTCAGCCCCTGAAGTCAGGGCTACTTCTATGTTATAAGCAATGACTGTCTAATTTAATCTGCATAAGGTCCAGGGAAGTAATGAAAGGGAGTCTGACTCAATAATGAGAACAGCTGTCTCAGAGGGAGAGATCCTGGGTTGCAGTCCCTTTTGCCATGCCCACTTCTAGAGGCAGGATTACGTGCTTGGAACTGTAGGTGAGTGGAAGTACCAGTTTTGTTCTGTATTTTTTTTCTTTAATGTTGCCTTTGGCATGTAAGTCTTATTGAAACACTGTACATTGATGGCACCTACCCAGTGCTGCTATCATAAAGTATATTCAATGTTTTTAAGATAAGGTACCTTTCCTTACTTTAGTGTTCACACTACAGAGACACTATTTTATTGCTTTACCGCAGCACTGAATGCATGCTTCCTCATTTTTCTTATGAAATGTTACATTCAATGCGAGTGAAACAACCATATCCAAGCCAGTAAGAATTACAAATGCAATTTTTGTCACTACCTTCATGAATGCTATAGGCCAACATATTTATAGGATGCTATTTGTAGAAATGAGACCTAAAGAAAGACTCACATTAATGTCACTGTATTTTGGACAATTAGCATATCAAGCAAATGTCATGTTTCATCACTAAGCCAACTTGGGGACCTACGAAACATGAGCCAGAAAGCATCTGCACAAGGCTGGGTTAAGTGGTCACACTATAGGCTTTCTAAACCATCATTAGGCTCCTTGAATATGCAATAGAAGGGGAGAAAATAAAAACTGCAACTGCTAAGACATCCTGTCTTTACAAAAATCCCAAATGATTAAATAAAAGGAAGAGATATTAGCAAGTGCCCCAAAACAAGACATTCCCAGCAGGTCAGGTGTCTGGAATGACAGGGATTTGTTAGTGGCAGAACTGTGGCATTTCTATTATTTCTAAGAGTGTTAATTTTATGACTGAGATGTTTAGCTTGTCCTTTCTACCTTTTTTCTGGAACTTTTCTGAACTATTTTGCCCCAGGTTGCCTCTGTGTCCCAGTGCAAAGATAAGGCCTGATGTTTCATAAGTGCCTGCTTTCTTTACTAGGTTAAATTAAGATGCAAACCTTGGAAATTTCAGTCCTCTCTATCTGAAGTAACTTTGCTACAGATGTTGGCTACCAACCCCTACTTCACCCATGTCTTCCAGGCATCAACCAACCAGCCAGTCCCAGGAGTCTGCTATTTCCAACAAAAATAACAGTAAACTTCAGTTTCAAGATAAAGATTGCTACTTCTGCATGCAAATTTCTGGACTTCTCACATTTTCTGAAGTGTAAAATGTTTGCCAGATTTGCTTTGACATGATCTTCCTCTGAGCAAATGCTTTTTGCATTAACTCACCTGATAGAAAGATGTGATATGCCAAGCATGGCCAAGAGTCTGCTCTTATTTTCATGTGTTTATCAATTATGTTATTCCATATTTATACTTGTGTATCTAACAGCACGTTTTAACTCTCTTGGCTGAAGTTAAAGCTGAAGAGTGATTGTCTTAAAACTGAATGGAGGCAGAGAATATATGTTTTTAAAACTTCAGACAAGCAGCTAATCTGCAGTATTTAGGAGTACGAAAATGAATATTTTCCACTTGAAGGGGCTGATTCCTCTCTCCTTTGCACCGTCTGTAATCATTGACACCAATGAGTATAAAATTCTACCAGATCAGAATGGATACCATTTTGTATCTACTTGGCACTGAGATAAATAACTACTCAAGTCATACAGCAATAAAAAATAGGTATACCATGTATATAGTTATTTAAACCAATGCAAAGCAGAAAGCGGATGTGGAATAGTATCTATTCTGATTTGGGTAATGTTGATAGAGGTGTACATGTGAATAATCCCTTTCTATTGATCCCCAGACACTCAATTAATATTCATTTAGCATTTCTACTTCTGAAAATGTAAGGCAATAAGGTTATGGTGAGCAAATGACTTCAGGAATAAGCCATATATGAAGTTGCTCTCTATTTTAGATTTTAAAAAATGTTGTTGACATTTACTACTGTGTAAGAAGTTATATTTCCATTTCAGAGCTGGCATCTTCCTGAATTTTTTTTTTTTTTTTACCATGGTTCTTCCAATTCATCCCAAGAAGTAGTAATATTCAATCAAGCAAGACTTGATATTGCTTGTAACTCCCGTGACTTGTTTTCCTTGGAATAGAAAAGGCTCCAGTTAACCACCCTATGAAAAATCTCTAAAGCCCTCAGGTCACATTGAGACAATCAGTCAAGGCAAGTAGCATGCGATTCCGACATCTGAAACTGTTCCTACCTTTTAGCAGTGGGAAAGTAACGGGAACAAGAAGAGCCATCCCAAGCACAGTACGGGTCTCTAGCAAGGCAACACTCGGCACACGCTTTCCCATACACATCACAGCGGTGCAAAGGAAGCTGTGAAACTCCAGTTGCTGAGCCAATGTAGAGCTGTTGCTGTGAAGAAAAGTACAATTTTGCAAATGATCAGGTTTCACTAGAAAGACATGCAAAATACATTATTCTGTGTGTGCGTGTGTGTGTGTGTGTGTGTTGTGGGACCTGCTTCTCCTCTCGTGTATATTTTTTTTACACCATAATAGTGCTATGATGTCTGCTCCTGGGCCGTGTCCAGCCAATCAGGGGCATGCACTTGCAGCGACACAAATTTGTGCCATTACTTTGTGCCACAGCACACACCCCTACAATGTGTCCTTTGTTGCGAGACACACTGTCCTGTTGTGGGCAAACTGCCCGTGCCCAGCTCCTTCTAGCATCTGGCCAGGCTCCCCATGCTGTAAGGGGGTCTGGCCGGGCTGCAGGGTGCCTCAGTACGGGGCTAGCCAGCAGGCATCCCCCAAACTAAGGCACACTGCACCCCACCCAGCTGGGAAGGGCACGTGAAGACAGGGGAGCAGGTAGCCCAGGGTGCTGCACAGGGTGCTGCCTGCTCCCCCATCTCAAGGCATACTGCACCCCAGCCAGTCACTCCAACTGTTACAGCCAACCTGGACCCTGGGCAGGCCCCTGCTGCCTGCCACAAAGCCAGGGCTGCTCACAGCAGGTGGCGGGGAGGTTGCAAGCAGTTGCACTGAGGTCTGCAGAGCCCCGGCCTGGCTCATTGTTGGCGGCAGGTGCACACACACTTCAGGGAGGACATCAGGGGAGCTGTGAAGGGCCCGAACCTTGTTGTGGCAGTGCAGCCCCAGCCCTGTCCCTACTGTCTGTTCCAAGCTGCATGTGTCAAGCAAAATGCCTTCACATGCCATGCTCTGGCATGTGTACCAGGGGTTGCCAACCCCAGCCATATAAGATGATGGACACCTATGGGAAACATAGCAGGATGCAGCACCACACTAAAATGGGAAAATTGAAACACTTCCTTTTTAGCCCACTTCCCAGATAACCTGCTGTGAACTTAGATCTGTTGAAGACAGAGGGGATATTGAAGTACAATTCCTGTGCAGCACCCTGGCAAGAAACATTTTGGTTTTAGGCTCTCCAGTACCAAACAAAAATATCCTAGTATATGTATAGAGTCACTAAAATGTAGCTGTATGCGAGGTAGAAAACAGGCATTACACAACGAAGGAAGGCCCCCAAACTTCAGAGCAGTAGGCCTCCAGGCACTGAACCTGCCAGGGAGAAGACCTCACTATTTAAGTTCCGAATCTAAGCAGCCTCTCTTGGAAATACATTTCATTAGTTTTTCTGTCTCAGAGGACAGACACTGGTGTGAGAATCCCTGTTTTTAGGGAATCTTTGCATCTACCTTATACAACCTTAGAGAGGAACCCTACGTGGAAGTCAGATGATGGTAGCTGCCAATTTGTTGGGGATGCTCAAGAGATGGCAGGGATAAGTCACTTGGAAGGGCACCTTAGCCCCTTTTCCAGGACCTTTCTACTTCTTATGGAGTCCTGACAAAGCTGCCCTCTTCTGCCAAATCATACAAGGATGCATCAGATTTACTCTGGCTAAAGCCTTATGTTCACACAACTGCTTACACAACAGAAGAGGAGGAAATACTGCATGGAATGACTGACTGGCAGGAGAAATGATGGATCTTTGGGCGTTAATCTAAAGTCTAGGCATCTGTTGTATAATAATATTAGTGTATGTAACTGGGGTATTACCACATAGAAGCATGTAGCAAAGTGTCATAAACTTAAATCAATATAACATGTAAAAGGAATCCAGGGCTATCCATGGAGTAATCTACAACGTATAATAGGTTTCTCACACACTAATATAACCGATCAAAAACTTGAGGTCTACGAAATCTCTTCAGAAAGAAACTCTAAGCTGAATGTAAACAGAGAACCATCATGGGAAATTAAAAAATATGTGATAAAGCCAAAGTAAAATTACTTAAAGATTTTGCTGCTGCTGGAAACTTCATTACTTTCAAACCGGCAAGTACGGTCTGTGGTTTAGACACCCTATGGTCGCAAGACTGCCACCCTCTTTGCTTCAGAGCAATGCATTTAGGATGCAGCTGGTGAGCATTATGTTAAAGAGTGATAATATATCATTCCAGGCAATATGAAATTGAAAAAGCACTAAGGGAATGATCTGTATCCATGTCTCGGTAATACTCTGTCATAGAAGTCAAACTTTCTTTTGCCCAAAGCCTCTCCCAAGAGAATTTGTGTTTAATCAATCAGCTGATTATCAGATCAAGCTATAGCAGGAGCTTATCCATTAAGAGTTCCTTCCAAACTACGGCAGCAACAGCACTATAGAAAAGATTAGTGGGATAAGCAAGGAGTAAAATATGTTCTTTGCAATCCAGTAGTCACTGTTTGCAATCAGAAACCACACAAAAAACACTTGAGGTGCAGCCTTTTCTTGGTGCTTGGAATAAGAGAGAACTGGGGCATCTTGATGTGTAGTGAAAAATGTACCATTGCAAAACAAAATGTTTAAAAAAACAAACATTTTGGGAAGGAATTTTCTAAAGACCTTAAGGGAAGGAGAGGCCCAAATCCCACAGAATTATTCTGAAGGGTAGATGCATAACTTGCTCTTTTCTGATGACAATCACAGCATATGTGCTGAAAGGTACCGTTCTGGCAATGATGTGTGCACTGTGAGGAATGGGCACTAGTCCCTCTGCAGCGAGCCAGTAAGAGGTCACATAAGCAGAGCATCATTTTGTGCTGGCCCGCTCTTCAGGGGTGACTGCTATCCACTCTGAGCAGAAATGGTGTTCACTGAATAAGACACCATACGTCCCATGTGTGGATAAATAGATCGTAAGATATTCCTGAAGGTTTGAGAGATTATCTTGCCATTTCACTCCCATGACTAGAAGTTTGGATGAGGCCTAAGAGCTTGACAGTGTCAATCGGAGACCACCTTAGCTTACAGCTTTTCTTTTTAGAAGGTAAGTCTGGGAGTGAATTTAAGTTGGAGGCGTGAGAGAGGCAAAAGCCTGCTCACCATCATGCTGTTTCCTACTCAACTCAATGAAGCCTGTTTGTGTTGACTCAGCAGGAGACAAGGAGGGGGAAAGAACTGGTGTTAAATACATCTCTGTGAGCTGTTTCCTGCCACCAGTTGAAGACACAAACCGTGGAACCCGAGATGATGGAGTATCTGGGGTCAGCATGACTAACTAAAAGCATTGTTCCTGTAACAACGGTGCTATTAAGGTGCTGCAGGGGGTCAAACGACAGTATAGACTCAAAGGATGTGTCCTGATGAGTGAGCACATGCAGAGGCATGCACTTCCCACAGCACAAATAGCAGTGGCACGTATTTCTACCACTATTATTTGTCCCCGGGCATGACCCTGCACATGCACTCCAGTGGCATGGCAAATTGACCTCGGTTGGGTAAGAGAAGCTGGCACCTGTACTGGTCCCAGCATCCTTACGGGGTCCTGGGGGCCCCCTGGGGCATCAGTGGTGCCTGTCTGGCTGCTCAGAGCCTGGTCAGCAGCCAGAGAATGGCCCTGGCTGACCAGGGTCTCTTTCTGGCAGTGCATGCTGCTGCTGCATGTGCCATACTGTTTTTAGCTGTGGTTTTTTTTGACACTGGGATCTCCTGGTGTCAAAAAATCCACTGTGCTGCAAATCAGCAGTGTAGCAAATGGGTACCTGTACACCACATGTGGTTTGCAGCACCTCAAATGAGTCTAAGGCTCTGCAAGCTGCACATGCAGGCTCACTGAGATGTGCCCAAGAGGCTATAGTCAGATGTTCTAAGTGTGCTGTCAGTCCAGCAAGAACTGAATAGGCCCTGAAGGTCAGTGGGTTTAGGAGACCGGACCTCTATAGGAGGAACTAGGGGGAATTAGTGATTAAATTGAAATCTAGCCTTTCTAAGGAGAGAGAACAAAGCTGAAAACAAACTTTGAACAAAGCTGAAAACAGTCAGCATATGAAGGTGCATTCTGAATTCACAGGCCGTGTCTACATGAGACGCTGACTACATAGTTGTTACTGTGCAGTCATTTAGTAGTTGAATACACAAGTACTAAATGATTGTGAAGTAATGAGAGCTACTACATAGTAGTGTCCCCACATGGCTTCCTGGTGACAATGACTGTGCAGTAGATCATTAATGTGTAGTAGGGCTGTGCGAAGCTTTGGTGGCCAATTTGATTTGGAGGAGATTTGGTCCAATTCAGCAGCCAAATCTGAAGCAAATTGGGAGACCCATTAAAAAGTGCAAATCGAATTGGAAGCCTCGAAATTGATTCGCAGAGATTCAGCCCCGATTCAAAGATTTGGCCGTAGACCAAACAGGCAGCAGTCCTTGACCATGCCGGACACAGCTTCCTCCAGTTGGTAAGTCTGTTGCGGTGGGCGGAGGGGGGAGTGAAGGGGCATGGTGGGGCAGATCAATGCCCCACACATTGAGGGAGGGATTGGGGCTGAGGCTGGGACAAGGGGCCTAGCAGGAGCGGGAGACTCAGGGGGTGGGGCTTCCGCCACTGCACGCTGCCACACCGCTGGTCCAGGAAGGCACGGCCCCTGGATGTGCACAGGGCAGGCTGGGCTGGGCTGTACTCCTGGCTTCTCCTGCCCCTCACAGCACAGTGGAGTAGGGACTATGGGAGGGCTGCAACCACCCTAAAATTCTCTATAGCCTCTGCCACTGGCCCTTTCCTGATCCAGGTGCATGCACTCACCCCCATACCATGGTGCTTCTTACCCTGCAGGGGCATGGTGGAGCCAAGCTGCAGCTTGTCTAGGAGTGTGGGGAGGCTGAAGTGGCTTCAGCCACTGTGCACCACTTGTCCAAGGCAGTACAGTGGCACCGTCCCACGCTTCCCCACCCCAGTTGGGCGAGTGGTGGGAGGGCATAGCCGCCGCTCCCAGCACCTTTCACTGCCTGTCTGGATTGTGGCCCTCGTGCGGATCCGGGGACACACATCTGCTCCCATGCCCTACTGGACTGGTGGCTTGTGGCGGCTCATGGTGGCAGAAGTCCCCCTCCCCGAGTCCCATGCCCTACCACCCCAGCTGGGCAGCTTGTCCCAGCCCCAGCCCCAGCCCCAATCCCTGCCTCATTGTGGGGGCATTGATCTGTGCCCCCCCCCTTCCCTTCTCTCCCCCCTTCCCCCACCACAACAGATTTGCCAGCTGGAGGCAGCTGTGTCTAGCATGGCTGAGGACTGTTGCCTGTTTAGTCTATGGCCAAATCTCCGAATCAGTGCTGAATCTTTGAATCCGATTTGGCCGTGTCAAATCGGGACAGAGACACAAATCACTGAACTGAATCAGTGTCCCTCTGAATTGGCCGAATCCAAATCCAAGTCGAATACTTGCTGCTTCGCACAGGTCTAATGCACAGTAGTATCGTGTCAAGATTCGTGTCCCATGATGCTATTGTGCAGTAGTAACAACTTACTGAGCAGTAATCGCTTCATGTAGATGTGGCCACAGAGAAGGCCCTCGTTCTTTTGTCCAGCCTAGAAAGGTAATATTCATGCCTTTGCAGAGGTGTTTGTATCTCATAAACCTCACACTGGGAATAAAGCTTGTGGAACCATACTTAAGGAAGAAAAGTGAGTTGAAATGTAGTAGATTCATAGTGTGGAGACTCGCTGAACTTATGGGGGTGGCTGGAAAGGTAGCTATAATAAAATGTTGAAGTGGGGGAACAATCAACCTTTTAGAGTATCCAGAAATAAACAGAAAGCTGCAAGAACAGAGCCTTCTGAACCAGACTGAATTCTACCTAGTTCATAACTATTATTTTTTAGTTATAAAAAGAATAAAACAATTTATTTGAAATTATTTAATAAAACATGATAATTTTATTGTTAACATTTTCTGCTTTTGCTCTGTGTGATGTATGGAAATAATTTTTTCTGTTATCACACTGTTTTTTATGAAAGCCCCCTATATATCAGAACACAATGACCAATGTGTTCAAGCTAGAAAACCTACAGCATTTTAAATCATAAACATAATATGGTAGTGCCTTGCCAAATATTTCTTTGATACAAAGATGCAGTGCCAAAAGCTTGTCATGCTGCATCATGATTCTGTAACTTTTTAACCCAAGGCTGGCTGATATTTCATGATCTTAACTTTGCTTGAATAACTTTCTATGCTCTTTATAGCTTGGGACAATGTTAATATTGTAAAATTGTTTTCAAAAGGCTCAAGGAAAACTGTAATCACTCCTGAATGAATAAAGATGCTTTGAAGAAGAGGTTGTACTGAAATGCATAGGCCATTATAAAATATGATTGGCTGCTTTAATGGAATGTGATTATAAAAATAATCAAAAGCAGAGCATTTTGGTCTGCTGTAAACATATATACAGCTTGACAGGCTTGTTTTTAAATATTTTTGTCTTCAGTGGCACATTCTTCTTACACTGCCATTTCTGTTATTTTAAGTGATAAACTGTGTCAGGGAAGTGGCCCCAAACAACATGTTTTGTTTCAAATGCATGCAATTTTTCAGAGACATATTCAGAGTACAGTGGAGGCCTGGATACATTTTTCAGCCTCTGAAAAGGAGAGCTTTGTCTGTTCATTATAGCATAAGCCAAGATTTTTGTGGGTGATATGGTTTATTAGACCAACTGCATGGTTGGGATAGACTTAGATAAGCTTTCAAATGCAATGTAATCTTTTTCATTATAGGATGTAACTCAGCTTTCTAAAGGGGGTTGGCACAATTAAAAGGTACCCCTAAGGCTCACTTGATGCTCTATATTAACAGGGTACAGGACTCCCATGGACCTGTTGCAGATGGGTGAACGGCACCTGGTGGAATATGCATAATCATAAATGGACCCAATCCTCCAAAAACTGTCAGGTATCAGCCTTAGAACCACAATGTTAGTGGGAATATTCATGGTGGCAAGCAAGATTTACAGAATCAGGCCCAAAGCCAGCAGCATGGTGCTAAGGCACAGGGAAAGAGCTCATAATTCACCTCTACCTTTTAGTCTCCTTGATCAAAGATGTTATAATGTATGCAGAAAATGACTGGAGTCCCACTTAAATCAATGGAGAGTTTTGCCACTAACTTCCCTAGGAGCAGCAGTAAGTGAAAGTCCAAATAGAGACATGTTGTAAATTTAACAGCTTCGTAGTCATGTGGGAGGCTTCAGTAACGTGGAATTTTTCCTGAGATCCTATGAACAGCTGGCTAGTTTGCATTTAGTTTCCACCTTGCCAGAAATGCACACACTAGGTTTTCCCTTTTTTCCTTTGCCTGTCACATTTTCCTTGAGAAAATACTGGTGTTTATGTAAAAGGATGAGATGCTGCTGGTGTAATTAATATGTCTCTACTACCTGCCAAGTTAGTGTCTCTGAAATATACAGGCCAGTAAATATTTAAAGAATGATTTAAAGCTTGTGCATACAGTACCTGCTTTGTGGAAATCTTCATTGCTGAAATAATGGTAGGTTCCTAGAAAAAAAAAAAAGCATTAAATGAATTAAAATGGAAGATATAGTTTAAAAACATGGAAGTGTTGCTGAAGGGTCTTGCTAGTTACAAACTGCCTCCCTTGGTGATGGTATTCCTCCCTGACTTTTACAATGGAATGTTTTTATTGTTATAGATGAATTAGAATGCGTGTGCATGTGCGTCTGTGCATGTCATTAATTGCTATGCTGAAACTGGACATCTTCAGTGCAGCAATTACTAAGTCATTTCTCATCTTTCTTATTATTCCAGAGACGTTGGTTTTCTTGTTTTTTCACTTTGTGATATTAATTTCTGCACAGATCATGACATTAAAATTTTCAGGAATCCTTGAAATGCACATAGCATGCACACAACAAATCTCAATGATACATACTCATTATGATCCATCCTAACAATAATTAATGTGAAGGGATTTATTAATATTTTTTGATATTCTTATGGAGAAAATAATAACCTTTTAACATATTCACAGGGCATGGAGGATAGAACTGAAATTGATTGCATATTTTAATGATACCTAAAAGAAGACCACACACACATAATGGTGTTTGTGGTTGCAGGATCTAAATATACAACAAGTAGCAACATTTTCATCCTGTGCAATACTGATTATTTAAGCAAAACAGGGCATGTTTACATGTGTCATTTAATACTCAGTAGCCTATTTTACTTTGTGTTAAAGTGTCATGTAAAAAAAAGTGTAATTATGCTAATGTGCAATAAGATAGCCACTGCGCATTAAGCATCACTTAAAAACATGCACTATTATTACTGCATATTAGGACAGCTTAACGCACATTTATTTAGTACCTCACATTGGAGGTACTTAATTTAATGCACATTAGGAAAGGCGAATTAATGTACATATAGACACAACCACAATGTACAAAATCCTCTATGCCCTGTTCAGATACTGACATCAAGGGGACATTGTGCCTACACAATGCAGGCAGAACTTGGGCCAATAATTACTTACTATACCAAACACTGTGAGGTTTTGTAAAAGTGAACATTTAATAACATCCTGCATCAGGGCTTGATCCTAACTCTCCAACTTAATTGGGTAGCCTCAAAGGTTTCTATGAGATTACTCACATGAGTAAGCGCTATTGGATTGAGTCATTTGTTGCAACTAAATTAGGAGTTTCACTGAAGTACAAACCTTACTGCATCCCAAAACTCTCTTACTGATCCTATGCATCTTATTTTTATCAAGGTACATTAATATAGTTGTTATTAAGCGTTCACACTTGCAAAGTTTTCAACTTGCTGATCCTGGGAGAATTTGATATGGCTCAGTGGATGCTAAGTATGTGGACTCTCCTTTACAAATAGGTTAACAGACCTGGTATTAGAAAGCATCAATTACGTGTAACATTTGAATGAAAGCTGAACTCATTCATTTGTTTGCTCAGCTGGTCACAGAAATATTGCACAAATTGGGTTAAAAAAGGCATTTGTTATCAATGTAACAGATCTGGATGTTTTGTGAAATTATAAATGAAAAAAACTATTGTATTCAGCACATTGCAGCTTACCCAGTAAAATACATTCTTCATGACACACATACAGACTCTTCTATATCCAATAAAAACTTAGATGTGGTAAATTGAAAGTAACTATTAAAAGACCTGACTCTCTTCTTGTTATACATTTATTCCCATCTCAAAGCTCCTTTCCTGAGCAAAGTGTTTAAAGGAGGGTTAGTATACATGGACACATCTACATGAGATCTTTACTGCATAGTTGACTAATTAGGTAAATGTTTTGGCTTCTTTTTTATTCATGTGTAGTATATGGAGCCCAGTTGGAGTGGTCCAGGCTGGCAGGGGACCCAGCTACTCCCCCATCTCCATGTGCTGTGCAGAAGCTGGCTGGGGCACATTGTACTTCAGTGTGGGGGCTGCCTGCCAGCTAGTCCTACACTGAAGCACCCTGTGCCCAGCCGGCCCTCCTGCAGCACATGGAGCCCAGTTGAAGCAGTCCTGGACTGGAAGACTGACCTCCTGAGTCCCCTGCCAGCCTGGACTGCTCCAAGTTCTGTGCATGAATAAACTCTGGATAAATATATTCCGGAGTTCATTCATCCACACTACCTGCATGTGTAGACATGCCCAATGAAGATCACACCTAAAGTACCAAACTATATTTATGTAACACCTAGTAAAGTTAGCACAAGTACAGTTAAATCTCAAATCCTAATCTGCCAGTAATTATGGTACTGCTGAAAATACATTTTGAAATTAAATGTTGATTGTGTTGTTCCTATTTAATTATATTTATATATACTTTATTGATTATATCTCCTTTAGGTTGGTAATTTCCTTTTATTAAGGAAGAGACCCTAATACTTTTGAAGATGACAAGTTATACTCTAGTATACCTAATAACTTTGCTGCATGTAAGAAATAAAGAAGTCAGTATCCAGAGATAACTTGTCTCATTTTTCCCTCATAGCTTCCCTCATAGCTTTTCATTTATTTTTTGTGTTGAAAAATAGTTGGTGGAAAAATTAAACAGAGCCTGATAGCGAGGTACACCAACCTTCAGACAATGATAATTGTGTTTACTTTGTCTGCAAACATTTGAATGTTGAAAATAAAAAATTCTACAAGTCTTGCCCATATATGTTTTGTCTCCTCATCAACTAAAGATGAAATAAATGGACAGATAGTGCAGGAAACCTTGATTTTTTTGTAGTGTGCCAAATACAGAGCATCCCTTAAGATCCATCTAAATCTCTTTAGAAACTCCTTTAAAATACTCTGCCTAAATATTCAGAAGTAACTAGTTCATGTAGCTACTAGTAAACTAGTAATTCAGTTTTGGGTAGCTGAGTGTGAGGGCAGATACTTTTAGAGGGTAGATACTTTGTGAAAACTGAGTTTAATTTCTACAAAACATCCACTCTGAAGTTCAGGCCTTCTTAGGTAACTCAAGTCATAGTGAATCACTCACAAAGACCATTTGGAAATGTAGTTACTTGCTTTCTTTTCTTCTTGAAGATATCAGGCACAGGAAAAGGCTGGAAGTCAACACGATCCCAAAACTAGTGGAAGTGCATACTTAATTTGTGTATGTTGGTCATTTTTCTTAAATTGATGTGTCATGGAATACCCAGGAATAAGACTGAAGAATCACCTCCCACGCTGATCTTTTGAATTGTTCTTCTGGAAGTTTCTAGGTAATATTATTTTGTATATCTTTACAAAAGAGGATGGCTGCTGAGATTCAGGAAAACGCCTCTTGTTCAACTGTAAGTGACAACTGCTAAGAGATTCAGTGATTCTGATTAACCACTAAAACTCGCAACAAGAGTTAGGAATGTAATTTCTTTTATCAGTAACCTCCAACTAGCGCTGAAAGCTCCAAGGTTTATTTTGACTAGTGTCTGGGACTCTAATTGACAAGCTAATTAGGAGGGCATGCCAAGCTACTCTGTGGTCATCCTGCAAAACATTCAGTTTGCAGCTGTTTACAGAAAAAAATCTACAACCTGACACTTGAAATTCAGCAGCACTTACCCGAAAGACTGTCATTTCTTCCAGCAAGACTTCCTCTAAATCATGCCAAGTCTCCTTAGGAATTGAAACCACTTTCAGAACAGTCCCAATATCTGAAGAAAAAGAAAAAGAAAAAGAAAAAGAAAAAGTCCAGGTGCTTAATTAATGTACTCCAAGTAAAGAGAAACCAGAATTCTTTGAAATATTGTCATGTGTAATTATTTCCAATACATGGATTAAGAGGCTCCATATCAGTCAGACATGATTTGGCACAATATCCCTCACATAAAGATGTGAATCTTTTAATTATAGAAATACCACAATAAAAAATGAACTATAACCATGCTTCAGCTGTTATAAGAATGAACAGGACAGTGGAATATTATTAGAGTGCTGTCATGAAATGTCAGCTGCCTCAGAGGTATACTTAAAGATGAGAATGCACTAAATTTACCCCACCACATTTTATTACCCAGTCTGAGATAGGAAATTTTTCATACTTGTTTTAAAATACATGTGCAGATGTTGTTAGAAGGCTCAGTGTGGATACACGGGCAGCTGGGAAAATGTTGTCAAACTAATGAACTTGTCAGATCTTAAGTATGTGCTGATCTTCTCGGTGTCAAGTAAAAGAAACTAAAATGTATACGTCCCTGAAGACATCCATATTTCTATTGCATGATGAATGATATTAGCCTCTGTTTGGGGAGGGAAGGGGGGAATTAAAGCTCTACTACTAGTTTCTTTGCTTTACAGATAGTCTTGCACCAGTGAGTTGTACTGTTTCTATTTATGCCACCAAAATTGTGACACTGACTTTCATGTGAGCAGGTCCTTGAAACCTCAAAGCTACACACTCTGTAGAGGACATCTGAATTTCATGACCTAAGGCCACATATTGTTTTCAACCTTTGAGGCATAAATATATGCTTTTCTTCAATAAACAGAAGTTTCAGAACAAGGTGCAACTTTGCCAATCTGGTCCCAAATAACGATGTCTAGTTTGTTGCATGTTACTGAAGTCTTTACCATAACAAGAAAGATGGAGATTCCAATATAATGTTTTAGGTCTGTTAATTATGGTGCTGTCTCAGAATATTGTGGACAATAATAAGCGTTCAGCCTTAGAAAACCAGTCCCCTTATAGATGTCTCTAGCTGGACATCCAAATTAATTATTCACTTTGGCAAATGTAGGCAACAGGTAAAAGTAGTAAGGTATCAAGCATAACAAAACTATGGAGGTCAACATTCTTTTGAAGGCAAAAATGTTCAAAGAGTAACTCTTGCAAACTACTCAAGGCTTCTATGATTTCCAAAAAAACAAAAAACAAAAAACAAATACTTTGTGGTTATATACTAATTTTGTTGAAAAAAATGATATAAACATTTTAATTTCAACAAAGACAACACACTTTATCACGACATTATGGATGCGGGCAATTCTGACGTGTATTATTTGTTACCATCATTACTATTATTTTAAAAGATTTATATCAAGGATAATACAGAATACCACAGAACAAATAGAACACAAAGTTAAGATGAATAATAACTGTTGGATCTAATAAAACAAAACAAATAATTAAAGATTAACATTGGTAGTAATAAGGGAATGGAAAATTGTCCTAATTACCTGGCTCTAATTTGGTTATGATTTTAAGAAAAATGTACTCTAAGCGTCAAAGAAAAATTTGATCTAATGAAATAAGGGTTAGCAGAGCTTTGGTGGGGTTTTATTTGGATTAGCATACGACTGTTGGCAGCACATTTTTAAATTCCATTGAATGCTACAATTTGGAAACGTAAATGGAGTTTGATAAAGTCAAGCAACTGGAGTAATGGAATCTGCGAAAGGCAGGTAGACACATTGCAGTTGTAAAAATCACATTCTTTAATACATGGTTTTCTTTTAAGAAGATCCTGCTATGATTATGGTAGCTTGGTGCTGTGGAAAGCCCTTGAGGTCAAAGATACAATATGTTAATCACTATGGTGGCTCCAATTAGACCCCAGGTACCAGTGTGGAGCATTATCTCAGTTCTAGATCAAGTTTTGCAGAGTAGTATTTCAAACTATTTCACACAAATTGAATTAGGCTTCTCTTTAAGGATCAATGGGCTCCGGTAAGTTACTAAGTTTAGAAGATAAGATTACTGTTATTAATTCGCTTTACTGACAGATGGACCTAAACTGTGTCAAATGATCCCCAACACAAAACATTTAGGACAAACTAAATGGATACATTGAAACCTGGGTTTTTACACACATATTTTCAAGCATTCTGATATGATTTTGTTTCCACCGTGGAGTAGCTGAGTGTGGAGGGGAGACCTATAATGGGTGTCTACACATTGATCTATGGTGATGTAGCAACGAGCTACGTCACCATGTGGCGCACTACAGCAATATAGCGATCCTGTGAGTCTACACATGATCAGCAGCTATGTTGCTGTAGCAGCACGCTCCCCCCATTTTAGTGTGCTGCTACGGCGACCTAGTGGAGAAATCTAACCATGCGCCACATGCATGGCACAGTACAGGCAGTTACTGCACTGTGCTTTAGTACTTCCAAACGAAATACTAAAGCATGGCACTGTAGAAATCTTGCTATATGGCAATGTGTAGACACACCCATTGGGAACAAAACTTCTTGGCCTAAGTTTTCAGCCACAGGACAGGAAAATATGACCATACTGAATGGCCTACTAATTACTCTGGGTTTAATTATCACCTGTTATGTCAATGGCCATAAAAGGGTTTCCTTAGTTTATTGCAGTTCTGCAGCCCACAGGGATAATACTGATTGGTGCCATGCTAATAGGAAACAGCTAATGGCTAAATGTGATCTGATGGGACAGAGACACACAAAGTAAGCCAATCACATCATGCAGGGCTCGATTATGACTTTGTCCCAAATCCTGATCAACAAGATGAAAATCAAATTCTGATTAGGTTCCATAATCAGCTCCCCCAGTTTTCAGGGTCCTGTACCTGGTTCTTATTACTTAATACTAGATTGCTGGCTCATTCCTCTTTGCTGTAATTTAGTCCACCCTCTTCCTGCCTATCCACACAGAAGGGAGTGTATCTACTCCATGGAAGATATTTTTTTTTTCCATGCTGCTAAACTGAACATAGGCAATGAGCAAAGAAAACTAAGGTGCACCTTGTAGGCACTCACTTTGGCCAGGTAGGGCCAGACACCCATCCACTGTTTATGGCTATTATTGATACCTGACTGAAAAATCGTGCACATGTATAACACTGAATTGATTTCTAGTAGTGTTTTGCCACATATGAGTAACTGCATTTGCAGAACTAGCTCACAATTCGGGAGCACAAGTTCAAGTTTTACCATGTCACCTGCAAGTCAGATAGACTTGCAGATATCTGGACCTGCAATGAAATGTGGGAACAAAACTCCTGCACGCAAAAGGGAAATTAAGTTGAAGAGTCAGGCTGTCAAATGAGGCCTTCACTACAGCAGTTCACACTGAAGATTATAAAGGTTTTGCAAGCATTAACTTATCAGACATTATACTGTCATTCTCTGATGGAGAGTTGTAAACTCTCAGCAAGTTTGCAGATGACACCAAGCTGGGGGGAGTAGTAAATACATTGGAGGGTAGGGATGGGATTCAGAGTGACTTAGACAAATTGGAGGACTGGGCCAAAAGAAATCTCATGAAGTTCAACAAGGACAAGTGCAAAGTCCTGCACTTAGGATGGAACAATCCCATGCACGAGGACAGGCTGGGGACCAACTGGCTGGGCAGCAGCTCTGCAGAAAAGGACCTGGGGGTTACAGTGGACAATAAGCTAGCAGTGTGCCCTTGTTGCCAAGAAGGCTAATGGCATATAGGACTGCATTGGTAGGTGTGTTGCCAGTAGGTCAAGGAAAATTATTCCAGCATGAAGCCACATCTGGAGTACTGTGTTCAGTTTTGGGCCTCCCACTGTAGAAAGGATGTGGCCAAATTGGACAGAGTCCAACGGAGGGTAACAAAAATGGTGAAGAAGGCTGGAGGACATGACTTATGAGGACAGGCTGAGGGAACTGGTCTTATTTAGTTTAAAGAAGAGAAGACTAAGTGGGGACTAAATAGCAGCCTTCAACTACCTGAAGAGGGGTTCAAAAGAGGATGGAGATAGACTGTTGTCAGTAGTGGCAGATGACAAAACAAGGAGCAACGGTCTTAAGTTGCAAAAAGGGAAGTTTAGGTTAGATATTAGGAAGAACTTTCTCATTAGGAGGGTGGTAAAACACTAGAACAGGTTACCCAGAGAGGTTGTGGATTCTCCATCCTTGGAGGTTTTCAAGACCCAACTAGACAAAACTTTCTCTGGGATGATCTAGTTGGGAATGGTGCTACTTTGAGCAGGGGGGTGGACTAGATGACCTCCCGAGGTCCCTTCCGACCCCAACTTTCTATGATTCTATGTAAACTGATTCTTCAGTTTCACTTACATGAGGGAAAAAAATGTAGCACATAAAAACAAATTAAATTATTGCTCAGTTTTACACAATAACATGCTGTACCACAAATATTTCATAGTTCAGTTTATGGTTTCTAAGAGCTGGAATGCTTTCTTTATAGCTGCATTTCCTTCAGTAAATGTTCTCAATTTGCTACACATGCAATATGCTTAGTATACAAAACTTCGATGCAGATCTCAGTTTACCCATGATTTATGTTAGGCATCAGCATGAAGAAAGCCTTGAGATTTATTGCTTTGGAATATGACCCTAAGTCTGGAATTGTGGATTTGTTGCTGTTGCAATGAAAAGACAGTTTTCCTATGAAAAAGACAGACATATAGAGAACTTGGTCATGTTTAGTGTGATGTTGAAGTCCAAAGGTTCTTGGGTCTGAACTCCATGGTGTGAGTAATAAAGCAAACATTTAAAACAAGATGGAAACACCAGCCAATGGGTGGAAGATCATAAATGATGTCGCTAATCTAAGTAGTTCCACTGAAGTCACTGAAGCTACCCAGATAGATGCCAGCTAAATGTCGGCCGTCTGGTGTATTTTGTGCAGAAATGTATGTACAAATTCTTTTCTCTGGTTGTAAATTCCATTTCTTGCTGAAAGAATGATGTAAGGCTTAAATTGTAAGCCTGCACAAATGCTCTACTGGGGTGTCATCCTTCAAGAACATTGCCCAATCTTCCTAGGATCTTTATATATTCCAGAATATTTGGGGCACTTTTTCTAACGGATTAGAAGGTTAGATATAGTCACACTGTAAAAATAGTTAAAGGGAACACAAGAAATATTCTCAATTGGGATAAATCCTGCTGGCACTACTTATGTGAATAGTTCATAGGAAGTACTTCAACATAAATTCTGCAAAATATCAAGATAAAAAAGGCCCGTTATTAACAAAGGCAAATTAATATCATCACCGGCACCAATAACAACAACAGCTAAATTGAATCCTGGTCCAGTTCAAATCTAATGCAAAACTCTCAAAACCACCAGTGACTCTGGTAGTGAAGATTCACATCCTAATCCCATAATTTATAACCATTAAGTAATAAAGGACACTGAGACAGTGACAGATATGTGTGGACGCACATACACAATGCTGAACCTTGCTCAAAAATACCTACACAGGTACTCTATGCATGCAACAACATGTTCTCTTCTTTTCACTACAGATGAAATCTTATCTAATGTGTGTTCCCTGTTCCAAGTCAGAACATAGGATTCAGTTTCAAAGGCTCTTACCTGTTCCAATGAACATAACATCGTACTGGCCATCCTCTGCATCTACTCGGTCTACTACTATCTGTGTGAACTGGTAATCCACATCTGTTTTGATCATAATAGGGCGGTTATTGATAGGGAACACAGGGTTGTACATAGCTGGATGACTTCTTGCAAATGTGATAACTTCATCAGGAAGGTCTTTCGTAGAATCAAAGCCTCCAAATGTTTTACTGGGACACTGAGAATAAGAAGGAGAATGACTGAGGAATACACGTACTATGAGTGCTGTTCTTTCACTTTCAGATACACATACTCCCCCTCTACTGCTAATATTAAAGCACAAACCAGGGTATACACATTCAAAAATAGACACGGTGTTAATATCGGCATCAAAAGACCTTTGGAAATTCCATTCCTGCTTTGGAATCAGCATAAGTTACGGCATAAATATTTTATGGTGTGTATATGTTATCTTTTTAAATTATTATACTATGTGAATACTGTATTTAATATGGAGACAAAAAAAACTCATTTTGGAACACAGTATGAGGTGGTCAGGTGTCAGGCAGATGCTGAGACTCCAGCTCCAGCCCTGACCAGGGGTTGGGACCAGAGCTACAGCTGCTGCCTGCCCGCCCCACTATTTCTACCCCCGCAACATCAAGTCCCTGCCTTCTCTTCCTCCATCTGTGCCCCCAGCTGCAGGCTCTGACCTCCCTGTCCCCCACCGCTTACCTATGCTCTGGTGCCAGCAGTCTCTGTCCCCGTTCCAGCCCAGGGCATGGAGCACAACCTCAGCTTGGTCCTGTTGCAGTGGCAGTTTCAGCTAAGTCCCAGAGCTGGGGCTGGAGTGGGGATGCAGTCTGCTGGTGCTGGAGCAAAGATAAGTGGTGGGGGTGAGGGATAGAGATTGTGGGTCCAAGGGAAGAAGGGGTGGGGAGCCTGAGACTGTGGGTGGTAGGGGGGGAAGCCACAAGGGGGGCTGGCAGTGGGAGGGGGG
>NW_017729008.1:26560482-26580308 GCF_001723915.1 Gavialis gangeticus
GGGGGCGGGGGGAGGGGGACAGGCAGCAGGGGATAAGCTGCTTGATTCCCCAAGCCACCTGCCCCCCACTGCCTACCCCAGCACCTGCTTCCCTGACACTGCTTTTCCCACCACAGCAGTTGAGGGGAAGAACAATTTTAAGATGACCTTCCAATAATTCAATTCTATACATGGAAAAGTATAACGAATTTATAAACTATCCATAAATAGAATCTAATTATTGAGAGGTCAGCATAGATTCTGGGGTATCTTGCATTTGGTAAATATAGTAATTAATTTTCAGTACTTTATTAAATAATATTGTCTTTTCAAGTAGCAATATAGAGCAAATGGGTGCTAAAATCATTGCACAAAAGACCAAAGATAAAAGCACATGGTTATCTATACAATAAAGACTTAGCCAAAACCCATTCACTTTGGATCATGCTCTACGGAGCTGAGAGTGAAACTCCAACTCTTCCAGCTTCTGATTGTCTGGACACAGCCACATAGTCCTGATAATTCATAACCTGTTGTGCCAAATTATCATAAAACTTCATAGCTTGGGGTGGTGAATATAGTCATGTGTGTGAATTCAGACTAGTTGCCTCTATCCCTACTTGTAGCAAGCAGTTTAACAGTTGAAGGGATACTACTTTCTATTTAGGACTAAGTTGTCTCTAGTCCTTACAGTTGCACTGGATGAGATTTCCTCAAGTCATCTTGTTTAAGGCTAAACAATCTTGTGTCTTGATTCCATACAAAGCACAGGAGTGGCAGAGGCTGTGCTCTCTGAGGAAACTGGGAAAAGGGAAGAAAGAATCGGGGAGGCAGTAGGCAAAGCTGTGACTCGGACACCCAGAAGCACTGCCCCAGCAACTCAAAATCCTATTGGGTCAGTAAACTTAACTACCAGGGACTAAATAGCTCATGCTCTCACCTAAATTTTTTTCTGCTCAGAATTTCAGAGTATTTTCATGAACATTAGAAATTTTGGCCTGCTTCTGTAAAGTGGAGAATTATTTTTAGCACTATGTTACGGATGAGAAAACAGACACAATGAAACTGGTAAACAGCTCATCCAAAGACGCATATGAAAGCTGAGGACTTAAACTCCCCTGACAGCAAACCCTTAGACAGAAAATATCAAGTTCAAATGTAAAAAGTATGAGAGACATTTTGTGGTGCTTGTGTTTACTGTATTTGATCCCAACGCACGGATACCTATTAGGTGCTAAAATGATACCAAAATGCCCTGGGTAACTTGTCTTTTATTTACACCTGTAAAACATCCAGCACTTAAAGCAAAAACCTAGACGACAAAATGTAATTAAACAGGAATCCAAATCTTCCAGGAGGCTTAATAGAGAAATCAATTGTCTTTGCAATCACCTTGATCCAGAGTATTAATAATTCATCAGAAATGAAAAAAATCAATGCTGTCAAAAGAGGATGTGTTATATGGAGCAGATGTATTGGGATATATGGCTATGTGAAGTATAGGATTTCACTTTTTTGTATGTTTTCAAGTAGGGACATTTTAGGAAATTCCCTTCCTAATCCAGCCTAACATACTAATAAAGACTTAATGATTAAACATAATTACTGGATTAATCAGCATAAGAACAAGTTCTTATTCCTACCGTCTCTATATTCTAACCCTTCTTATTATTACAATTATATTTTTCTGCTTTAATATTGATCACTAGAAAGATATACCAACAATGACCAGAAATCTTTGAAAACCTTTAGCAATGTGGAAATCAATTTGAAATTTTATGTTTAAAAATTCTATTGTTCATTTCCAGAATCTGCTTTAGATCCCAAGTAATATTCCAACTAGTGTGTATTACTGATTACTCAGATTAATTAGATATCAATGAATTAGAAAATGTATTTAAAGTGATTTTAATAGAAAATTGCTATACATGTACTGAATATCGGTAATTGCATCTGGGCAAACACGGCAAAAAATCTATGAATATTCATTCTAATTTTTAAATGAGTACATTTCAGCTGTGTTTTGACCTTTTTGTGTTTGCTTTCCACCCATTTTCTAGCAAAAGAGCTTGTTAGCTGCAGCGTTGGCCACGACAGTACATTTTAGGCAGAACGTTCATAAAAAGCCAGTTGTATCTCTATAATAATGAGCACTTGCAAGAGAAATCTGATCTTAGAGTTTAGACAGTGACATGGAGACTAGAGGATTGAAAAAAAGGCAAGAATCAATCCCTTAGCGCTCTGTGGTCTAGCTGGCTCTGTGCTCTGGGTGCATACTAAAGGTGAGGTGGACAGGAAGGTACAGTGTTTTTCTGTGTGCTTTTGCTGAAAATATTTGGAGAGAGTTCATAACAACAATGCATCCAATGAAACGGCCTCATACCTCTTGAATCCATGTTAATGGCAACATACCCATTCAAGCAATGGCAAGGCTTCTTTTGACTTAGGTGAGATCAGGCTCAGGCACATAGTCAAGAAAAAGTATGTCTGCATTTGCTTAGCTTTATGCAATGGAGTAGCTCCACTGATGTTCATGACACTACTGAAATACTTACATTAAGTTTATCTATGCAATTTAGTGGAGTGAGGCCTGTGTCTAATCTCCCTGTAGCAAAAGGAAGCCTTGGCATCATTCTTAGTTTCCTGTCATTTAATTTCAGCTGGTCAGTGCTTGTGTTCAGTTAAGAAAAGTAGGCTAGGGCTCATCCCTGGCCAACCTGAAAGAGCCCAATATAACAGGGTGGCGAATATCTTGTTTGCCATGAATTTCAGCTGGAGTTCTGCATGCTCCAGAATGACGAAGAAAGAATGGATGTAACCCAAGGTAAAGAAAACAGCTGGGATTTTGAGTTTGATTTACTAACCAAAGACAGGCAAGTTCATAAGAATAACTTTGTGGAACTTGAGAGCCCTCAACGCAGTAGGATCAGTGCAGATACAGACCTATTTACAGGGAGTACTGAATACTCCGTGAACTCATTCATTTTCCTTCGGTTTACTGGGACTGGGCAAGCCACCAGATGCTTGAGGGCTTTGTTGGCACCTTACCTATGAAATTTCTCAAATACCTAAGCTGTGTTATTCTTCAGGGAAGGATAATGGTTTTGCTTATTGCCATCACTTGCACTGTTCCTGAATGGGGAAGCCACAAATCTAACACCTGAAAACCTTCAAGATCTTTCCTCTTCACCCTCAACAAATCTGCAAAAGCTGTTGAAAATAAATCAAATTTATCACAATTAAAACAGAAATCTCTGTTCAAGCATGAATCATTTCTCATTTTAAATCCAAATTCTGCCCTATTAATATGAGTGTTATTTCAGTGCCTCCAAGTACAGGAATTATGTTTCAAAACCGTTGATGTGGAAAAAATGCAATGAAATCTGAGTAGCTTTCTGTTTCGTAGCATGTCTAAATGTAACTGTAGTTTTATAAAACTCTAACTCTTCAGATATGATCCACCCTGAGGAGAGAGCTTGTACAAAGCCTATTTAACACTTATGTCATATTTTTTCTAGTGAAGAAAATGCTGCAGCGGTTATGATCTCAGCCTAGCACTTGGGGGATTGTTGTCCTGTTAGGCAGCAAATTTCCCTTTGTGAGATCGGGTAAGTACTTAGCTTTTTTGTGTCTAAATTCTCCACTGGGGAGAAAAAAAGCACTTCCCAGAATTGTGATCAGGTAGCCTACAGAAGTATCAAACATACAGCACATAGGACAGATCCACCTCTTAGAGCCACATCATCCGGCCCCCCATGCAGCCCTGGGGTCCCAGAGTAATCCACAAGCAGCATGTAAGGAGTGCCGGGTGGCCTTGTAAGCTGCACAGGGCACCCGTTCCTGCTCATGTCCTACAGTGGCAGAGCGGCCGCCATGAGCAGCACAAGCCCACAGCAGAGTTTGACACCCCAGCCTATATGAAAGATTGGGAGGAGATCATATGTTAACGCTGTTGATGTTTACACAATTGCTGAAGGCAGAGAAATATTTGGAAGGGTTCATTAGGATTTTAGTGACATCTGGTAGCTCTGCTCAGTGCTCATCTCCACCACTCTTGCACAAGCAACATGGTAACAATAGATCAAATTTTCAGCACAGTCTATCTGCACAGCTGTAGCTGACTTTATTTTGTCCTATTGCAATATATGTCTATGTGCATATGTGTGTACAAAATGAAAAAGAAGATCTCATGGTGAATATATATATACATATGTGTATATATTTGTACACATTACATACATACATATATATACATACATATATATATATATACACATGTGTGAAAGTGTGAAAGAATTAATTAAATTGTAATTAATCAATCCATTGATTAATGCATGCATATTCATTCCAATTAAAACTGGTTTAATTAATCCTGGGACTCAATAGAATTTCAAAAGACAGGTTAATGAAAAAGAACTCATTAAAAAGCCTACCACGCTCAGATGGAGATGGCATGAGTTACATAAGGAATTAATCTGATTCTTTATAAGAATGGTGTTTCCATGGTTACTCAGTCAAGTACAAGGTACACCCCTTCCTCTTCCGCTTTACTGCCTAGGCAGCTAGAGATACAGAGGCTTCATAGCTCATCTCAGACGTATAGAACTTGGCATCATCTTGTGATTTAAATTTCAAAGGAAAGTACAAAAAAGTCTCTGACCAAGATCAAATCCCTCTAAAACTGCAGAGCTTGTGTTTTAACTCTGGGAAAGTTAGCAATCTCCTCAGCAATCGGTTCTATGGAAGGAGAAGAACTGCACAATTCAGTCAGTGGAGAAACATGCTTTTCTTTTAGTTAGGAAGTACTTTATGTTTGGCCAGTCATCTATGTTGCCTAACAATGGTATCACACATTTACTATGGAAGCCAGTTCTGAGACCAGACTTCAAAGACTAGTTTGTAGCCTGAAGAACAGAAAAGGACAATATGTTATTTATAAGGTCCATAGGCTGCTACTGGTTTCTTCCCTGAACTATACTTCTTTGCTACTTTTAGAGGAAAACCCTTCTTGTAGCAAGCCAGTTCAACCATATATGACTACCTTTAGGCAACCAAAGACTCACAGATGCTAGGGTCGGAAGGGACCTCAACAGATCATCGAGTCCGACCGCCTGCCCAAGCAGGAAAGAGTGCTGGAGTCAGATGACCCCAGCCAGATGCCTATCCAGCCTTCAAGATCCATTGAGATCCATTGAGCCAGAAGAACAAATAGGAGGGAGCATAATTGTCTAGCCCGGTGATTCCAGCACACCCCATGGAGCTCTGCTATCTGTTGCCAAGATAATTACTAGTTTTTAACCAATGTAAATGGAATGGAATGTAAAGGTATAACCAGTCCTGGCAATATTCTGACTTTATGAAGCTTATGCTCTTGGCTTCCCAATGTCCCAGCTTTACCATAAGTGGTAGAGTTTGCCCTCATCTAGTCTGCCCTAGGCCTGGTGGTTAGTGAAAGATGTGAGTTTGGGTACCCAAATGCTGAAAAGGGCCTAGAACCCATGTCACTAACTCTTCAGGCAAACACACCAACTACTAGGCTATTGTGTAACAAAGTTTGGGGTGGGGAGTCATCTTTACCAGGGCCCATATTCACAGTGAAAGTCCCATCAGGGCTGTGCTTTTCACTGAACTGATTGCCACTGTCAGTATGAGTAAACTGACTATCCTCCGGGTTTTCTGGGTCCTGAGATAGCACAGGTGTCTAATGTGTAGCCCTGAGTCAAACACCTAATCTCCAAGAAGGAACAGGAGTTTGGATATACCTCTATTTCTAATGCTTCTTACTGTCTGTTGCCTTGATACCATAGTGAATGATACATTAGAAAGAGACAGACAGGTAGAAACATGGTTTTAAAAAACTGCCTGTGGGAGTTGGTAATTATGCCAGTCACTCTTCCATCTACTGCAGAAATGGTTAGCTTAATGCACTAAATATAAATGCTGTTCGAGGAGCCAACAGCTGTATTATTCCTTAAGAGCCAGACAGACACTCAACAAATCCCACACTTGCTTGGGACTTTGCTCAGTCAAACTTTTATGGAAATTGATACAAACAGTGTCTGAATAAAGTGTGCAAGTTAAACGCACTGATACTGCAGCTGCATATTAGAAATAGAAGCAGTAAATTCTGAACCTGAAGTTACTGCCAGTTTTCTTCTTCATTAGCCTGCCTGTCTCTCTCTTTCAGCTTCTTCTGTAATACAAATGCATATACAGTGCATTAAACAATTTTTCACTATATTTCTCCTTTTATAGCATCTGATCACTGTGTAAACTTACAGTTCCTGGCCGTGGGTATGGCACTCGTCCTTGATAAGGAACCCACTGGTAGTTGGGGCCATCTCTGTGAGCATAGGGACCCAGAAACACCCTTCTCACATCAGTCATGCTGTACATACACACTGCCGACCCCTTGAAGATGTTACTAAAATGAGAGGGGGGAAAAGAAAAATCAGTTTCTTCACATTATCTGTCAATTTAATCACAGGGCAGCTGTGGGAGTAATGGCTTGTTGCTTTTTAATGTATTACACATATTGATTTTCAAAACTGACATGCTTTCTCAGAAATCGCCTGCCCATTCCCTGGGAAAGTTCAGTTGAAATGATACAAATCTCTTAGATGTTTTCTAAACTGAATGGCTTGCTATTCTACAACTGTTTATATAGGGTCAAAAATTCCACTGGAGTGAAGTTCAGTAGGGATAATCTTAGGGTAGGAAGTGTTTGCCATGAAAAAGAGGCTCTTTATTGGAGATGGTGTTTTCAGATTTTCAGCCCTGGTTTTATAAAAGAACTACTTTAAAAAAGGAGGAAGGACAAAAAGAAAACTTTTATAGCATCATTTCTAAAATGTAATTTACTGGTGCATATAAGAGAAGAAGAGATAACGCACATGATTCATAATAGTGGCCTTCACGTGAAAGGCTCTGTAACCACTTCTTTGGTTTACAGAATGGTTTTCATATTCCTCCTGATTATTTGGGTTTTTTTACTCATTTGGACAATGTACACTGCAATCGCAAGGCTGTGGCTTTTTCCAGGTTTGTTACAAGGACAGTAAATGCCATGTGCAATGTGAACCTTGATAACTCTTCTGTCTCATGTGATCATCAAAAAGTGATATCACAATGAAAATAATGTGCCACCTTTCCTGGCCATTGGTACCCATTCTCACAGAGGCATATTCAGCAATCTTTCCACAGGCAACAATGCTAGTGTAAGCACACTGAAATAAGTTAGTTGCACCAAGGATGTAGATGATCAAGGTAGGGGATGTTTGGAAATTATTACATTTTCCAAATGTCAACATTTATTGCTGTTTTTAGCTTCTTACTGAATGGTCATTTACAATTCAAATAACAATTCTAAATTATTCTGAATTTTGGTGATCATTTCCCCCTTTTTCCTCCCCAAAATTGGGGAGAAGGGTGGGGGCAAGGAGTTTGTATTATTTTACTAGGTCTACTCAGGAAGGACTTCAGCACTTTACCTTGATATTTAAAGCCAGTGCTATAAGAGAAGTAGGCTGAGAAGCTGACACATTCTTTCCAACTGTGTGGCCACTTGCTTTAGGGCGATGATGTACATTGCTCATAAGAAAAGAAACTTAATTCATTACCTCTTACTTCCACTGACTCCTAGCAGTTCAAAGGTTAAGAAAATGCTGTGCTTCTTAAGAACATTTTAACAAAGGGAGCTCTTTAAAGCTACCAGCCACACAGGTTCCCATACAAGTAAAATGATACATTCTGTACCTGGAAGTTGTAAACACTCCGTAGACTATTGGATTTTTAGGGTCCTTTGAGTTCATTAGAAACACATCCTCTGTAATAAAACAAAAAAAAAAAGAAAACCAGTAAAAACATGGCCATTTCAGTAGTGCAGCTACTAGATAATGGTTCTGTGATCAGAAGGATTTTGACTACTTACGGAGTTCATCAAAATGAGTATCAATGCCATTCGGCCCTGGCACAGAACAAATAAGGCGTGCTTTAAGGAAAGTTGTCCATTTATTAACAAGGCTTCTGTGTCCACCAAAGTCATTCTAATAGAGGAAATATTCTGCATTAGCTTTTGGAAATACCCCTGTTTTAAAAGTCAGTTGAATATTTTTTTTGGGGGGGGGGACGACTAATGAGTAAGAATGTGTTTACTTAAATATCACATAATCAACTGTTTTATGCACCGTAAAGACTCTTGTTTTATCAACACATAGATGCTTCAATTTACCATGGTGAATGCATTTGATATCATTATGCATTTGATACCATTTGCAAAAATGATTCCTAAAACACCCTAACTTGGAAAGAGAGAGAGAGAGAAATCTGGACAGACTAATATTAGCCTATTCTGATTTAGAGCTTTTGTTCTTCAGGTTTCATACAAGGTTTCACCCTACCCAACATTAATAAGGGTTAAACAGTTAATTATTCTTTACTGAAAATAAGCAAAGCAGACCCATATGTTTCAGTAGATCAAAGTAGTAGAGGTGGCAGGGTGGTGGCATAATTGCAGAGATGGGAAAGGCAGCAGACTAAAGACCCTGTGAAGGTGAGTGTATAATTTTTCAAACTCCAGTTTCTTGATTTTAAGAGATAATGACTTTGAACCAAAGATTAATGTGAAACTCTATCTTAAACACTGTGTTTACCAAGACTACCAATTTTCATGGATATCACTTAATTTGTAAAAATCTTTTAAAAGGCTCCAAAAAAAAATAAATAAATAATTTGACAGTAGGGATGAATGAACCCATTTGCAATCATTAAGAGCTTGGTGAATCCTTGCCCATTTCTTGAATTTAGCCCAAACAATTATTTGACTCTACCTTTAAGGCTAAGTGCAGACATTCAGGGAGGTAAGGGGGAGTTTGGATCAGGTTAAAAATGGTCACCTGATCCAACTTATTTTGCCCAGATGCAGACATTACACTGAGACCCGGTCTCAGTGATCGGAAATCAATCTATATCCATAACCTTACAGAAGTTCAGCACAAATAGACTGGTCTAAAAATGACAGTACCAAGTCTAAAATAGACCTGGACTGATGGACACTCAAACTTAATCTAAGTTAGGTTGCTGCATCAAAGCTGTGCAGCCCCAGGGCTGGGAAAGCCCAGCTGCTGGCCCCAGCCTTGGGCTGCACTTTTCCTACCTGCCTTCCTGGCAACCGGCTATTTTCAGCCCCCTTGGCCCCTTCTCTCCCACCAACAAACCAGCCTTGCACTGAACTACCCATCCTGCAAGCCACTATGGGTGCTTTTATCGGTGTTCACTGCTGCCAGTAGCCAAGGAAGTAAGTATCAGTGAAGAGAAGGGATGAGGGGGGTAGGTTTGCCAGGAGAGGGTGTTGGGGGGGTGCTAAAAACAGCCCCTAGTCCTCTCTCCAATGTGCCCTGTGAACCCTGTAACCCCCCTGATCTCACTAAACCCTAGGACCCCAGCAGCCCCACAGATGCTGCCTGCCTCCCCACCCTTCCGATCCTCCCAGTCTGTCCTGTGGATGCTGCCTATGCCCCTATCACTCCCATGGATCCTGCTTGCCCCCTCCTCATCCTCTCATGGACAGCCCCCAATCCTGCCCCGCTCCCCGCAAACCTACTTCCCTGCCTCCCACCCTCAATTGCCCAGCCCCGCTCACTGGAACTTACCTTAGATTGGGTGCCCATTTTTAATGTGATCTAACCACCACCTAACCCCCCAAATGTCTGCACTTAGCCTAAGGGGTTTATCTTATATGGGAACTGGAATGTATCAAAATACATAAGAAAATTTGTAAACTTCTAGCCTATTTGGGAGCAGGAAGTGCCATATTTCTTGCAGATACCTTTTTAGAAGTCAAGCCGTTCTGATAATTTTGGTACAAGGCATCATAAGCTTGTGCTGCTTCTCCAAACAGACCAGAATTGAACCCTTAACCTCTACTTGTCTCCTATGTTTATGTGAAACTATGAAAGACCTCAGCTTCACTACACTGCCAATGCTAATACATAATAATTTACAGGAAAGAAAACGAGTTAGTTATAACACTCTCACAACTTAAAATAAGGGTATTCAATCTCACTCAATTTGTCATTATTTTACCTTACAGATCTGCCCAATTCTGGCATGGGTGGCTTTTCCAGAGTGCTCCCCATCAATTGCATTTTCTCGGAAAAAGAAATAGATTTTGTCATCTTCTGGGTTGTCACTCTCAGGTATTAAGTGGGCACTAATAAACCTGGGATCTGAAAAGAAAATGTCAGTGTACGTGTCAGTACACAATGAGTTAAATCTTTTGTCTTATTTATATGATTAGAAATCCATCATCGGTCTTATGTCCCATGAACCATTTTTTACATCAGTTAAGCAACTAGAAATGTATTGTATTTTTGGACAGCCCCTCTCAGCAATACATGAGAGTTATTTATCTCCATCTCATATCTTGTAACTCTACTTTAGGAAGCAAATGCAAATGCTATAAAAGAGAAAAAAATCAAGGGGAAGAAAGAGAGAATTGGAAAAAAACAAGATGCCAAGCCTCAAGCATTAATCTTTGATGCTCCTGCCCACCTCCATTTCCTCCTCCTCCTGCCCTCACCCCCACAATCATAAGTGTTTGCTCTTTGAACCCACTTGCTTGGATAGGGCCTACACCATACACACTCACTTGCAGCTTATACCTCCAGTAAATAGCAGTGCTGGATATGGGTATTTCAGAAATTCAGAGCATATGAGGCAAAGTAATACACATGATAAAAGAAGCAAAAAAACACAATCAAAGCTACTGGGAAATAGGGTTAGATCCTGCAAATAAATATAAGCAATTTCCATCTGTGGATGATCTGGCCTTCTATTGCATTTTAACTCAATTTTTCACCATCTTCAGGACAAAGGAGGCATATCAAACAGTATTACCACCCTGTTATTCTCCTTCAAGTATTTTACATCCTGCTGGGATAACTGACTTTGAACTACACTTAACTACTCACAGTCCTATTCTGGTATGAAATTACAAGCTGTTTGGGGTATCAGGTATAACAGTGTATTCTTAATGTACTAAATATTATTATGTATTATGTATATTACTATATAATCATAGTCATAATGAGTATGTATACACAGTGCATGGCAGTGCTGTGTAGCGATACCCCAGTTAGCTCCCACACTGTAGTGCACTCTCACTGTGCCTGAAGAAGCACGCCTATGCCTGAAATCTTGCAGAGAACAATTTTTTCCAACTATTCAGTTGGTCTTATAAAAGATATCACATTACTAACCTTATCTTGTTACCTGAACTAATTTTAGTATTGAATAACATTATCTGGGTTAAGTAGCCCTACTGCTTGAGGCACAGCACTGCAATAATATAGTTACACTGCTCTGCAGTCTGAACTACTAACTTTGCGTGCTATGGAGACACAGCAGACCCAGCATGGATATCTCTGCATCACCTGGTATAGACAAGCTTGCTGATTCACCCTGGTCTGAGTAGTAAGTCTGTCGCTTTATCAAGAATGTTTGTAAGAGCAAGGATAGATGAAATATTATGCAGTAATTATGTGTATGAATATATTGATGCATCTATATTTATGTATGCACACTCAGGCAGGGGTGAACACATACAAACCAAGTACATGGGCTATGGTGATAGCCACGTGATAAACTGTAGAACCAGGCATCTTGGACCATTTTATCTGCACTTGACTGATGAATGCAGCCCTTCCAGGACTAATTCTAACATTTAAGATCACCAAGGAACTTTAAACAGGTGCAATATATTTAAACACACACATACATTACAAATGTGCTATGCTTCCCTTTTTCTCTCACTCCCCAAATTATAGTGGCCCAAGATCCAAAATGGATATTATTTGGTCCCACACCAGTAACATGTTTAAGATCAAATATCCTATTTATGTTCCACAAGGGCTTCAAATAGCAGCTTTATAGCATTAAGAATCAAGGGGAAACCATTTCTGAGAGTCAGATGATTTGTTCTTACAGATTTGGCTGGCCATGAAATATTAAATTCCAAAATACATCAGTGTCTTATCATGCATCAAAAAACTAGCTTTGCACTGGATTGTGCCACCCCCATGAGTAGTCCAGCTGAAGTCAGTGGTGCTGCTCATGTGAAAAGGGGTTACCTAAGGTGCTCCTTTTTAAATATTTATGAATTTCTAAATGTATTATAATTGTCTCTCTTTCTCCCTAGGGAGTCTGGCTTTACAGTAGGAAAACTTGACACAGAATAAATAATTTAAAAAGAAAAAAAATTCTGTAGCACAACTGTGCCCCATGGGTGGCCGTGATGCCCCCCTAGTGGCCATACAATTCCTGCCCTAGTCTGTCTCTAAGGTACCCTCCTTTTCCTTTCACTTGCCACACACTGATATTCTTAAGAGATGTAGAAAGGGAGACTGCTCATAGGTCTTAGAGCAAGCCTTGATCTATCTTCCTGTAAGCAGGTCCCACTCTCTTAGACCCGCTGCCCCCAAGCAATGCTTCCTGGCCCATATGTGCCCCAGGGCACCCAGTGCCTTATGGGCTATTCACTGCCACCCACCTTCCCTACAGCTGTGCCCATGCCTGGCAGGTGTTGCGAATCGTTTTGGTGAGCCTCAGTCTCATTTCATGCTTCATCTCTCTGCCCTTCTCAGTCTCCACCCCTCTTGGGCTGCTGGGCCCCAGGCCCTAGTCTCTGCTCCTCTTGGGCTGTACTTCTGCTTGCACACTGCCCCGGGCAGGCTCAGGCTTCATGTGCCTTTCTGGGACCTACTGCCCTCCTCCCATAGTCCCACCCAGTCCACTGATCTCTGCCTTTCCTAGATTGTGGGTTGTGGGCTTAGCAAAGCACCCCTGCCACCATTTTGAAGCATGGGGATGCTAAATACACGAGGCACTGAGGCTGCTGGAGCATGCTAACTAAAATGCTAACTAGCATGGCTCCTGCAAACTCTGTTGAGTCTGCTCTGACACGCTATAATTACAGTGAGTTGGAGCAGATGTCTTGCACATCTACAGGCACCCTTAGGAAGTCAACAGAAAAAGCTTGGTTAGGATAATGTAAAAGTATATGTAGTCAGTCAGAAGTGGAAATTAAATGATAATGTAGATTAACTGATAATGATCTGCAGGCTACTATGGATTATTATGACTGATTCAAATCTTCATATATAATTACTGGTTTTATATAACTAAAGATATGCCTACAACTACTAAGACGTGTATAGACCTTTTATCATTGTGAACAGTCATAAAAACCCTGTGTACCATGTTCTTTCCCAGGAAGCAATATTTTCATTGACTATAAAGAGCAGATGAAAGTTTTTAGTAAAAAGGATTTAGGATGTACTTTTTATTTAAATGGTTTTACATGGATTCCCTGTTTCCAAGACTCAAACAATCAATGTAGACAAGTGTTTAAACAATAGCATCCATCAAAAGAACATGTCTGAAGCATGTTTAAGCATGATCAAAGGGGCAATGAAACCACACTATAAACATGAACATCACTAATGACAATGAGAAACATTCCTCTGATGTGCTAGTCAATGCAAATATGCTAAATACAGAAATTTTCATTTAAAAGTATCAAGACAAATCATTAAAGAAGCACAGAACCTTTTGGCAATTTCCTTTTCTCAGTTCTTTTGAGACTGGGCCCCCCAACTGACACCTTTTGCAAGCTTCACTTTTTGCATAACCCTTTGAGATTATCAGTTTTTTTTAGAAACGTCATTGCCAGTCACCCATTAAATTGTCCTTCATGAGATAGCTGTCACTTTATGAGAAAGACACCTTGGTCCACCTGCCTTTATGATTTATATTCTATTGTTTGCTTAGTTAAGTAATGGAAACATGTTTTGCCTGTCTCAGCACTTCAGGTTCAGATAAAGCTAAGGGACAAAAAAATCAATCTGCATTTTCTCTTTCACAAGCATAATTTCTATACAAATAACAAAACTAGAGCAGGAAAAACTATAAAAGATAGCAAGATTGGATTCTGACTGAACCATATTAACATGTTAATGATGACATATAAAGTAGAAGGCACAGAAATTGCTTCAGTTGTCAAGACTCACTAACTAATTCAAGGAAATAGAAGTCAGGGTCATCCTTTCAGAGAAGCAAAAGGGCAGCGCGCACAGAAGATTTTCTGTAAAGAGGTTGAATTGGATGCCCTTTTTACAGTATATTTATGGCCATAATGACAAATTGCCTCAGATCACAGCTAAAAGACTTAAACTACAGGGAAATTTTATGCTCCGTAAAGTTGCAGTTACTATAATTTAATGAAAATTACTGGGGGGTGACTGCAACCTCAGTCAGAGGTAACCAGACTGGGAATCTTAAGTTAAAAATTTAGCAACAACAAAAATAGACAGCTATTCAAGTTTCAATACACGCAGTGCCTGTCTGCAGGGGCACAGCATATGCCAGAAAGCAGGAACTGTCCTCAGAAAATCTGAATTGGAAATCATAGCCAGCTCTACTGTTTACAGAGACTGATAGCCCCTGTCACCAGTGTGTGCAGCAAAGCTGTAAGTCCTTGCTGCTTTTGCTAAGGTGACTGGAGGACAACATTTTTAATACTCGATTACAAGAGAAGTAACTTGTCTTATGCTCTTATGACCGTACTTTACAAACCTGCCAAGCACTGAATGGTGTGCTTCTAAGGCTCTTAGCCCAACACGGCTACAACCAACAACCTTTAAGTCTCCCTCACGTTTTAATTAATTCTTTTTCAAACATTTCCTTTGCTAATAAGTCAAGCAGACGTTTTAGGTGGTGGCCTTCACTCTCACTTACAGTTAAACCCATTTACATCTCTCTGATAGCATAAATGACTAAAAGAGATGGTGACAGTGGATCCTGAAGAGTACCTACTGCTATGGTGGTGTAAATTATGCATATCTGCAGCTTCTCTCTAGGTCTTGTGCAAATATGCTAAGCAAGGATTTTCAGTTTTTGACTATTAATATGGGCCATTTTTACTGTGAGAAACTTTAGAATAAAACAAAACCAAACAAACTCTGCTAATCAAGCTTGAAGGCACATAGCTTGGGCAGGGACAAATACTGGGCGCCTGTTTCTGGTCGTTAACTTAGCTGTGATACACAGCATAAACACAACACTGACAAAGACAGTGTTAATGAGATAATAGATAACTGAATTAAAGGATACACTTGCAGAATAAAAAGTTTCCTTCAAAAAAGGTCTGGGAAAGCTTGGGGTGGGAAACACCTGAGCTAGGGAGAAGCAGTTCAACTGAGAGAAGATTAGTACGGAGCGCTCTTTCATGTTCACCGAAAGGACAAGGTCCAAAGAAGTAACTTAATAGGAATAGGGAGCTAGAGGAGGCAGCAAAACCTTAAATAGCAACTTGAACAGGAACCTGAAGAACATGAAACCATTCACAGGCTGGGCTGCGTTTAGTGTAGCCTAAATAGGAACAAGGATTTTTCCCCCATTATCTGGGACAGTTTTTTGTGATCCCTTTGCTCCTATGGGCGTGTTGCTTATTGGCCTCTGCTAGCACTATTCCCCCTCCTCTCTCTCCTCTCCCTGCCTTCCCTGTCTTTTGTATTCAGCCTCTCTATGTTATACACTGCTCTGCACATGTCCTTTCACAGCATCTGATAAAGTGTGCTTAGCCTGATAAAAGCATATGCTACATATTTCTCTGAATCTACTCTACCTTCTGCCTGAGCTGGAGGAGTTCAGGGAAGGACTAGAAATTCAAGCTGTGACCAGGCAGATATTTAGCTAAGTTTTGCTTGTTTGGGCTTTTGATTCAGACTGTTGGGGGTTTGAGGAAAAAGCCTTGAGTTGTGTTATTTTGGGAAGAATAGGAACCCAAGAGGAAAAGGAGATATGATATTTGGGACCAAAATTGTGCAGGAAATTATTTCATTTGGAAATTCAAGCACATTCATAACTTGTTAAGGATTGGACTAGAAGGCTGCTTGGAAGGCTGAGTGATGAAGGAGATAAACCACTACAAAACCCGTAGAAGCGGTCACAAGGGGATGAAAAAGTTTGTCACGACACACCCTATCACAAGGGCAGATGGCACACTAGACTAATTCTACTGCACATTAACACAGCAGGCAATGCCGGACTAATGAGCTCTTGCTCAGTAAAATTAGTTTATTATGCATTATCCAAAAAATTGCGTGTCGGCGCAAATGCGCAGTAGCGCTGATGACAGTGCATTGAGTTAGTGCTTGTAATTACAGGTATGAAACTGAATGCGCCAGAATTACGGCACAGTAACGAACACGTAGACCACGCAGTAGTATTGCCAGGCACTAACTGTGGAAACAGTACTGCGTAGTAGCATCGGAAAAAACCTGTGAGGTGACACTTATGCAAGTACTAAATGACTGCAGTAACAACTGCGCAGTCCACCACTTGTATAGACACGGCCACTGATGCACATATTACTCACGAATAAAATTTTCTGAGTAGCTCAGCATCCTACCTGTCTACTGCAAGTTACACAATTACATCTGCCTGAGGGATCTAGTTTGGCTTTTTGTTATAAGTCTATTACAGAGAAAATACAGGGTATTTTTTTCTCATTTTAGTTATTTAAACCTCAATCCCAAATGAACCTATACAGGATTTTGAAGGCTCCAGCCTTACAGACAGAACCTACTGATTTAAGTTTTCATGCTCATGCAAACAGAAACCTTAAAGGGGATTGTCGTGGTTTGGCAGAGAGACGGCTGAACATTACCACAGATTAAAGATAAATAATGCCATTTTTATTTTAATGACAGCATTCACCAAAGAAAAGAAAAGGAAAAAATGTGGGTTTCAGTGCAGACAATGGAAAACTATGAAGCCTTGTTCTTATTTGTTCAAACTGGTTCACCTAGATCTAAGGCAGTGCAGGAGCGAAGGGTATTCAATGTAACTTATTTGTAGGCCATGGATGGCAGATGCAATCGCTTTGGGGGAACCTGATTAGGACCCTGATGTACCAGCTTTAGAAACACAGGAAAGCTGCTTTACCTGGTAGACGCGATCATATAGTCTCTCTATTGATCATCTACCATCGGACAAAATAATTAATGAAAAGCCACAAGCATGTTGTGAGAGAGCCCAGGGACTGTGTGGTAAGAAAACCTGCCTCTTCGCAGGCTTCCCCACAGGTCTTGTAGGGGAACGGTGGATCTGATTCTCATCAATACTAAACTTTGTTTTTACCACCCCTGGCAGCATCAAATGCTCTTAAAGAGAGAACATGAATGTATTTAAAGATGATTTTAGGGACACTTTACACTACCAGAATAGTGCCCATGAGCCTTTGGTATATGAGACGCTGGCCCAGGTGTTCAGACACTACCATTAGGGTGAAGCCTTTCTTTATCCTCCCTTGGATAAGAGGCACTTGATCTGAACATTTCTTGCAAGTCATATTTTAGTCCGCATATAGAGAAAAAAAAGTTGATCTGTGATATAATTATCAGTTTCGGAGGCCTTTTTTCTTTAAGAGATAACAATAGTTTTGATTCTCCATAATGACTAATTATATGGTAAAGAAAAGTGAATACAAAAGTTCAGTCAAATTATAGCATAATTCTCAAAGTAAATTAGATTTCTCACAAAACAGTGCTTATGATCTACCCAGCCTATTTAATTTGAAAGAGGTGATTATTATCTCCTTACAAAACAGCAACCAAAATTTAGATGAGATGTTATTAACACCTCTTTCCTGTAGCTGCTTGCATTTGGAGGTGTTGTATTTCTATCAACGCTGTGTTAATTTTAAGGTGAGATGGTTTCTCCTGAAAAACAACAGCTGGACAACTCAGAGGGCTCATGTCCTCCATAGAAAAGGTAGCACATAAGCAGTTTGAGCACAAGCCTCTGATGATGGGCAATTTCATTCCAGACCTTCCAATCCCTTATTGGAGACTGGTAGCAATAGTGCCAGCGATGAGCATCATTTGTAATCTATCAGTCATCTGTCAAGATTTTCATGATGTTGACACCTGTCAGCTAAAACACTGAGCAGCCTGTACCTGGCTATTACTTAATAGCAAAGCAGCATTTTTAGATCTTCAGAGCGCTGTACAAGCAACAAATAATTCAGTTTCATAACACCTTGTTAAGCTTTGAAGCTTGTCGCTCTAAATGCAGAAACTAAAGCACAGAGCCATCAAAGATAAAGGTGGATTCAGATGGATTCTGATAGTGGGCGACATGCTATTTGGTGTCCACAAATTGAGACACATTATCGGGTCTGACGTAAGTGCTGGTCACTGAGAGCTGAAGCTGAACTCAGCGGAGGTGCCTGACACCTGCTGAATTCAGGTCCATGTGGGGCAAATTGGATCTTCAAAAACTCAGGCATCCAAATAAGAGAAAGTGGAAGGGAGAGATCCTGGGTCTGTAGCCTCTGATCCTGGAGAAAAATAATCAAACTTTATGATTTAAGAGAAAGGAACCCTATATCAAATTCCAGTACCAGATAAAGTTGGTCTCGTCAGCATGTTTTGTTCGGTGAAAGTAAATTCCCCGAATTTTCAAGAGAAAAGTGCTACCGGTCAGCTGCCAAGAAGCTGCGATCAGAACAGCAGCTTCCACGTATCTCATGAAATGCAGACATTTAAGAATCCCCACCCAATTTCACAAGGTATATTGTACTCCTTACTCCATTCCTCACTCATTTTCAGACACCTGCATGTAGTTTTCCTGCATAAAGGATGACATGAAATTCAAGCCTCTGGGGTCTTAACTCATTTGTTTGCTATATAAGTAAAATAATATTTACCAAGTGTGCATTATAAGAGTGCTGATATTCATTAATGTCAGTGGCACGGATAAAAGATGGAAAAAAAATCATCACGCCTATCAGCTCATTTCTTAGGAGCTACTGGCCACTCATGAGACAATTGTCATGAGCCTTGGCCAGTATCAATGTAATGATCCAATAGACAATCCCATAACTATTCCTTGATCTTTCCAACCTGTCCTGCAATTTGATTTCCTTGTCAAGTCCTTTGGATGTAGCCACAAAGGCGGAGATCACTTTGTCAGGCTATGAGAAATGATTGTTATTATAATTAACTTTTACGGTGCATGTGAATGACTTGACACAAAATCCATTAAAAAAAGATTAATAAATGATGATGGTAAAGACTGAAATAAGTACCAAGTGAATGACTGTTTCTAACTATTCTGTCAATTTAAGTGAAATAACATAAAATCCAGTAAGGCATTTAAACAACAGTTGGTAAGTGGAAAGAAATATCCTCATTATTACTTTCAGTATTCAGTGTTATAACATCAGTTATGACAACCTCATTTTGGTAGACATTTAGACATAATATGTGTTTCCAATTTAGTCTATCATAGTCAACCTGAAGACTTACCAGAATGTCTAACTAATCTGAAATATTTCCATAGGTTTATTATTGTTGTGATATATTAACACTGTTCTTATAAAAACGGGCAAATGTTAATTGGCATAAAATTAAATTAGAACCGAATCATTAAGAGATAGATAAGACCTACCACATTATCTAGTCCATCTCTCTGTCAACAGAAGATTGTTACAATCAATTGTATTTTAAAGGTCAAATTCATCTCATTATCTTTATGCAAAATTTCAATTTTATACCTGCTTAAAATGCCAGAAGTTTTTAGGTCATAATACTATCACTTCTGATTGTAAAAAACATTAAATCAGTGTTAAAACTCTGCCAAGCCAGGCCTCTTGTAGTCTGCTATCTGGTACCATGTAAACCAGAGCAGCCGGTTTCGTGGTCAGGTTGTCGGAGACTAAACTGCCGCCCCCACCTGGGCTAGCCTAGATGACGAGGGTGTGTGGACACCTAGCAGGACTAAAA
>NW_017729008.1:26585308-26587397 GCF_001723915.1 Gavialis gangeticus
GCTTAAAGTGCCAGAAGTTTTTAGGTCATAATACTATCACTTCTGATTGTAAAAAACATTAAATCAGTGTTAAAACTCTGCCAAGCCAGGCCTCTTGTAGTCTGCTATCTGGTACCATGTAAACCAGAGCAGCCGGTTTCGTGGTCAGGTTGTCGGAGACTAAACTGCCGCCCCCACCTGGGCTAGCCTAGATGACGAGGGTGTGTGGACACCTAGCAGGACTAAAAACAAGACTTGTCAAAGGGCAGATGAGCTCCCTGTGAGCCAATGGCCATCCACACCTGATAAGGAGATGGGCGCCATCAGGTCACTTTGCCTGAAGAATCACCAATGATGCACAACAACAAGGATGCCCAAATGGTTGTAGCAGCCTCGGGACTGACTTGACTTGACTTGACAGTGTTAAAAACACCAGCTTATCTATATTTTAATGCTATTTCTAAATATTAAGGTGGGGCCCTACAACCATTTATGAATACCTGACAGTCATAGACACTAAAATGTCCAGAATTATTTAGACAGTCAACAAGGTCTATACATATTAATAATGGTCTAAAAAAACGTAGGTGAAAACTCAGGAAATGTACTGGCAACAAAATGTAATAAAGCAGTCTCTTAAGAAGGACATCTACAGGCAGATTTTCAGTAATTATGTGAACATGTCCAAGTGATACAACTTATATATCACAGATGGGGCTTCAGTAATGACCTTACACAGAGGCCAGTAGAAATCGCTACAGATTCACTGATCCGCACTGCAGATCTCTTTTACATATTCCATCCTCATTCACAGCTCCCTTGTTGACCTCAATGGGAGCTCCGTGCCCAAAAATAGTGCAGAATATGCAGTAGAGACCTGCAGTGCAGAGGAGTGAAGAGAGTTTAGCTCCGTGATCAGATCTTGCAGTACTGTCACCCATTCAGGAAACAGACAGCACCAATGAAGACTGCTTTCTAAGTTCTGACCTTTCAAACTTACAAAAATACCTTCCCCTTATCAAATAAAGATCAAAATAAATTTCCTTTTTTAGTGGGTCCATCACTACAATATATAGATAATGTAAGCAAGTAAGTAAAGCATGAGACAAAGGGATTGTAATCCCGTTCTTTATCATGATTTATATGTCCTTACTTTTTGCTGGTGTGTGTGTGCTGTGTGTACTGGAAGCTGTGAAAAATAAATCACTGGTTTTCAAATAAATTATGAAAGATCTATAGTTATCCATCAATCAGGCCCTGTTTTTCAGACCATCTGGAGTTGAAAACATTAAAACAAAACAAAGAAAAACTCCCTCTGTTCATATATATAATCATACCATATATAATTCTTACAGAGGCTTTACTGAATGTCTTGAGGCCTTGATAGCAAACCCATAAGCATCGTTTTAAACATTTGACCAGCTATGCTGCTAATCTCTGTGCTTGCAGATCTCATTTCAATCATTTAAACTCATTTTAAAAGTACTTTGCTTGTTCGCTTCACAATACGTTGTATCTGCCTACCCCACAAATCCTCTTTTTACAATTATCTCTAAAAGTTTATGATTTCCTGTCTTGTACTTCATAAAACCCAATCCCCTTTTTCAACTCTTTTATTCCTTGTATTTTTCTTCCTTGCTTAAAACACTTCTGGGAAACTTCTACTCTCCCACTCCCATCAAAAAACATTCTTTAAATATTCACAACCCATGTTAGCTCCAGTAAATGTCTCTTGTAATTCCAGGGTTCGGTATTCCCCAGCTACTTTGCTATAGCTTTCTTGAAAATTCTAGCGTTTTAGTAGCTTGGTTTAAAATATAATTTTTTTTTGCATTAGAAGTTCACTGCTCACAATCGCACGCATGTTCACAAACAGGCCAAATGCTGATCCTATTGAAATCCATGGGACTTTTGCCATTGACTACACTGAGACGTGTTCATTTTAAAACAAATACACATTGAAAACCCACAATCATATATGCATTCACATTTACAGTGAGGCCTATATAACTGCTGATATAAAGTATTACTTATTTTAATAGAACTTCTGCTGCTTATTGGTAAATTCTTTTTTTTTAATTTTAATTATTAAAAAAAAAACAGTCCAATT
>NW_017729008.1:26592397-26614090 GCF_001723915.1 Gavialis gangeticus
TCTTTTTTTTAAATTTTAATTATTAAAAAAAAAACAGTCCAGTTCAAACCATAGCTTCCATCCTAGTTATATGAAACAAAATGACCAAAAAGAAATATACTTCTTATTTATAGCTGCATATTTATAAAACCATCTTCTCCATAACTCACAAATCTAACAGAAACATACACACCTTTTTTCTTTTAACCACCAAAGGAAAAGAAAATATTTTTGCTTTTGCTTATTATTATTTGCATGGTGGTAGCACCTACAAGTGCCAGTCATTGACTAGGATCCTATTATGCTAGGCAATGTCCAGGAACAGAGCTATTTTTTAGGACACCCTCATAAAACAAATGATTCCTCCCCCTCTGCCACTTTATTAGTCATCACCTTCCTATGCATAAAACATCCATCATCCTACCACTTGCTATCCAGGCCTGAAAACAGAGATACTTCTGGTGCAGGAAGAAGACAGCCAAGTGCAGTCTCCTCTGGGACACTGCCAGTGAAACAGAGGGTAACGAAGCTCCAAAAAAACTTGGATAAACTTGGCAGCTCAATTCTTGTGTCTGTCCATACTTCTCAGAACTTCAATAGCCTTTTAGGTTTCATAGTTTCATAGTTTCTAGGGTCGGAAGGGACCTGAGCAGATCATCTAGTCCGACCCCCTGCCATGGTGCTGACATAAAATATACACGTCACAACAGATAAAGTCATTCTTTCAGTTATACCAATGGAAACAAAGCTCTGCCTGAAGGGGTTTGAAAAAAACGATTTTGTTCCCGGCTTTCCTTAATAGAAGGGTCATTAATCCATGCAGTGTCACATTATATGATACATTAATTGTTTACTGATTAGTAATTGCAAAACCTCAGTGCATCTTAAACACTGCCCTAACAATATAATTAGATGGGAGTCTTTATTATACAGTATGACAGTACTCCTATATTTCTCTGGGTAAACACCTGAATTTATGAGCATGCTAGGGACCTCCAACCATACTAGGTAGCTCCATGATGAAATATGGAACACCAGCTCCATGTGCAAAGGGAGCCTGAAAAAAATGATATATAGCCTCTGTTCGAAATATGCCCAGCTCCAATCTTTAGTAAGCTCATTGTCTTAAGTGAACATATTGGTGTGTCCTAGTGTCACTTCAATGGCAGCTGTGTTGAATTTAGGGCATTTGAAGGCTAAGTGCGGACAGTCAAAAAACCTGAGGCTGAATCAATTCAATCTTTGCAGGTCAGTTTCAATTGTGAAGACTGAACTGATAAGCAAGTGAACAGGCATTCTCTTTTGAGTCCAGAAATGCAGCCATGTGCCTGCAGTGGCCCAGGACAGAAGCTGAGAGGTGCTAGAGCACACCCCTCTGCTGGGCTGGAGCAGGCAGGTTGGACCAAAACTAGCTTGCCCACCCTGTGAGCGGAGGTTTGTGGGGGAGCTGCAAAGCATTCTGGGATGCTGGGGGACTGTAAATTAACTTGAATCTGGAGGGGATCTGGGACAGAAATTCAATAACCTTATTTAACTTAAATCAATTACATATGATGCTGCATCCATCCAGGTTTATCTTAAACTGCATTCAAAATGGCCAAAACCCGTTTATGTGCACAGGATTTCCATTGTGTTACAGATTTGAACCAGTTTCCAATCACTTATACTGCTTTATGTATAATTTCTGTCCCTAGCCAAAGTGGGTGTGCAGTGCTTTATTAGGAGGGTCTAGAGGTAGTATGGACTTGTCTTAACTTTGTGTGCATGCATGCACACGTGCACGCATGTGTGTGTGTGTGGGGGTGTGTGTGTGGTGTATACCTAATCTAAGGACCAGTTCCTTCACTGGTGTAAACTGATGTAGCGCACTGAAGTTGTTTTATATCACTTTAGGATCATTCTCTGTCTCTGTACACTGATTACACCATAGTCTGTTTGTAATAGGGTCAGTGTAACTCACCTTTTCAGTGGTCTGTAACTTGTTAAGCAAGATGTGAGGAAACACAGCTAAGATGTTTCTACTAAAATAAAAGCATTTGGGCATTTTATAAAGTAACCCCCCCCCCCAAAAAAACAAATATAGAGGCCTGCAACTTTGGAATTTATAGTAGATTTCTGTTTACCTAAAACAAAATATTGCAAATTCTGAGACCAGAGTGTGCAATAGAATCTTTTAATAACACAGAAAATTGAAGAATCTTGGATAAAAATCTATTATATAAAATATTTTTTACTGAATCATAATATTTTTGTGGAAGAATGCATCTGCTCTCTCTCCTCTAAATAATGAATTAATTATTGGATTAAACAGTCAACCTAAGAAAAGAAACTGCAGTCCAGCAGCTAAGAAAATAATGCATGTTAGATCATTCTCCCTCCTTACAGCAAGCCAAAATGAGTGCTGAGAATAGTTTCAAACAATAAGAAAATGCGCCCATGCGCCTAGCTCTAGGTGGAAATGTAGCAAAGCGGGATATATGCAAGACTGACAAACCTCAAAGGCCTCATCTGGGGATCCATCTATCTAATTCTTTTCTGTCTTCCTTCCTCATAGATTTTAAGTACTGTGAGTGTGAACAAGACATGTGGCAGGAGGGAGAAATGGAGGCAAGGAAGGGGGTTTTTTTCTCGATGACACTCAATGTGCTTACAAGCATAAAAGTATATAAAATATGAAATATTTTATAGAATATGTAAAAGTATAAGCTTATAAACATCAGACAGAGCTACAAACTTAGCCTTGGATCTGAAGGTCAAGCTGGATTCTCTCATCTTGTTTCATTCATCTCATTACCAGCAACAGAGGCTTTGCAGGTCAAAGTCACGGCTTTGGTATTACCTGCACAGATCCCTTGTCTTCAGTAGGTTTGTGCAGTAGAAATGACGTCGTTTTACTACTGAAAGAATTTCAGGTTTTAACGTCTGACACGCTTTTAGGGCACATCTACACATGAAATTAATGCAACGCAGTGCACTCTGGCACATATCGCACCAGAGTATATTGTTCTTGGGCACCACGTTTACACATATGCCCAGGACCACAGCATGTTAAGCTGGGTTGGAGCAGCCCCTTCCGGCAGGGGACCCAGAGGGTCAGCCTGCCAGCTCAGGGCTGCTCTGACCTAGCTCAATGTACTGTGGAAAGGCTGGCAGGGGCATGAGGGTGCTCCAGCGTGGGGCTAGCTGGAAGGCAGCTCCTGCACTGACGCACCCACATGTCCCAACCAGCCCATCAGTGTCCATATCATATACAAGTTGTGTACTAAAGAATGCCACCATAGGATAGTACTTGTATTTATAACTACTAACATACAGTACAGTTAATTAGTTTACTGAGGCTGAATAGGGCCAAACATGTAAACACTGAGACAGTATTGCAGAGCTAATTAAACAGCTCTGCAGTAGATGTCTCATGTAGATGTGCCATTAGTATATAAACATAGTTAAATCACAAGACCAACAACTTTTTTGACTACTGGGTTGAATGAAGGCAAAAAAATCGATGTTGCAACTACAGTGCCATACCTCCAAGGCACACTGTGATGAGTTAGGGTGAATCCTGACCGTTTAAAATCAACTATCATAACTCCCCTGAATTCAAGGGAAGCAGGATCAGAGCCCAGTATTAACTGAAATGATCTGCTGCTGTGGCTTTTAAATTACGCTCTTAATATTATTCTAATGTGTTTGCTATGGTTTAAATACTTAGCTGTTTATAGATGTTTATACCCTTGTAAAAATAGGATTTTAGTACAAGAGACTGTTTAAGCAATCTTGTACCAGCCATCAGTTTGATATCAGCCATGACATTATTTAATTTTCAGAATCACAAAGGTTAAAGCTCACTGAACTATAAACAGTTGGAAACATGGAGTGTAATCCCAAGGCACAGCTCTGCACAAGCTGTAATTTAAATCATATTGCATGCTAAGCTGAAAAGGCAGGACGGGTCCCAAAGGGCATGAATAAATCTGCAGTCACTGATTTGCCACACACATTTGTGTTGGGATTCTGTAACTGTGCAAATGTGATGTCTTTCTTTAGTGCAGAGGACCTGTCGTCTATCAAGATTTGTAATTAACTAACCCAAAGAACAAAAGCAATTACTTGGCTTTACAAGTGTTCAGACTGGAATTTGCAAAAAAATGAAGAGAGACGGGGGAAGCGGTGGAGACAGAGCGAGAGAGAAGGAGACCTTGTATCTAGAGGACGATATCACTAGGTTTAGTGTTAATTGGGATTTTACGTTTGGAGTAAGTCTGCAAAATACAATGATTTACTTTTTCACACATAATCATTTAAGTGCAAATTCCATTCTGGTTCTGATATTTGTGCATGTAAATAGCCAATTACTTTTCTAAACTGCAATCTGTTGCATTGAATACCTAATTTGACCATTCGTTTGTAACAACTGCATGCTTTTTGGTACAAGTAGTTTAACCATCAGGCATGTTTACATGTGGGGTTTTGGTTCGGTCAATTATAGGTAACAAGCCACAAAAGTTGAGTCAGGACACAAATTTTCCAAAATTTGGCAAGTGCTCTGAGCCAGGCCAACTGGGCTCCCACATAAACCATACTTCAAAAGTGGTTCAAGACAGTAAAATGCCTAGAAGATGGTACTCTCCTTTATATAAGCTGGTTGTGTTTTCCTTTTTTTTCTGTATATGTTTAACATGTTTAAAAGGTTTGCCAAGGGGGTTGTTTGATCTATGTGAAAGTTTATAAGGGCATTCAACAGGCACGTAAGGGGGTAACAGAAATAATAACGAATCCCATAAAAGGTAGCTAAACTGCAGAGTCGTATGTTAAGACAGCCAGCTACCAGTTTCTGACAGTAAATTAATCACTTTGATAATGTATTTATAATACAGTATGTTGTTACTGATATGGACCAAGTTCTTTAGCTGGAGAAAATCCTCATAATTCCCCTGATTTCAATGGAGTTATGCTGATACATACCAGCTGAGGTCCTGCTCCATAACATCTTTTGGCAACAACAGGGTGGCAGGCTTCTTGTGTTTCTAACGAATTTTTGCTACTTTGTTTATTTAATCTAGGTATATTCTAATGGCTCCCTCATGAAATACCCCTAATATTACTTAAAACAAGGCTCTGATACTTGATCTTAGCCCACAAGAGGCCAAGAAGCAATTATTTGCACTCAGATCCAAACCGTGGTAAAGCTACATCCAAGGCTGGTATTGATCCATTTTAGAGAAGGACTTTCAAAAGGGTGGATCTAAAACCTCCACAAAGTTGAGAAGTGCTGGGACACAGGATTAGGGTTCTGCTATCTCTCTCTAGTATTCTCCATAGTCACATTCTCTGGTGTTTCATATAACTGCATAAAAGCTACTTCTAATAAAAAAACCCTCTTAATTTCCTCCTGTAATGGAGACTAAAACAGACTTGGTGACTTCGTGTCCACTGCTGTGAATGTCATTACAATCAATGCAACTTGCATAGCACCATCCAGCTTTGTGTGGCTGAAACCCTCTAATTCTCCATTCCCCTGCGGCCAGCATGCTCTAGTCACATCACACTTAACCTTTGCCTTGACTTCTCAAAAAAGAATTTGTTTCACTCTATTCACAGCTTCAACAGTTTGGCTAACCACACTCAAGTGCCGCACTGGGCCTTTATATTGAACACACTAATCTGATTGTTTTTCCACTCTACAAACTTTGGGTCAACAATCAAGCTGCTGCCAGAAACTAATTAATTCACAAACAGGCCCTATTTTCACAGAGGGAGAGCTTTTGAGAGCTATGTCAGCACAGCCAGTCACACCATAGTGACATGCATTGTCGTGGCATCCACTTTTCTGGGTAATTCTTCTCACTCATTTTTCACCACACACATGAACTCAAATTACCCAGTCAACAGTAAATCTCTATTGAATGCCCACCAGACTCTGAACGTGGTGGCCTGAGAAGAGGAAATTGGTATTGACAGGGTCAGCAGTAATTAAACTGATGGCTGGAGCAGAATTGGAAAAAAAAATAGGAATATAAATAAAAAACATAAATTCAGATGCTTGTCATACTCCATATGACAGACCCAATCTTGCTCCATTAAGTCAATTACAGGTCCACTGGGAATGGACCGTGGCCTAAACTTTCTTGTAATCATTGGTTAGTCATCTTTATTAGCCACAATTTTAACACTGTCCAAGTAAAGAGCTAAAGTCAGACGTCCTCAGATAGAATGGCAATATAAATAGGACTGCATTTGCCTCTCTTGATGCTGAAATCAATGAAAATACTTGTAGATAATGGTATTACTTAGATTGAGAAAGATCATAGCTAACTAACTAACTTTTATTTCATTACCATTACATAAGGGGTACACATTTTGTAGGTTGCTAAACTTCTTGGCTTCCTGGTTTTACAAGGCCAACCAGGGTGACCAACTACCTAAATGCATGTTTCTTCTCAACAGGTGATTTAATTATTTGCAAAAAATATCAAGTCAAATAAAAATCCTACGGTAAAGATATCACCTACTCTATTTAAATCATTGTGAAGGTAATGACATCAGGACCCAGGGGGTCAGCCTGCAAGCCCAGGTCCGCTCAGTAGTATTAGGCCACTGTGCAGTAGTGTCATGAAAAAGGCATTCATGAGAGCTACTGTGCAGTAACTTGGGTTACTGAGCAGTCATTTAGTACTTGTTTATAACAACTGTGCAGTCAGTGTCTCATGTAGATGTAGCCACTGTGCGCCCAGGACAGCAGCTATTTGAGCCAGGGCAGAGCAGGTTATGCCCGGGTGGCTCCTGCTCTGCCCTGCCCCAGGTTCCAGGTGGTGGCAGCGGGTGGCTTTGGGCCTGGCTGGAGCACAAGTGTGCTGACAGTGTGGAGCCGTGTGACTAGGCAGCAGGCAGGAGTCTGGCTCCTTGCTGCCTGGGCTGACCAGGCACAATTTAGGCCCATGGTCAGTGTCTACATGTGCGTTTAATCATAGTTAATTACTCTGCCTTTAAACCGTACTGCCCCCAACAGTACTATCTTCTAGTGGTGTTAATTAGGTTACTGTGGTCTATTACCATTGCACATGTAGACAGTGACACTTTATTCGGCAGCTTATTAGCCTACTCAGCAGTAAAGACGTGTAGTCATGGCCAGGATGAGTCAACAGATTCAAATAAAAACTTATTCAAATATATCAAGAACCTAAAGTTCAATCAGACCTAAGGCTCCACATTCCCTTATATTAGTACCAGCAGAAAGAAGAAGCAAGAAACAACCAAAGAGGAAGATTCTTGTGCATTAAGTAATTCTGCATTTATTTCAAGAGAACAAATAAAGGAAGGAACTATGACACAAGAAAGAATCTGAGAGAAGGGAGCAGTGGGTGGTAGTGAAAAAGCAATTTAAAATCACTTTCTATGTCTTATTCTGGAATTAGAGATGAAAGGAAAAAAACCTGAAAATCTTTTTAGGATTCTAGTTTCTTCAGGTCCTTATATTACTATCAGCACTATAGCATCTGAGAACCTTCTGTACTCACCAATATAACTCACGTTACTTGTGGAATTATTTATTGCTATAACTCTTAGCAACAAACAACATGAAGTGGATGATGTGATGGAATAGGGATATGTTCTTCTTACAAGTATGTGTTTGTGAGAGACCTGCAAGCACCTGAGGTGTTTTTTCTATGTAAACTATGCTAAGGAAGTGTGCCTTTTCCCCCTCTCTAGCACCTGACTCCTAAGAGAATAATAGCCTGCTACTCCTTCCAGCTGACTGACATAGTCTTTTGGTTCAAGCAGGAGAGATGCATACTTTAAATGCAAGAAATTCCTGGAACAATCCCTCTTGTAGTTCCCAACCAGGGTAGGCTATATCTACAGTAACAAATATATAGTAATATAGGGCTGGGGGAGACCTCCTGGATCATCAAGTTGAGTCTCTTGTAATCATTGGCATTCACATCATATAATCCCATTCATAAATTGATCAAGTTACTTACATTGTTTGCCCCCCACTACTCATAATGGAATCTCATTCATCCTATTGCTAGAAACCTTCTGATTTCCAGCCTAAACTGTATTCCTGGATAATTTACACCTATTTGTTCTTGTTCCAATATTGTGCTGTTGGGGTTTTTTTAAACCTTAAATAGCTTTTTTCACTCCCTTGTGTTTACTCTCAATAGTATTTATGGAGTGCAATGATATCCTGCCTCCTCTGTGCAGGGCTTAGCTATGTGTTTGTGTAGACCATGTGGCTACACTGGGAACTGAACCATTTTTAGTGCAGTGTAGCTGCACCCTTTGTTGCCATGTGCTACATTTCCTTATGCAGGCATAAATGAGGAATCTGTGGGATGAATCTCTGAAAGCAGGAAGGAGGCAGGATGCTTTGGGGCATCCTGTGCGGAGATGGAATGTAGCAGAGAGAGGTATCAGTTTTTGGGGGAGGCAGAGGGATAGAAAAGGGAACAGAGCCTGACCAAAGGTTTAGAGCCTGAGACAATACAGAGAAAAAAACCTTTAAAACTATTTGGAATCCCATCTTCCTTATTCTACATACAGTAAGGTACACTAATATGCAAAGATACTTCCACAATTCCAGCACCGAAGCATCTTGTAATCTGTCATAAAAGGAAACCACATACAGCGATGGCAATAAAGCTCTATACAAATGTCATAAGAGGATCAAGCCCATGTTTCCTGTCTTGGAGCCTGTGAAATTTAAGAGGGCATTTTCTTTTTTATTGAACAGTCGCTCAGCTTCTATAATACTCAGCTGTTTATATAACTGTAAAGTAAAGATTACCAAGGACAATGTCTCCAGGGGACTAAGCGGAGCTACTATCCCATTTTAAATATTAAGCCGCAGAAAGGATGCTAAAATAATACCAAGGGGGTGGCTTAAATCCATAGAAAGCAAGGAAATGCCAAGTTAAGACTGGAGATCCAGGCTGATGTTGTGCCGTTACCTCAGGCTGCTGTCAAGAGGGTGTGCCCAGCCAGAATGTCTTTGCTTTTGTGGGTGCAAAAAAGATGCATAATGCTCCTTTAATGCAGCTGTTGTACTTTCATTTCATTTAAAATGTCCTGTATTCCACTCTGAATATTGTTTTCTTTCAAAATACATGTTTATGATTATTTTCTTTACAACTTCGAGGCCAGATGCTCAGCTTAGAACCTGGTCAGGGTAGGGTTGGATCTATTTCTATTTCTATTCCTTTCAACCTGAGCAGTAGCTTCAGTATGCTGAGTTTGCATTGCTGAGCATTAGTTTTCGTATACTGCACTGCAGCTCCCTTCCTCCTCCTTGCCTCCAGCCATGCCCTCAGCCCAGCCAGAAATGCCTCTTACGCCTGGGAGAGGGGACTGGATGGTGTGCGGCTGAACATGTTAGTTTTAGATCACTCGGGAATTCCCACTGTATCAAGGGAATCCCCAGCTGCTTTGCTAGGGCATCCCTCTGTCTACTTTGTAGTGCTGAAGCAGCTCATAGAAGACAAAAACATGGACAGGATCTGACCGTCTACTGGTGGTTCTCAACCTTTTTAGACTCAAGATGCTCCTCATTAAACTTGAGGCACCCCTTGTTAGATTCGTGGCACACCTTGGAAAATGTCAGTGCTCAGCTTTTTCAGGTTTTTTGACCACAGACCAATACAAGAGGAATCCTTCTGTTGCAAAGAAAGCTTACAACAGAGCAGAGTGGTTTTAACACTATGGATTCCTATTTAAAATCTGTGACTTTATCTTATGAATCATGTTTGCAAACCTCACAGGACTAACATTGTGTGGCACCCTGTGGCACCCTTTAAAGGATCTCCAGGAACCCCAAGGTGCCATGGCACCCTAGCTGAGAATCACTAATCTAACCTATCCATAATCAAAATAGCACCTTTTCGTCTTTAATTTCACATGCTTCCAGACTATGGCAAGTGATTAAGGCAGTAGCATAATGATGTGTGGGCAAGCAGCAGGGGTGTGTGAAGCAGGCAGTATTCGATTCAAATTAGGCTCGAGTCAGGGGGCAGTGATTTGATTCGTTGATTCAGATCACTGTCCCAATTCGATCTGGCTAAATGTGAATCTGAAGATTCAATTCTGATTTGTAGAATCAGCAATTCAGCTGTAGACACAGTTTTATATGTTTTTTCTATGTGCCTTGAGATACCAGGTGTGGCTCGTGAACGCTGAGATGGTGGGATGGATGGAGCATCACACGGGAGCACTGGTGGGACGGGGGGACATCCCCCGTGTGCTCGGCAGTGGACCTGGAAGTGGACTGGAAGTACTTCTGGTCCGCTTACAGGTTTGCTGCCGAGTGTGCAGGGGATCGCCTCCCATGATCCCTTGGGACTCTCCATCCACCCCACCATCACAAGCCATGCCTGGTACCTTGAGGTATATGGAAAAAACATATAAAGCTGTGTCTATGGCTGACTCATCGAATCTCTCCAAATCAATTCAGAGGCTTCCGATACAATTCAGAGATATTAATGTGTCTCCTGATTCGATTTGGATTCGGAGATTCCCCTGCTGCATTGGACTGAATCGCCTCCAAATTAAATCAGCGACTGAAGCTTTGCACAGCCCTAGTGAGCAGGGTGTTGCCTAAGGTGAGGGTCTGGAATGGAGTTAGAGGGTGCCTCACCTCCCGTTCCCCATCCTCCATCATCCCACTCCACCCTTTCTCACCTCAACCCTACATCTTCCCTACAACAGTTCTAGCTCCAACTCCAGCTTCAGCAGCAGAGAGTAAGAGCAGCAGCAGTGTGTAGTAGAGAAGCAACAGCTGGTGATTCACTGCTGCTGAGGGAGAGGTTGCCTCATTTTTTTGCTGCCCAAAACCAGTGTTTAGCTGGCCACTTGACACCTGTCAGCAGCAAAAAAAGGGGTGACACCTCCAACAGCAGCAGCAAACTTCCAGCCACTGTTGCTGCTCCTGCACTGCCACCATTGCCCAGAGTGCAGTACTGGCCAATTATGCCTCTTGGGACATGGAAAATTGACATTCGGATTCCTTTTCTCAACCAGGTACAGCAGGAACTCATCATCTTCACATGCTCTTATAATCTTTCAGTCCCTGTTCTATTAGCTTTTTTATGTTGAGGGAGAGCTTCCTCTCTCTGGTCCTAACAAGAACATCCATGCTTGTTCAAAGGGAAGAATTCCTGACAAAAGCACTTTGATGGAAAACTCTTGCCCTTAGACACCCTGCATCTCTTTGACAAGACATGTCAGACAAACTGAGGTCCCCAGTAACACACCACTGATGTTGGGAAAAACTGCATTCACAAACTGGCAGTCAGCTGACACCCTAGTTGGCAGTCATTTCAGAGGTTAGGGAATAAGGAGAACTGAATAGAGTATGACCAAGAAGAAGTTTCTCCAGAAGGAAACTGAGGAAAGGAATAGGAAAGTTCACCCTATCAGGTGCATACCGAGTTTGAATATAAAAATCTTACTGCAACTTTCCGTGCTGACACTTTAACTAGAAATGCACTTTCACTGCATCGGAAACCAGGGATAAATACACTTTTTAAAAGATAAATAGAAAAAGAGAACTGAAAGGACTTGTGTGTCTGCAAAGTTTCAGCCCCAAATGATTATTGTTTTTGGACTTCCTTGTAAGTCACTGCAAATAGGAGTATTCAGTGGAAATGTTGGCAGAACCTTATCAGTGAGAATGTAATGGAACAGTCCTAAAGCTTTCAAATAATGAATAATAGTTACTAATGGATTTTTTAACCAACTTTAGGATTCGACAGCATAATACCCAGTATCATTTTAAAAAATAAGAAAAATATTTTTCTATCATGTTATATAGATTTTATTTAGAATAATTTCTACAGACCCTACTCCATTCCTGTCTTATTGAATTCTATAGGGCCACTCCATACTAGAATGCAGTATATTTACATCTGAACATCTTATTCCTTTTGTATAATGTAAAACATTGTGTCTCCACTTTTATGCTGGTTCAATAATCATATTTAATTTCAAGAGGGCTCAGGGTTTTCAAGCTCTTTGTGTGCGTTCTTCTAGCCCTCTCTATCTTCAGAGTAAAGCAGTTCTGGTTTCTGCACCCTGTCAGATGTAACCTTAGTGCTAATTTGGGAAAAGCAGTTCTCACATTCAGTGCTGAGACTGATAACTGAATCCACAAAGGAATGACACATTTTCAGCGATGAAGTACAGGGTCTGTGGACAATGGCTGTGCTTTCCCACTGCATAAATCCTCCTGAGTCAGCTGTCGCTGTGTGAATCTACTGTACAAAACCAGCTTTTACTTGCATGGTTGGACTTTATTTCAGCAAGGCCATCACAATGAAAGAAGGTGCTGTAATATCCTTAACAGTAATCTGTTAGATAGTAAGATACTGTCATGGCAGATACTATCGCTATAATCAGGAAGAAGACCTTTGCCTTGAACTTGAATGTTCTCTGAAGTCCAGAAATCCTGTCTATTATCCAAATAAATATTTCTGGCTTAACAGCAAGACCTGACAGCAGAAACAATATCCATTAGATCTGAAGCTGTTCTCATTATAGTCCAAGGAGTTTTGCTACTAATTTTAATGGGTAAAGAATCAAATTCTGTGTCTTTTGACATTTTTATTTTATTTATTTCTTACTTGCATTACAAAAAGCTCCTTGAATGCTTAGTCAGGATCAATAGTGTTGGCTATTCTATATAATGTCTCTATTTGAATATAAGGTTACTCAATAAAAAACAACTCCCCAATAATTAAATAATACATATGGAAAAATTACAAATGTGTATAATTTTCCAGGTATAGAATCTAATTATTGGAGGTTTGCCTTGAATTTGTCTCCCTCCCATTGCTACAGCTGGGAAAAATATCTGAGGGGTCAGGTGGTCTCCTTCCCCAATTCTCTCCAACTTCTTCCCTCTGCAGCCTCTCCCTCTGTCAAACCATGCTCTCCCTGAGCACATGGAAGTTAGGGGTAAATTTAAAAATACTGACTTTGAAATAAACATGCCTATAGTCATTTGCATATAGACAAATGACTATGGGTACCCATAGACTTAGTTCATCTCAGATTGATGTATTTGACATTTTTTGAAACTGCTGCAAGTTTTAGCACAGGTGCTCCAAACACACCTTTTTAAGCAGCAACTTAATATAATAAGTGGGTTGCTGCTTTAAAGTGTGTGTTTGGAGCACCTGTGCTAAAACTTGCAGCAGTTTCAAAAAATGTTGAATACATCAATTTGGGATGAACTAAGTCTATGGGTACCCATAGTCATTTGCCTATATGGAGGCAAATGAGGCTAGGCCCCAGCAGACAACAATGTTTCAAGCCACAGTGATCCCACAGCTCCCACATTGCTTAGTAGGTGTGTATATACTCCAGATACCCCCACAAAACATCCATGTGCTAATTAGCTCTCCAAACATGACTGGAACTGGGAGTTCTTGTCATAAGGCCTGGGATGTTTCAAAACTTTATATGCAGATGAGGCATGGGGTGACCTGGACTGGCTCCACTTCATGGATGGCAACCAGCTGAGAGAGGGAGCGACATAGGGATTCTGGGTGAACAGCTTGGGACCCCATTTTGTGATGTTTGCCAGACACTGAAAGCTCATAAGGAAATGGGAATGGGGAAGAAAGGTGAAGCTCAGCTGTGGGAGTGAAGAGGAAGCTGGAAAGTATTCATTGTAGTAGCCCACCATGACTTGAAAAAGAATCTGTGCTGAGGGAGACTGAGCTGAATGAGCACTAGTATATATCTTATTTCGATGGGCTGCACTGACTTTGGGAATATCTGAAGCCCCAGGCTGAAGAGTCTGGGGAGTCATATACTTGCCAGTGGTAGTACCACATGGACCAGAATGGCTGAACTCTGCTCAGCTGATGGAATTTAAAATTGATTTGGCTCATTTGGCCTGAGACATGAAATTGGGATGGGGGGGGGGAGGAGTTTTGGTAGGTTTCCATCAGTATATTTGCCCAATATGGGCCTTGTGTTTCATAGTCATGCTCAGTTTGCTCCATTTAATTAACTTCATAGTTGGTTTCTAATTTTGAGCATATGCTGCTTCTGGCAGCAGTATAATGATAGACAACACTTTTAATGAGGTTTCCTTGTATTTGAATATAAGACAAGGAGCTTTTTTCTTCATGTTGATTGGGTGAAAAAAAACTCTTCTTTGAGTAAGTATCGTAGTTCAAATAAAAGATAAATTATTTCCTCCAAAGATCTTTAAGATCTGACCACAAGATAGTAAAATGTTGACAAGTAATAGCCAATAAAAAGTAAACTCTCTAAAGGGAAACTATTTTTGTACTTGAAAAGTCTAGGTCTGCATTTTTGCAACTGCACTGAACTCTGAATGCAAACAGGGATACCTGGACCTCACTGCAAATGTAAATAAGGCATGGAGAGTGTAAAATATATGAATGTCAAACTTCTGATGGATTCAGAAATGTGTGCGCCAGTGGGTTCAACTTACTCCTACAGAGTAAGCTCTAATCTTTAGAAGAAAATATATTATGAATTCCTATTTAATGGCATGAAACATGTGAGCTCACTGGGGACTTGTCTATGCTGCATTCCTGGTACTGTCTGAAGTCCCATCCCCCCAGTCTCATTCCCAGGTCTCCAGCATACTTCAGAACAGCCATGGAAGCACCCCCACCCACCATTTCTGAAGTAGTTCATCACTGTATTTCTGTATTTAGCACATGACAGTGGAAGCAGGTGGGTTGGGTGTGCTTGAGAGTGGGTGGAACAGCAGTAGCACAATATAGACATACAGCGTATAACAGGTGGGCAAAATACAACCTACAGGCTGGATCCAGACTGCCAACTCATGGACGTGGTGCCAGATGGGTGGGTGGGCAGGGGTCTTTCCACTGTGCTATACAGGCAGGCAGGACTGCTTCCACCCAGCACTAATATGGCATCATTAGTTGTGGACATAGGACCCCAACCCCCACCTGAAACCTGTCAGGCACATCCACAACAGATGGTGAAGTCAACCTGGGGTTTCTTTCGCTGCACTGGGCAGGTGGTGGCATGAGCTGCAGACCACAGGTGATATGTTGATGAGAGGGACACAGGGAGGCATATGCCCCTCAGATTTCTGTGCCAATGGCAGGGTGTGGAGCTGCAGCCCATCTGGACCCAGCTCTTGGCAGCAGCAGGGGCAGCAACAGTGGTGAAGAGTTGTACCTCCCACCCCCACTATCACTTATGCTGTTATTTAAATTGTTATTTATAATTGTTACTTAAAAGGATTTAAATCAGGAATTAGGGATGGGTGGGCATGGCATGCTCCAGAGTAGGGAAATCTTAGAGAAACCCCCATTACTTCAAAGCAGTGAACAGAATGGTTGAGGGTGTTTCCTCTGGCATCTCTAAACCAATAATGGTGGATGCACGGAGGGTACTGGATAGGGGCCAGATAACACCAGATATATCTGGTTCAGTGCTCTCCCTCTAGCATCAACTTCTGCCAGTGTTGGAAAAAGGAGACTGGACTACATGGACCATTCATCTGACCCATTTCTCATAGTCTCATTTTTAGTGATTCTCAAGTGGGGTGATGGGGTACTCTGGGGTGCCGCAAACTCCTTTAACAGGTGATGCAGGAAGTGTCAGTAAAAAAGCAAGGTGAGAAAGAGATAAGCAGATAAGGGCAGGGTTAAGTTTCAGATGTGAGGAGATAAACAGATATGGCAGATTCAGACTCTCCCTGCCTGCCTGTTTCCCCATGTCCACTGCCTTGCTCCTCTGCAAAGAGGTAAGCACTGTAATAAAAAAGTTAGTTTTTGAAATGGAGTGCCACTCAATTCACAAAAGGTATGAAAGGCTGCCTCCAGTCTAACAAGGGGTGTCTTGAGTCTAACATTCTTGAGAACCACTTCTTTAAATGAATCATCAAAACCAGTCATCACGGATCAGCCTTGTAGAAATATGAAGGCAAGCAGATGTTCTTGCAGAAAAATGACCACACATTTGTGCACCCAGTTTTTTGATCTAAATCAGTGGAAATTTTGATGACTGCTGAAGCTGGGCCAATCCTTTGTATAGCAACACATGCATTTTGATGACACGTGCCTGCTCGGTGGTTGCACCTGTTAGGCAGTTATGGATCTGACCACACATAAGAAATAGAAGTTACTGCAAACTGTGATTTTACATAAAGGAAGCAAGTCCTACATTACCCAAGACTCCTTTGTTAGTCCACAATATTGGGAGTTAGGGCATGCTTTACATGTTCCTGGTGTCTACTTTTCTTTTTTCCTGAAGGCCAATGTCAAATATTGTAATATATTGTATAACTCCTGAAAGCTTTCACTCTGGCCTCTGTCCTTAGACTCCTGTCAGTCATTTCTCAAAAGCAGACATCCTGCTTTACTTACGGAGTTCAAAATCTGTTATTGCGATACAATGTTGCTTTAGGTGCAATATGTGGATATGTTTTAAATTTAATCACACTCCACAAATCTCATTGTAATTAAAAACAAATATGCTCCATTATAAATCACTTTTGATTAGTTTAACTAGTTTAAGGCAAAGTTCTGCTCCAAATAAAAGAGAAATGTGGTCCATGAATGTTGCTAGAAGGAAACTGTTTCTGGTATGCAACTTTATAGGCTGAACAAACATAACACTGGATACATGTACATCATGCATACCATTTAACCACCGAGAATCATGCTGCTCTGTCCTGATTGGATGATGGTGGCCCAGAGTTCGGAAAATGGCAAAATCTCGACCCATGAAGTCTGCCGCTGTCCCAGAGTACAACTCTCCATCTGGAGGATGAAATGAGATCATTGTAAGGATTCTGTCAGGACAGGAGCAAATATTTATCCACTGATGACAACTCTAAGGACCCTCAAGACCATAAGACTTAACTAAAAGACATGGAATTTAAAATTCATAAATAAATACATTCTGGGTTCTTTTGTCTTCTCGTTTCTGACGTACTCCGGTCACATTTTGAGGATCGTTTTCACAATCAGAGGGGCCGGCAAATTCAATTTTTGGAACCAAAGTTACTATTGTCACCTAATGACTTGCCTCCAAAAGCTGGGTCAGTTAAGAAAGTTATCAAATATTACATGATAAATAGAAAGCATGGCAACTATGTTTTCTGTTATACTCATGCATATATGGACCAGAATGAGATAACTGTATAATGCAGTAAAACTTATTCTCCTTATTGAATATACGACCATACAGTACCAGCTTTTATACTGTGGTACTGATTTTTATTTCAGACATACTTCTGTATTTGTCCCTCTGACCTGCACAATCAGACATTTAAAAAATTTTAGACCCAGTTTCTCAAGTCAGTACGCTAGTAGTTTATATCCACTTTGCACAGGCATAAATGTTTACAAGGAACTGGCCAGTGGAAAAGTAATGCTTATGGGTTCCCAGATTAGGAGGCCTTTCCTTAAATTCTTCAGATGTGAACTGCTAGGCACAAAATCCTTTAGGAGTGACTTCCTGAGTACCATTTGCAGTGTAGGGGCAGAACATGGCTTTTCTCTTTCTGTCAATGTTTGTGCTTCTTATGGTGGCACGAGCAGCTCTTAGAAGGCTGTGGAGAAGGGGGAAAATGCTCTCCATAAGTAGCATGCAGGCAACCATGTCTGAGATGCAACTCACAGAATAATATAGTCCTGCATATGGCACTGCTGACTCAATCAGAAAGGCCAAAGAGGACACAGGATAATGCGGTCCTACTTCCAAAGACCAGGCGCAAGTCCCAAGATAGATCCCTGCATTTTGGCACTAGTCACTGTAATGCTAGACCACTTGATGAATAGGGGAATTCCATAAGAAGGAATTAGATATACAATGATCAGATCCATAAAAAGTTTCAAGAGGTCAGATGGGTAGAGCCAGATTATGGTGTCAGTTTTCTTGGTGCAAATGCACTTACTCCATACAGATATTCTGGTTTTAGGGAGCTGAAATTGCACTTTGAGGTGAAGTTGCACTTTTGCATCCTTTCATTGCTGCATCTCAAATCAGAACTAGCATATTATCTCCCTTATATATCACCATTCCTATGATCATTCCTATTGCTGGGGATCTTTATGTATCTAACTTAAAAGAACTGCCAGTGAGAAGGGTACCTGAGCAAAAAACAACTGGTTTCTGAAGCTCAGGTAATAGATTCTGCATGGCCAGAATGAATCCCACCACAATCTGATTTTACAACACATTTTGGAAACAAGCTTATGATTTTCATGCCAATTTTAGACATTTCCATGGTAGGACAGCCATGTCCAAATACGCCTTTTGGAAAACACTGTCATCTCTTCCCTGAAATACTGACAGCATAGAATTATCAATTGAACCTACAGTGACTCTGTACCATATGGTAGTCATGAAAGTCAGGAAGGGTGAAAACATGATAGCAGAAAGGCGTGGAATTGAATGAATTCACAGTAGAGATTAGAAGCAAATAGACCAGTCATGCCCAGCGGGAGGTGTAATCAGAAGCGAAACAGAACAGCATATCATTAATTAACGTTTTATCATTCTTCTGTGTCATTTTCAACTGCTTTTTAAAAGGGAGACAATCACTTAATTATAGTCCTTATTATGTACAGCATATGAGGCTGAGATTTTAAAGAGCATCAACCCTTTTAGCTTGTGAAAATGTCTTTGATGCTCCTCTTAACCTTTTTTTAACCTTACGCTCATTTTCTTGCCTTCCACTCCCATGTGAGTCAGGATAAATCAATATGAATCAAGGGACAAGCAACAAGCACCATTTTTATTTCTTAGCTGTCAACAGATGGGAAGGTCATTAAAGAAAAGCAAGGTTCCAGCTATAATAATAGATTATTGAAATTAAGCAAATAGTGCAGCAATTAATTGAGATTCCATTTAGGGTCTCTCTGCACTTTACAGTATCACTTCACAAATGAAGTGCTATGAAAAGCTACAGAGGTGCACCAAGAAAGGAAAGAAACATTGGCTAGAGGCACAAATTATATATAAAACAGTATTAGTTATCGAAAACCAGTCTACACCTGTAACAGAACAGAAGTTCAGCACACATAGATCAGTTTCAAAATGGCTGCACCTGATTTAAGATAGACTTGGATGGATGTAGCATCACACTGAATCGCTTCAGGTTAGACTAGTCTATCAAACTTCTATCCCAGATCCGCTCCTGAAACAAGTTACTTTGCAGTCTCCTAGAATCCCAGGATGCCCTGCTAGGCCCTCTTAACAGGGCAGCCTGCTGGACCACGGGTCATACTCTGCTGCTCCAGCCAAGCACCTAGCTGGCCCCACGTCCAGACTCTCACAGAGTTGAGGCAACAAACCTTCTGCCTCTGCTTCCCAGCCTGCATCCTGTCTGCAATTGCCTGTGGGGCAGCAGAGAGGAGGGGGTAGGCAGGAGATAAAAGCCCCCAAGTCATGGCCCCAGGTCCCCTGAATCCTGGTCTGCCCAGCCATAGGAGCAAAGGGGGATCCCCTCCCCTCTCCCCTGCACAGTCAGACAGACCAGGGCTTGGGGGACCCCAGCCCAGGGTGGGGGAAACCCCCTGAAGTCTAGTCTAACCTAAAATGATTCAGTGTGATGCTACCTCCATTCAAGTCTATCTTAAAGTGTGCGTCTCCCCCTACATGGGCAGACGTCCAACTGCAGGAGCCAGCCCCTGGATGGGAGGCTCCTTCCCTTCACTGCAGGGGGACAGCAAGGGGGGAGGGGGTGCTGGGCAGCCAATCAGGGATGTTCCCCATCAATACCGGCAGGTTGGGAGGTTTGTTCTAGTGCCCCTTTCTGGCCTGTGCCGGTCCAGACATGTGGCTGTCTGTTTTAACTGAAAAGTGAAAGTCAGTTCAGTTGTTTGTCCAATCTATGCAACTTTTTCACCTCTGGCTTTTTGACAGTTTTTACTTAGCCATGGTTTTCTGGTTTGCACCAGCATATAATGTAACAACTTCATATTGGCTAGGTACCAACATTCATAAAGCCTGAGGCCGAATCCATCTAAGTTACGTGGTTTTCTGTAAGCAGGGTAGTTTAGATCAGTAGCAAACAAAATATATGTTCGCCCCTTGGTTGGGAGGGGGGTGGGCAAACCTTAGACTGGGTTCTGCCATTCTTAAACTAGTCTCCTTGTGCTGAACTTCTGTTCTGGGTATAGACGGGAAGCCTGGTGCTGCTGGTGGCCCCAGCAGCAGTCTGCTGTCATCCCACATGACAATCTGGGGGCCCACACCCCATAGGAGGAGTCTGGCACAGCTCCGCAGCCCTCCTGGGGGGCACAGGCCCCTGGATCTCTGTGTGGGGTGAAAACAGGCTTTTGCTGCTGGCTGGGGCCAGTGCCACCACTGGGTTCTTTCCAGCACTCGGCACAGGCTGTGCTGGGCAGACTCGGGTGCTGGTGCTGGCACTGGCCCCAGCCAGCGGTGGCAGCCTGCTGTCCTCCTGCATGCAGATCCAGGAGCCTGCAACCCCTGGGAAGAGTCTGGCACAGCCCTGCAGCCCTCCCAAGGGGCGCAGTCTCCCAGATCTGCACATGGGATGACATCAGGCTGCCGCTGCCAGCAAGTGGTATGAGTTTTCCGTTGAAAGGTTTGAGGTGCAGTTTCCCAAACCCCCCTGAACCTATCTTCTTGAAGCTCGGCAGACATCATGCCCTCAGAAGGGTCTACCATCCCTCCAATTTTCATCTGAATCAGTCATGAAATGACAAAGGTGTAGGCATTTTCATGATTCCCCATTATAGCCTATGAGCAAAACGTCGAACCGTGTCAAAACAGTAAAACAGTTTTGACGAAACGAAATGGAAGAGTACTTCAAACTGAAACGAAATGACAAAATGAAACACTGTCCCTTCAAAATGGCAAAATGGAAGTTGAAATGAAACGGTGCTGTTTCGCACAACCCTAATGACTATTAAAGCACACAATTTGTTTTTTTCCCCCCTCATTGTTAGCTTTTTGAAAGGAACAATCTTCCTTGGTGCACTGAAGGAACAAAACTGTTCACTGAACCTTAAGTGTATAGTCCAGAATTCTTTAGCTACCAAAACAGCTAAAAATAAATAATTTTAATGTATTTTCGGTATTTTTTGTCTTTAGCGCTTAAGGAAGAAGAGTTGTTGAATTCCTGAGGAGTACTTGCTTTAAGGTGTTGCAAACGTTGACAAAGCAGAGGATGAAAGCAAAACCAAGGCTAAACTGTGCAAGTTGTTATCATGGGTAAGAAGTATGCTACAGTGAATTATGATTCCAGATAGGCAGATAATTCTGTCACACTACTAGGAAAACTGGATAGTTCGTGTGCATCAACAGCAAATTTTGCATTGAATTTAATGAAAAAAGTTAAGACAAGCAATAAGGCTCAGATCCTTATGCAGCCTACTTTTCATTGATAGGAGGGACTGAAATTATCCTTATGCAGATAACTAGAACCCTTTAAATCTCATTAACACCCATTTTGGAATTTTAAGGAACTTTCACAATCTTGGTTGTATTGCTTACACTTGGACATAGGACACCTTAACATCTGTAAAGACCTAAACACTTTTTAAAAGTTCCTGGTACAAGGAACAAATGAAAATCAGCAGTTCTGGGGGTGTTTAACTCATTGAAGCTCTTTGGAAAATGATCGTCTCCTACTAACAATCAGCTGATTATTTGTCTTGTGACTGTTCCATTTGGAATCCACGGTGCCTTTCATTTTCTCTCCTGGCCTGAAACAGATGCCGGCAG
>NW_017729008.1:26619090-26620504 GCF_001723915.1 Gavialis gangeticus
AGCTCTTTGGAAAATGATCGTCTCCTACTAACAATCAGCTGATTATTTGTCTTGTGACTGTTCCATTTGGAATCCACGGTGCCTTTCATTTTCTCTCCTGGCCTGAAACAGATGCCGGCAGCACTCCTGGACGAGGCCTCCTTACATTTCTGTGCGTCATCTTGCACACATGCATGATGTTTTGTTAGCAATACATAGACGGGAGATGATGGCTAAGTAATAGCTTAGACTATTCAGGACCTGGCCATATCATATTCCCAAATGGCATTTACTCAGAGCAGAGAAGCAATAGCTACTTTTAATGAACAGGTCTTAAAAAAATAATGAAAACTGTTTGCAGGTGGATGGAATAAGAAACACCGTTTGGAAAAAAATATTGAAACCATTTTGTAATGATAAACTGCTTCTTTAAATCATTATTGAATTTTATTAGAAGAGAGAGGAAAATTGAAGATACTTTCAACACATATAAAGGTTTCTTTCAGATGAGACATTAAAAATGAGACCCTGGTGTCTAACAGCTATCAGAGATCTTAGGGCATTTATTGAAATGAATATTCACATCTTCCTTAAATAAATTCCAGCTTGGAAAATTACACTCCCTCCACCTCAATCTTTTCTTTTATCTTTAAGAAATTACTTATTTCTATTTTTTTAAAACACTTAATGTTGGAGAGTAGAAGAGGAGTGGTAAAGGATGCAGTCTCTCTCAGAGGTGGATGTATTTTAGAGATGGTTTCATTATAGGGAAGGGCAAGAGAAGATAGAGCTGTGCTCTCTGTAAAGTATTCTGTTATATGAAGCAATTCCGTTCAAGCAGCATATATCCTAGACAGCTTGGCTCTACCAACTTTTGAGTGCCCTCCTTCCCACATCTACTTCGGGGACTGCTCCAAGTGGATCAGAGAACACACTAACACATTTGTGGCTTGATCAGCTCATCTTCCACCCTGTTTGGCTCCATCCCCTCTCAGGCTGATCCCACTTTGGAGCCTATGCCAGTTTGCTCAAAAATCCTATAGATGCATTAGAAAATGCAGCTAAGTAGAAAATGATGTAGTAGAGAATGCTGCTAAGTTTCATAGTTTCTAGGGTCGGAAGGGACCTGAGCAGATCATCGACTCCGACCCCCCGCCATGGCAGGAAAGAGTGCTGGGGTCAAACGACCCCAGCAAGGTGTACATCTAGCCTCCTCTTAAAGACCCCCAGGGTAGGAGCCAGCACCACTTCTCTTGGAAGTAAGTTCCAGATCCTAGCCGCCCTGACCGTGAAAGTAGCGCCTCCTGATTTCTAATCTGAATCTACCCTCTACCAGCTTGTGACTGTTATTTCTTGTCACTCCTAGCAGTGCTCGGGGGAACAGGGACTCCCCCAATGCCCGCTGGTCCCCTCTGACTAGTTTGTAACAGGCCAC
>NW_017729008.1:26620683-26624375 GCF_001723915.1 Gavialis gangeticus
GCATCTGTGGATGCATGACAAGGTGCGGTTGGCCTTCCTGGCTGCATCCCCACACTGCCGGCCCATGTTCATCTTGGCATCAATGACGACCCCAAGATCCTTTTCTGCCTCTGCACTGACGAGAAGGGAATTCCCCAGCCTGTAGGTATGGTGCCGGTTCTTCCTCCCCAGGTGCAGCACCTTGCGCTTTTGTCTGTGTGAAACCCATCCTGTTCTCATCCGCCCACCCCTGTAACTTGTCTAGGTCTGATTACAGCTTATTCCTCCCTTTTAGCGTGCCCACATCCCCCCACATCTTAGGGTTGTCTGAGAATTTGAACAGGGTGCTTTTTACCCTGCTTTTTACCCTAAAGGTAAAAGTTGTGCTTGCTGCTTTACATTTCTGCTTTAGACCTAAAGACTGGGCAAACCAGCATGGGTGAATCTGGCCAACATTTTGTAAAGTACCTAGGGAACTTTTATAGTAAAAAAAGCTAACAGTGATTTAATTAGTAACACAGGAAGATAATAACATGGCTGACAGGCAAGGATAGTATTGTAGTTAAAACACAAGGACCTGGATTGTTATTTCTAGGTCCTGCCCAGGACTTCTTGCAAAGTGTTGATAAATCCATGGGTCTAACTGAACCCTGAAACACAATCAACCAACAAGATGCTCAGGGATTCTGATCTATAAAGAGGAATATATGACAGAGCAAAAACCAGTTAGGCACTGAGAATGCCTGTGAGAACAACAATATTTTAAAGACATTAAAGCAGAGCCAAGAGAAATAAGATCATATTTGTTCAGGACTAAGTGAAAAAAAAAAGAATGTGAAAGACTAGACCCTGCTGACTCCGTGTGGTTGCATACCGTATGCACCATGTAATACTGGCTTGTCATCATCTTCTTTCTTTACTGAATATTAAAGTAAATAGTCAAGTCATTCCAGCAGCCCTACCACAAATTAAAGTTGCTCCAGGCACCAATTTATACACTGGCCTTTTAGGCACGTGATTTTTTTTCTTTCCATTTGGAAGGTGCAAGTTGGAGCAAGGTGCGTGCTTCTTTCTTGTTTAAAAAATTACATGTCCCCAGGGCATCTTGTCACCTGCAATCATTAGGGGCTTCTAAAAGCAGTGAAACTAGGCACACTCTGGACTATGTTTTCTTGCTTTCTTTTATGAGTCATGTCTGGTCTAAATGTAGAAATGGACATGGATGGTTATTGGGTAAAGCACTACAATTGCCTATGTTTGAAAAGTAACAAGGAAAATATCCTAGGTGAAGCTACTTGTTATTTCTGAAGGATTTTTGCAAGACAGAGAGCTACAGACTTTTGAAAATCTACTGCTTCCTCCTTGAAACTGAAACTTTATCAAACCACTAGATCTCAAGCTTTAATTACTTCCCTTGAGCCAAGTTATGTGTCAAGGACAGTGACTAACCTAAAGAAAATTTAACTGCTTGGATAAGGGGAGGACATTTTTTTTCCCTTGAAACAACATTCATTATTGTCCCTTTTTAAAAAAAATCTGGGAATGAGACAGCAGGAGAACAACAAATTACATGTTAAAATAAAAAGGGAGGTTGAGATTTTCAAACACATTTTCAAATAAAAGGGGAGGTTGAGATACCCAAGGCATTTAAGGCTAGGTACAGACATTACACTTTTATTGGTGTAACTGATCGGAAACTGGTCTATACCCTTAATAGAAGAGAAGTTTGGCACATCAAAGGGTGAACATGTGTTTGGTTTGCTACCTATCTAAACTGTGCCACTTACAGAAAACTGTGTAACTTAGATCAATTCTGCCTCTGGCTTTTTGAATGTCTGGACGCACATCTACCATTAAGATGCCTAAGATGCTTGTCTACCATTAATTTAAAACACAACTAACTTTGAAAAGTTTATTTCAATGGTGATCTTCTCAGTTACATTAACTGGGCGTTATGTGGGTAAATCCTGGCCCCTGCAAGTTGTTAATTGTAAAATCATCACCTAGGTGTTATGCTTATCAATTTTTGAGGAACCTTTAATCCTACTGACTTGCCTGGACTGGGGGTCATTAACCTTTTGCAGAATCAGACCTTTACAGAATTAGACTTTTAACTGGGGAAAATAAAGCAAAACAGAATCTGCATATAATCACCTTATTTCTAAAAAAAACCCAAAACACTTTGATAAACCATATTCCAAATCAACCAGGAATGATATTGAGAAATAAACAAATCAACCTCTTATAAATGCTGTGGTATGAAAAGTAAAATGAATTAAACTGGTGGCTATGTAAGGTAAAGGTTGGTCTAATTTATTTTATATTATGGCACATACCTATCAAAAGAGAAGCTGTCAGCAACTTGGGGTCATAGGGACTTTTCCCTCGGCCATTTTCAAAATGAGAATCTTCTATTTTAAAAATGTTGTCCTGTTGAGAATAATAAAGCAACAGAATTATTTAACAAACAGGCACCAATATTGAGTCAGATTCAATAACACTTTATACAAAATAGAATTGCAGATGGCCAGCCTCTTAGCTGGGCCATATCAAGTTAGCCCCTGAAATCAGTCAAACTACACATTAGTACACCAGCTGACGATCTAGGCAAAAATGTGTGCCTTTCAACTAGAATGACACTGATGAATGTCAATCAGAAACTGCTCAAAATCCAATCTCGAGTTCTGGTCTATTCCATTCTCATAAATTTTACATTTTACTGAATTTGTTTCGAGTTGAATGGAAGGGTGCTTGTTGAAGAACTAAGGACAGAACTTGATGGTTGGACTTTTGTTTTAAAAAGAATTTAAAAACCCACACACAAAGCAGGTTTCATTAAACATGATATTCATACATTCAGAAACATTACATTAGCATCAAATTCTATGCCTGTATCTTACTATTCCAAGCTTGAGAGCTTAGTGCTCAGCATTTCCCTACTCCCCAAAATTACTTTACACTTATTAATGGTCGTTTAGTTCAGTCATTTGTGATGTGCTGGTTGTAGAATCTATCAGCTTGAGCACAGTATGACAAGATAAGATGAACAAACAAAACCTGAGTCAAAATTTGAACAAATAACACACAAACACACACACACACACACACACACACATTCTTTGCATGCTTATGCCTACAACAGATGGGGTGCTGAAAGATTGTCTCTTCACCTGCATGTGGTGGCAGGAGACAGTAGCCAGGCAGTTGCATCCCCCTTTTTTCCCTGTCACACCACCACCGGAGTCTGTATTCCCATTGCATTATGCACTGTATCAGTACACGTAAAGAAGCAGTCCCTTGCCTTAAGCCAAACGCTGTAGTCATTTTTTACAAAACATTTTGCTTGCTTTATGACAACATCTCAGCTCCTCATCTTAACTGTCAAGGCTTGATAGCCCTCATTACCTGTGTCTTAAGGCAGGGGTGGGCAACTATTTTAGCTGAAGGGCCGCTTAATGAGTTTTGGTGAGCTGTCAAGGGCTGCAAGGGTAGCCCAGCCCCTTGATAGGTGTCCCACCCCCTGGTCACTATCTTGGGACCAGCAGTCCCAGGCCTAACCCCTGACCTTTGCCACCAGAAGTCCCTTGTCTTGCCCCTGGAAATGTTCCTTTTGGAAGTGGGGGAAGGTTACCATCTTTGAACCAGGAAAAAAAAAAAAAAAATCATACGCTAAGAGTCAAACACCTACTATAACGTATTTTAATTTTTTTACA
>NW_017729008.1:26624460-26627050 GCF_001723915.1 Gavialis gangeticus
GTCAAACACCTACTATAACGTATTTTAATTTTTTTACAAAAATATTTTGTCATGTTTAGTGTTTTAGAGATGATTGAATAATAGTTAAAAAATAAAGTCTTAGTCTTGTATATTGTGTGTGGGGGGGAGTGTAGGGTGTGGCTGGGGGTCCGTATGTGTGTTTGGTGGGGTGTAGGAGGGTGTGTGTGGGGGTTCTGAGGGTGTGGCTGTGTGTGTGGAGGGGCATAGGGTATGTTTCAGGGTGTGTGGAGGGGGTTGTGGGGGAAGGGTGTGGGTATGTGGGGTTTGTGGAAGGCTGGGGGTGCTGTGGGGACCCCTCCACACCCCCCCCCAAGGTACACAGTACACACCACTGGCAGCAGCAGCAGCAACAGGTGGGAGACACTCTGGGTGCTCATGAACCATGCAGGCACTGCCACCTGGTGGCACACAGCTCCAGCCAGCACTGCACATGGCAGCAAGGAGCACAGCCAGGTCAGCCCACCTCTATCATGTGGGGCTCCCAGTGGCACATGTGCAGCTCCTGGCACTCATGTGCCACCAGGAGGAAACCCTGTATGATGAAGCCAGGTGCATTCCCCTCTGCCTGCCCCCACACAAGCAAGGGGCATGGCTCCTCACCATTTCTGGTGCAGTCCCACAGCTGCATGTGATGGGGAAGGCAGCAAGTTCCATTGCATGGGGCTTCCCCTGGTGGTGCACGAATGCTGGGAATTGCACATGCACCATGGGGAGCCCCACACAATAGAGGCAAGTCAGCCTGGCTGTGCTCCTTGCTGCCATGTGCAGTTCTGGCAGGAGCCACGCACTGCCAGGCAGCACCGCTTGCACAGGCCACAAGTGCCCTGAGGGCCTCCACATGCTGCTGCCACCAGTAGCAAGGACTGTGTGCCATGGGGAGAGTGTGTGGCTGGTTCCCACACCACTGACCCTCCCTCACACCTACACCCTGCCCACCTGAGATCTGTGCTCCCCCTAGCCCCACACTCCCATCCAGCTGCATCTCCCCATCGCCCTCCACCCCCAACACTTCCCTACCTGCTGCCCAGACTGCAGCAGAGGCAGGAGGAGCCACTGAAGGCCAGGGAAGCTGAGCAGGCCCCTTGGAAGCTGCAGCTGTGGCAGCAACAGTCCTGCCTGAAAGCAGTGCGCTGGCTGGATCAGGACCTTTCACGCACAAGGGTGGGAGCGAGGCGCGGAGGCTGGGTGGGGTACAATTAATTGGCGGGTGCCCGTGATCTCGATTAAATTGCCCATCAGGCTGGATGCAGCCCGCAGGATGCTTTTGTCCTGCCCTGCTCTGATAGCAGGTACAGACATTATACTTTTACTGGGATAAGGCTAGGGATAGAAATTACACATAAACTAGTATGAGTGATAAGAACCTGGTTCAAATCTGTAACACAACAGAAGTTCGGGGCACATAAACCACTTTCAAAAGGCTGAAACCTGTTTAAGGTGAACCTGGATGGATGTAGTAGCAGCCCTAACTGATTTAGGTTAAATCAGTTTATTGAATTTCTGTCCTAGTTCCCCTCCAGATTCAGGCTAACTCTCAGTCCCCCAGCATCCTAGGAATGTTTTTCACCTGCCCTGCAGACCCCACTTCACCAGGTGGGTGCGCTAGGCTTAGACAAAGGTGTCTACTCCAGCTGAGCATGAAAGTGTGCTGTAGTGTGGTCCTGGCTTCTGGCCTGGATCACAGCAGGCATGTGGCTGCATTTCCAGAACAAAAGTGAATGTCTGTTCACTTGCTTATTGGTTCAATCTATGCAGCTTAGATTAACCTGTGAAAATTGAATTGATTCATCCTCTGGCTTTTTGATTGTCTGTACTTAGCCTAAGTAATTGGAAACCTGTCTATACCTGTAGCAGAATAGAAGTTCAACACGCAATATTGGTCTATATCCATAACAGAACAGAAGTTTGCCCCACATAGACTGATTTAAAAATGGGAGAACCCAGTATAAGATCTGCACCCCCTACTCCACCAAAGGGTGAATGTGTGTTCTGTTCACTACCAATCTAAACTATGCCGCTTACAGAAAAATGTTTAACTTAGATCGATTCTGCCTTGGGCTTTTTCAATGTCTGTACATAGCCCAAGCCTTTTACTCATCTCCCCATGCTCTTGTCCTTGCTTTCTTTATTGTCCTGGTTTCTCTATCTTGTAAACAACTGTGTGCTTTTACTTATGCATTTGCCCTATGCCTGAAATATCCAATTATATCTAGCACATTAATGAATCTCTCCTTTCTGTCAGCTATATCTTTATTATATTATTCAGCCTTCCATGTGTGAGCTCCATTCCACTACTCTTACCCTATTACTGGACTTTTCCCCCCTTGTATATGATTTTATATGTAAAAGGAAAATTAGGTCTGTACTTTTTAGCAACAGACCCCCCCCCCCATCTCATTCTTGGATAATAAATTAAACCAGTAAACTGATCATAATACTAGCACTTGACTACCATAATACAAAACAGCACTAATGTAGCAAGTCATTATTTAAACAGATTTTATTATCAATCTACCTTTTCTCGGGATTTCTTCTTAATACGGATGACAATTGCTCAATGTGAGTGCCA
>NW_017729008.1:26632050-26666100 GCF_001723915.1 Gavialis gangeticus
ATAATAAATTAAACCAGTAAACTGATCATAATACTAGCACTTGACTACCATAATACAAAACAGCACTAATGTAGCAAGTCATTATTTAAACAGATTTTATTATCAATCTACCTTTTCTCGGGATTTCTTCTTAATACGGATGACAATTGCTCAATGTGAGTGCCAATGGATATTTGATAATGTTACTAAGTTACTAGCATGACAGTTAAAACAGAACATTTTCCTAAGGTGATCCAGTGTGCCATTACAGGGAAAATAAGAAATAGCTACAGAGAATTATTTAATACATGAAGGACCTGATTTTTTACTCCATTACACCTTTTTTATGTCACCATAACTCCTTTGACAATAACTTATAACTGGCATAGCAGAGTAGAGAATCAGGGCAACAGATAACCAACATGATCTATCCTTCTGTTGGCATTTCAGTAATAACCTGTCTGGAATAGAAGGAGTAATAGAGAAATCTCAGTATTTTAAAATTTAAGCTTACTAGAGACATGTGAACTAAATTCCTGAATGTATCAGCAAATACTAATACTAATATTAATACTTCTACTACTAATAATAAATATAGCATTGTTAGGTGCCAAATGCATGCATCTTGTAGCTTGAGAGAGTCCTAATAAACACTCTACTGGAAACCTAACCTACCATAAGTAGGGCAACTTGCCCAAATACATGAGCATGCAGAAGTCAGAGGAAAACTTCACTTCTCAGAATGCAAACACTAAACAAAACAAAATATTAAACAAATAAGGTCTTGCACAGCTCTTGCACACTTGAATAAATGCAAAAAGTGATACAAAACCTAGAAACAAACACCTGGACTGTTTCATTGCCCTTTATGGCATGGTCCAAAATTTGTTTTCAGATGAGCTCACTGGTGTAAGATTGGGTTTTTGACACTTGCATCAGAGGTCAGAATTTAGGCCACAGAGCTTCTGTAAAAATGTGCATTGATTGCTTTTAAGAAGTCTTAACTTTGATCCAAAATAAAAACGCAGTTGAAGTAATAAGTTAAAGCGAGAGGGTTTTAGTTAGACAACATTTAAGTAATTCACCAGTGGAAAAGTTCTTGAACATTTTACCTTTCTGAAGCCCCTTGGGTTATATAGGGATGTGAATGCAAAGAATCATATCTCAGTGAATCAGCAAAAACTTGATCCAGAAATAGCACGAAAAAACATAGAGAAGTCACAAACTGCTCACTGTTTCAAAAATGTGTGAGGCCTATTATATAATCAGAGACAGGAATTCATGAGGAGGCAGACTCAACATATTTGCTGCAGTAAGAGGAAATTCTGTACAATGAAAAATATCAGATAGATGCTCAGAGGAAGGTTATTGTAACAAAACAATGGGCCTGATTCTCATTTCTACTAAAGCCCTTCCCTTGATTTGGTCTACTCGCAAAAAAAGAGCTTAAAATGGGGAGAAATATAATTTATTTCCATCTTAATATTCCTCAATTACAGTAAACGGAAAGCTAGCTCAATTATACTGAATGTATGGTAGGGTACATTTTATTGTCATGGGCATTATAATACTATTCACATCTAGTATCCTAATCATGTACCCATGGAATTCACAGGTACATTAACGTAAGTTGGGGGATGGAGGAGTTAGGAGTGAAAGCCAGTGCTTGGCTATATGGTATTGTCTAAATCAGCGGTTCTCAACCTTTTGCACCTTACATCCCACCAACCATTTTGTGCACTCTCTCTTCATTGACATATCAAACAAATCCTGTCAAAATTGCACGGTTTGAGATATCTGTTGAGTCATTGTCACGGGGCGGGGACCCAAGGAGCGGCCGTGATCTCTCCTAGCACCCCCTACCGTGCCAAGTTGGTATAAATGCACCTTCATTCTCGCCCGCCACATCTTTGATGGTATTAGTGTTATGGGAGGCTGCCTTTTCAACCCCTTGGACACGGTACCCCTGATGTATCCCAGTCAGTGCCCCGTCTCAGCTGACCCCGTGCACTAAAGCCGTAAGGGCTACGTGCGGCTCCTACCACCCCTGATACCATGCCCCACGCCTCGCAGATGTATCGGCCATTGTCTAGGCAAATCCCTTACCACACCCTCACAGCGGCCCCTTGCTTGCCTCGCTATACCCCGCGTCCCCTCGGGCGTCCTCTGGGCTCGTCTCGATTGCCCACACTCCCCGCGGACGCTCCCTGGCCTCTTCCTTCTCAGAGATGCCCGCGTTCCCCACGGACGCTCCCTGGCCTCTCTCGTGGCTGTGCCCCACTGGGCTCTCTCTCTCGATCCCACCCGCACTGAGGCCCTGCCTCATGATCAGGGCTCAGGTGGCCGTAACCATGCCTGGCCCCCAAAATCCCCTCCCTGGGGCTCCTCTCGCGCTTGCCTACACTGGGGCTCCTTGCCTGTGCGCCCTCCCTGGGGCTCCTTGCCTGCCCTAGGGCCTTTTCTGCGCTTGGGGCTCAGGTGGCCATAGCTGTACCTGGCCCCTAAATCCCCTCCTCGGGTCAATGATTCCTGCGGGGCTCAGGAGGCCTCAACCTTACCTGGCCCCCAATGTACTGTGCCCTCTCTCAAGGCTCTGGGGTCAGTGCACCCCTGAATGATGTGCCCTCTCTGGCACCGGGGTCCCCACACCGTTGTGGAGCCCCTAATGAGGCCTCCTCCAACCCCTACAGCCTCACCCGGTCCTCCCGTGTAATAACAAACAACAAATGCAATAACATGAGCCAACCGGCTATAACTCAAACTAAGCCTCCTGGCTAAATGCAAACATCTAAGCCACCTGGCTAATCATCAATCAAACCCTTACCAGGGCTTTCTCCACCCAGTCCTCAAACCGAAGCTGTTCAGGCCATTAAGCTTCTCTAGGCTGCCTACTCTAGCAGAGCTCCTTCTCCCTTGGATGTTAGTGGGAACTGCCTTCTTGACCTCAGCCTAGGCTGTTTATATAGGCCAGGCCCTGCCCCCTTCCAGTCAGCTGACCACTGTGGTTGCCCCGGCAACCGGCACCTGTACCTTTTCCTATGACCAGGGCACTTCAGTGCCCTGCGACACACCTCCCCCCCTTAAGTTCATAACTCACTAGAAGCAGGGCATGGGAGTGTCCTGCGACAGTCATCTATCTGAAGTGCAAACAATTTTGATGTTTTCAATCGGACAAGGAGTTGAAGTCCCACCTGCACGACCTTCGCATCCCACCAGTGCAACGCGTCCCACTGGTTGAGAAACACTGGTCTAAATCACACTGAGCTTTGAAGCATTAACTGGAATAATAGTGTGCTGGAATTGTATTCACAAGCTAGTTGGCTCTTACTTTATTATAAATCACTGCTTCCACACAGTGGGGATTTTCTTTGTATTAAAATAAAAAACTTTGCGGGGGGATATACTATGATTGTTTCCATTGCTCTGCCCTACACATTATGGGATTTTTTTGGGGGGGGTATTATGGGATAGATAGCAGAAGATACATGCAGCCAAACTCAGCTATTCCCATTATTTCTCTCTTGCCAACCCACAATCCATCTCTTTTAAGGAAGCTGGAGCTATTTTCAAACTGCTGCTATGAGTACAGATGACATCACAGTGTGAAGACACCACAGTGTTGGTCCATCACAAATTCATGGCAGCTTACAGAGAAACAGTTTGCATGGCTGTTCACAGCTTCAGCTTTCCAAGCCAGTCACAATGGCTACCTATACACATGCTTGGGGGTGGAGAGGGGTGTGTTTTCAATAGAACAGTTCCCAGAGAGCCACTCTAATTAAAATGTCTCACTGTCATGTGTATTAAGCCCCCATGGGTTTAAAAATGGCCACGGGATGCTTTATCTAAACCTTATTTGACAAGGTTTAGATAAGGCGCTCCAGCAGCCATTTTTAAGCATGCAGGGGCTTATACACATGCCGGTGAAACCATGCTGGAGTGTTCTAATTAGACCATGGAGCAGACTCAATTAACAAGTCTGCTTTGATATAATCTAATTAGAATGCAAAGTAGCATGTGTATAGGCAACCAATAGTTTCAGCAGCCAGTCTGTCTGCAATGCATTAGCAGGAAAAAAAAAGGACAGTGACTACACCACAGACCACCTTGTGCTAGAGGAACTTTTTGGAGATCTGTTTGCTTAGTTATAGATGGTTTCTGAACTTATAAAAAAGGTGTTGATTGGTGGAACAGGATCAGGTTGCCATGACTAAAAATGGCATCTGGAAATTCTGCATGCAAAGAGCCCCTTTCTGATGATTTTACAGAATTCACCCTAGCTCTGCAGTACCAGCACAACAGTGGCTACAGGTGAGTAGCTAACTAATTTGCTGTGAGCAGAGTGGTTTTTGGGGCTATTGTTAAGAATCCTGCATTGCTAGTAAAAAGGTATTGATGCATGTCTCCCCAGTCATTGGTAGACTATTGATAGTTTCACATGGATGTAATTCCCCACTTGCACTGGGGCTGACTTCATTTTTTTTTTAACTCAAATTTCTGTGGATGTGAGGTTTTCTGTAAGATCTGTGAGCTTTTAATATATATTCCGTGAAAATGTCATGGATTATTTTATGAAATATTTCACGGGAATTTTAAGGAAGATTTTTAAATATGTGAATTGTGGTTTCACTTTAAGGATTTTCCTCATGCTTTACATAACTTTTCAGTAAGACTTTTAAGTGTGGGAACTATGCTTTCATTGTCTGAAATGTCTATTATTTTTTGTAAACTTAGTAAATTGAGCCATGAACATTGTTAAATATGAAGACCATACATCCAGCTTTGGAAACTTGGTTTTTATATAACTTTTATAGAGAAACATTTATAAAAATAATCACAATTGAATAAAATAAATCTTTATTTTTTAAACAGTATAAGGGTGAATTAATGTGAGAAATTGTGCACAAATACTAATACTTCAAACAAAACTAAAATAAAGAAGAATTGCAACAATATTAAAATAACCTGAATTGTTCCAAACTACAGTGCAACTGTTTATAATTATCAGTTCAAACCACTTCAAAAATGCCTTAAATCTTACAGTTATGTGTTGCCCTTTTTTTCCCCAGGTTACCTTTTGGAGTTGTTAAAGGTTGGAATGCCAAGACACTGGTTCCTTGTTTGGATTAGGGGAATCAAAGCTGGGTTACCAGAAGTAATCAAAGATACAGGCCCGTGCCAAAAGGAAGAGGAGGTCTGATATAATTTCAGCAAAGCTTTCACATTTTCAGCAAAGCATTTTGTCAGATCACAAACTCCATATCTTTATCCATAGTCTTCCGGGCCACTGATAATGTTCTTTCAACCACCTTTTTAGTCACAAAAAGGCCTTTCTCTCCAGGCTCCTAGATTGCGTCTCCCCCTATATCTTTCTCAGACCTAGGAAAACTACCCCTACTCCTAAACTGCCTAGCTTTGCTTTTTGGATGCCTTCAATAAACATTTCCTGTGTTGGTCTTTAGGTGCACTTATCTTACCTGTATGTATCCTAGCCCATCTCTTTGAACTAAGGCATGTATCTTCCTCATTGGAAACGGATGGATGAAATAATCTTTTGATGTTCCTTCCACCTCAACACTGGATTTAAGTGGAGTGGATTTAAGCCCTCAAGCCTATTCCTGTTTTTGACACAGACTTTCATGTCTGTCATCGCAAACTTGGAACTGGGGTTTATTAAGGAAGCCTTCATAGTTCTCAGGGCTATTTTGAGATCAAGTGAATTAATATTAATTTAAGGTACTAAAGATATCTGGAGGAAAGTTGCTGTGATATATCAATCAAAATGATGATTAAATGAATACAAAGTAAGAAAAATGCAGCCAAAAGAGTTGCTTATGAACTACAGGCTTATTCATTATGTGTTGTATGCCACAGGTAACCTCAGTTATGTAATGTGAGAAGATAAGCTTTTAAAACCATTTCAGTTTTTATACTGAACAATACTCTTGTTCACAAGTGGCTAAGTATAGGCATTCAATAAGGCTGAGGTGGAAGCACTCTAACTTTCAAGCTTTACTCTAAGCATCCAAAGTTAGGCTGGGATCAAGCAGAACACATGCGAGCCCTTGACAGGGGTGGAGCTTAAAACCTGCCTGCATTGCCCAAGCCCAGCAGGTAGGAGGGGGTTCTCATGTGACTTCAAGCATGCTCCATGGACTCAATGGGATGCCAAAGACTCCCAAGCAGAGCTGAATGGCCAAAGCACCCTAGATTGGCTGGCAGGGGCATCACAGCTGCCCATCTGCAGCATTAGCAGTTCATCATGGTGTGTGCCCTCATGGCCACGAGCCACCAGCTGGCCATCCTGCACACGCCCACTGAGCACACCCTGTACTGGCTAAGTGTGCATACGTGAATACCAAGTGCCTGGGTTCTGTGTGTGTGCATGTGCTAATGTGTGCACATACACACACACAAAGAACCCAGGCATCATGAACACACACATACATACAGATATGCAAACATACACATATAGAATTCAGGTGTCCACAGCATGACTGGACCACCAACTTTCATGCGGCCAGTGAGGGTGATGCTCACATCTTGTGCAACTCCTCATTCCTTGGGCTGATGGAAAGTGGGTGCTATGTACCCAGGGTCCCCAATTTTGTGATCAGTAATGTCATTCCCCCCCAATCCTCACTGGGGGCTCAGCCTACTTCCTCTTGCCCTGGTTCATGATGTCTTATGGGGGACAGCTGGATTGCTGGAAGAAGCACTTCAACTATGGATTAGGCCTGTCACCACAAGCACATGTAGCACAGGGAGGGAGGAAAGGGTGATGTGTGTGGCCCTGGCTACACTGTGCAGGCTATCCAGATCTGCAAAGTCCTGGCCAACTAGCTCCTCATCCATGTGGATTAGGAACTCCCCCCCTCCCCCCCCAACAGATGAGTAGAGGACAGGAAGATGTTGACTGCTTATGTACAGGCATTGGTCCATAGGTCTCTTGCCATGATGTACTCCTCTGGCCCTGCATCACAGGCAGTGCTGCCCACAACTCAGGCTGCCTGGGCACCATTCCCCTGTACCTCCCCACCCCCACTCAAGAGGCATACATGGGGCTGCAGGGACATGTGGTATGAGGATGAGATGCATCTCAGTTTAAAATGTTGAGGCTGTCAAACTTTCACTGTGCTTAATAAAGAAAGCCTGTTGAAAATTGCCCATGTCTCAGCTTAACACAAAACAGCAAAGCTTTGGTGGTGGGGGGGCATAGGGGAGGGGGGCTGACACCTGGGTGGCAGAACCTAGAAGGGAGTTTGGGATCAAGGCGAATGCTGCATGGCCTGAACTCAACAAACTTGAAACCTTGGAGGAGAGGCATGCGGTAGGGGGCTTTTTGACCCAGCATCCCACTTTCAGGGGTCTGGAGTCAAAACCAGGGACTTCCCCATGTAGGACCTGACCAGCTGGATGACCCAATGTCCATCTGAGAGAGCTGTGGGCTGGGAGGCAGCTTCTGGGCCAAGGGACTGGGGAGGTTGCAGGTTGGCTTCAGCCCCTGGGATCACGTCTCCCCCTTCAAGGACTGTGGACTCGTGGCTCTCAGAGACTCCTGGGACTCATGTCAGGCACCTAGCCAGAGATGGGGGCTGCCTATCCCCACCAAGGCTGTGCCACCCCCCTCCCCATGGGACCTGAGTCAGGGGGAGCAGAAGAGCTCCTCCAGTGGGCCTCCCAGTGGGAGGGGAGGGGGAGGTGGACAACCTGGAGCCAGCTGCCCCAGTGATCACCTGGCCTGATGGGCTTGTGGGCCGCCCTTCCCTCCCCCCACCCCCATTCTGAATGCTCCTGTAACCCTTCAGGGCTTATCTAGAACCACTTGGGGGGTCAGAGCATATGGGGTGATTGCATATGGAGTGGTCCAGGACCATGTGCATTAACTCCCCTATCCTGGTGTTGCAACTCTCTCAAGTCCGCTGCACCATGGGGTGTCTTCTTCAAACAGCAGGTGACCATCTGTACCCCCCAGTCATGCAACTTGGCAGCCTGGGTGTAAGCACCCCCTGGCCTGTCTATTTCCCCCTGTACACAGCCTGATTCATTCCTCCAGCTGGTCTTGCAGCCTCTGCTGACAGAAGTTGATAGTGCATGTCCTGAGTGCAGAGACTGCAACAAAAGGTCTTTGTAACATCTGTTCATTTTGCTGGTGCCTTATATACACATCTGTCATTTGCTCAGCAGGTGTTTGACTGTCCATCTTGGACCTACCATACCATCCGTTATGACCTGGCTTCATGCACACATTCAAAGCTTGCAGGCAAGGGGGAAGGATTGCCTGTGTTGTGAGAATCAGAATCAGCTGGAGCCCATTGGGCCTTGCCCACAGCTTGGATCAGAGGGGAGGGGATAAAGTGTTGTTGGGCCATTTTCCAGCCTATCCAGGTGCAGGACCTGGGAGTCACCCTGGCAGCAGGATCCGAGTGGCTGAGACAGTTCCCTTATGGGAACCTTTCCATCACGTGTCCCTTTCCTGAACTGGAAGGGAGGGAGGGAGATCTGGGCGGGGGGCTTTGCAAAGGGACATTATTTTCTAGTTCCTGTTGCACTGTGACTGCAGCAGGTTTCAGATACAGCTGCGTGATATCTCCTGTCCCTGGCCTGTTCTCTGTGAAAACTGCTGTTTACCCTTTTGCCTGTTGAGCTCAATAAACACTATCCACGCATTTCCGTGAGTGCTTTGGAGGGAGGGGGAGCTATTTACGTGCAAGTGCTTAAGGTATCAGTACTTAGGCTTGAGTCTCCCATGACCCTAAAAGAAACGGCAAGGACATTTGATTACACAGATTTATGATTCCATTGAATGGAACATGCCCTCTCAAGAGCCCAAGAGTGGTGGAGGTGGGTAGGGGGGAGGGAGAGGGAACTTGATGCCCTGGATGGGCTCTAGGCTTCAGCTGGGGAGGGTGGGGGAAAACAGGAAGAAGAGGTGGTCTCTATTCTGCTAACTCCTGAGGGACAAAAAATTTTCCAGCATTTACTAGCCAGTGACCTCACACTGTGTGTGGGGCAGGGTGGAGTGATTCACCTTCCCCCTATGCTCCAGCATTCATGGCCACTCCACCTGCACCTCCAGCCCTTTGTGAGCTTTCCAGCTATGATGGCTATAACTGCAGGGGGTGACCTTTGCCTGTCTCAGGTCCCCCCACTGCCCCTTTTTCCCCTCTGCCCCAAGGACTTTGTGTTTCCCCCAGGACCCGAGTCCCTGGTCACTTGAAGCTGGGGCAAACTTTACCATCATGGGTTATATGGTGTCCTCATGCATAGCCTGACTCATCAGGAGAAATGTTGAGATGGATGGTCATGGCTCCTGCAGGTTGTACAAGTGCAGTGCTTGTTGTGGTGATATTGGGGGGCCTGGTACATGCTCTGTGCCTCTTGGAGTGGCACAGATGCATGTGATAAGACTTACTCTGGAACAGCTGCAGCCCCTGTGTGAGGAACGGTGTTGAGAGGCCTCCCTGCTCCTTCTCCTCCTCTTGTGGGGTCCCTGCTGGCAATTCCTCTGAAGCACCCCTGATTCTGGATGGTGTCTGTGGGGTGGGTGTCAACTGCCCTGTTCTTGGTGAGGAAATGGAACAAGTCCTTGTAGAATGGTATATCCAGCCCAAAGACCACTTTGTAACATCAAGCACATAGTAGTAACGCCTCCTCATCAATGTGGCCTCTGCGAGGCCCTGCTCCCAGTTTCTGCCATGGACCCAAGTGTTCATCCACTGGGCAATGTGCATGAAGACATCTCTGATTTGATGCCCTATCTGGAGCTGGTGCTGGATGTGTTCCTTGCCCCAGATGGCAATGAGATCCTTTATTTCCTCAAACTGCCACTTGTGTTCCCAGGGTTGGCTAGTGGCAGCAGAGGACCAGGTTCACCTCTGGTCCACAGAGGTGTCTATTGGGTCTCAGTGTCTGTGAATGAGTGAGGGTCTGTCTGCAATGTTGTAGGTAGAAGGCTGGAAGAGTGTATGGATGGTCAGACACACAAGGGTGCAGTTCTTGGTGTGTGGTTCTTATTCTCGCTTCAGAGGCTTGAGGCTCCTGCTCCTGCATCACCTGGGCTCTGCTGCTCAAGTCACCTCCACAATTTAAAATATCCAGAGGCTTTCAGCTGATGACCTTTGATTCTGGCAATGCCACGTGCCCTGTCCTTGCTGTAAAATTCAAGGGTCTGCAGCCCACACGGTCCCTTTAGATCCAGGAGTAAGTGTTCAGTCACCCCAGCTTGGAGATTCAGTGCCTCTCTACAACTACATCCCAGCTGCACAGAAATAACTAGTTGATCATTTACTAGCTATCTGATCAGTGAACAAAAAAGAGTCAATCTGCACTGAGTGAGAATGAAGATCATGGCAGGAGCCTTCCGTCTGAAATAAATACATTTTTAAAAAGGGATGGCAAATATTTAGAGCCCAACTTCATCACCCTTTTCTTCTACCCCTATAACATGGAGGACTTCAGTGTAGTGGATTGTATTACTGTCATGTTATGAATTTCAACCCCAAATAGTATTTGCCAATTTTCATTTTTTCACTTTTTCTTTCACAATCCTTTACTAGCATTGTATAAAGTCCCCATTTGGAGGAGATTTCAGTATAAATATAGATGTCACAAGTGAGAAGGTACAAGGCAACACTATAAAAGTGGCTGTTTTGCATCCTTACAAATTCATTTCAATATTTTAAAAAATGAATACATTTAGATATCTCATTTATAAATCTGAGCAAAGTAGACAATTGGGATGACTTGTGGTAACAGATGTGGTATGGGGAAAAAACTAGATTTTAACAGGAAGACGATTACAAAGGAGGTGTGAGACAGAGATAAGAAGAGATCATCTCTTCTCATTATTTTCCATCATCCGGACATAAGCAGTAGGACTGTGCAAAGCTTTAGTCACCGATTCGATTTGATGGAAATTTGGCCCAATTTGGTGGCCAAATCACCAAATCCAAATTGAATCAGAAGACCCTTTAATCTCTCTGAACTGAACTGGAACCCTCTGAATCAATTCCGAGAAATTCAATGATTCGGACATAGACACAGCTTTAAATGTTTTTTCTACATACATCAAGGTACCAGGCGGCTCGTGAATGCTGAGATGCTGGGGTGGAGCATCCCATGGATGTGTAGGGGGGTCCCCAGCACACCCAGAAGTGGACCAGAAGCACTTCCAGGTCTGCCGCCAAGCGCATGGGGGACTTCCCCCACGCTCCCATGGGACGCTCCATCCGTCCCACCATCTCAGAGTTCATGAGCCATGCCTGGTACCTCGAGGTATGTAGAAAAAACATTTAAAGCTGTGTCTATGGCCAAATCACTGATTCACTGAATCAGCATCATATCTTCGGATTCTGTCAAATTGAATCAGGACAGTGATCAGAATCAACAAATTGAATAACTGCCCCGATTTGGGACGAATCTGAATCCAAATCGAATATGCCCAGTTTTGCACACCCCTAATAAGCAGAACTATTTTAGTGTTGAAACCAAAACCATATGCCAGGTTTAGAGCCAAGACTCTAATGCAGATACTCCCCTATACACTTACAGTGAAATTTTATATTTAAGGCTTTATCCCTTTTGTATGTAAAAGTGTTTTTTGAATGAACCAGGCAAGTCCAAAAAACTTTTGGTTCAGAGTTCAGAACTAACCTGAATCTCATGCAAACACAAACCTGGTTTGCATCAGGATATTACAAAATACTTCTGGGTATAACCAGCCATTTACCAATCAAATGCATCTGAAATCAATATGGAGAAAGCACAATGGAAAGAGTAGATATTATGGATTGTAGGTAGCAAAAAGAAAAAATACAGTTTACTTTTCTGTTGTTTTTTCCCCCCACAAAATCCATCAGATGGAGTAAGGAACTGGAGTGCTATTAAAATATTTCAGGCAAGATTTTGCTTCCTAATGGACACCCAGACAGATAACTGGATCTTTTTCTTATTTTCTTTACAGGTGTATAGAGCTCAGCAGCTTTACCTAATGAGCCTTCGTTGGCTTAATTCACCCCAAATGTGCTTTTTTTCTCTCCCCCCTTCCTGCAAATTGTAGAATGCATGAATATTTGTAACTGCTCTTAATGATTACCTAGCTGGGGATGGGATTGTTTCTCCAGCTCAGGCAATTTCTCTAAAACATTGCTAGGAGAAAAAACAAGGGCAGGCTAAAGAAACACCTTACAAACTAAAGAATAAAGTACAAAGATCCTGCTTCACTTGAAATCAAGGGAAAATTACACCAATTTCAGATCTAAGGTATTATTAGATTTTAGCAACTTGCATGGGACTCTAGGACTGTGTGATAAACTTTACTCCACCCCCAAAATTCCCTGCAGTAGCCATCAGGCAACTTCAGAAGAGACACAATGGGCTGGGACAGAAGTTTCATAAACTTGTTTGACCCAAATCAGTTAAGTCTTACTACATTCAACCAGGTTTATCTTAAACTAGTTTCAGCCATTCTGAAACTGGTTTATATCCACTGAACTTCTGTTTTGTTAAACCAGTTTCTGATGACTTAAACCAGTTTATGTGCAGCTTCTGTCCCTAGCCAATGAGAGAGTCATTGTTCTGAGTGCAAACAAACAATGCTTTTGAAAACTTTCAATCAATTTCTTGTTAAACAATGTATGGTTCGGGCTCCACTGCCTGTCCTGAAGACACACAACACCTCCTGCCAGTTGCTAATGTAGGAGTATCAGCTAATTAGGCAAATAAAAAATAACTGATGGCATTCTGACACAGTACCAAGTACCTGATGATTCTAAGTCATCCTTTTTGAAGCATGAGCCCACATATGGGGCAACCTGACCACCTCCACTCACTGTCTCCACTCATTAGGGCTTCAGGGGAGTAGTGCTGCTTTTGTGTCTTGGCTTCCTAAATTCTGTACAGATTTTAGGGAATCTACTGGTTTCACAGGGGGAAAAAAAAATCACTGGTTCTTTTGCAGCCAGCAGACTGGGATGGCAGGGAAAGAGTTTCCTTTCCTCCCAGTGAAGAATGTGAGGTTAGACACTGTCCCAGATGATTCGGGGTATTTATTTTTTTTCAGATTGCTGAGTGGATCTAAGAAAGGAACACTACATGAAGTCTAGCAAGACCATGAGATATTATTATTCACATAGCCAGGAAAAATAACAACTATAAAATGGTAAATAATAAAATAATGTGGGGGCTTCACAAAAAAAGAGTTCCCAGAGCTAGTGTGCCTTAGTATCTGTGGGACTCCCAGCAGCATACCTCAAATTCTGTAACAGACTGGCTGAAGCAGCTTTCTATCAAGCACACATGGTTCCAAACCATCACTTGAGTGGACCAGGATTATTAGAAATTGGCTTTAAGACATGAGAACAGAGAAACATTCTCTGCTTCTTTATGGGCCACTGAATGCATGCAAGGTTTCTGGGACTTCATGTCTGTGAGCTGGACGCATGGGTTTCTGGTCCTACATCCTGTATTAAGCACAGGCAGTGTAAATGCTTTTCAGAGACTACATTTTACACATACATTCAGTTTTTCCAGACAAGCTGAAAAGTAGTGGTGCTGCAAATTAGTATGCGTAGGTGTGCTGACATACATTTTGGGCATGTTCAAGTACATTTTTTTACTGCCATTATGGAGCTTGCCCATTACCATAAATCTGCCCATTACCATAAATCAGTGAAGAGGAATCAATTCTTAAAACAGGATAACTGTGAGCAGAGACATCCTGGTTTCTTTCAGCCTGATATTGGAGCTGAAGCACATTCAATACTTGCTCACCTGTCCCCATGATAATACAAAATAAGAGAAATTCAGCAATAAGCGGTTTTCTTTGTGTGTATGGATCTATGCTAACCCGAGGGGTCAGAGGAGGCAGAGGTAACTCTGAAGTAGAAAATGGACCAAGCCAAGACAATGGGTGACAGCAATAACCATCCTCTCCAAGACTGCACCCACAAGGTAAGTCAGCAAAGCCAAACAGAGAGAAAGGACATGGGCCTGGAGATAGAGGCTTTGTGACAGTGCAGGAGTGGGGCCAGACTGGCGTCTGGGCAGAGTCATTGAGTTCTGCCTGAAGCTACAGTGCCACCCTGCAAAGGCGGTGAGTGGGGGGCCAAAAAGCCCTGTGGGTAGGTCACCAATGGAATGTGAGCTACCATGAGTCACAATGGGATCTGGAACAAATGTTTGTTATGGTGCCCTGACCTACAGTGCTGAAGTCTGATGCCACATCCATCCAGGGTTATCTCAGAGTGGGATCTGCCATTTTTACAATGCTCTATGCCCTTACTGTCTGTTCGGTAATGGCTGTAGAGCGCTTTCTGCATACCTACCATTTCCATAGAATCATAGAAAGTTAGGGTTGGAAGGGACCTCAGGAGGTCATCCCCTGCTCAAAGCAAGACCATCCCCAGCCAAAGTTTTGCCCAGCCAGGTTTTGAAAACCTCCAAGGATAGAGTTTCCACCACCTCTCTGGGTAACCTGTTCCAGTGTTTTACTACCTTCCTAGTGAGAAAATTCTTCCTAATATCTAAACTAAACTTTCCTTGCTGAAACTTGAAACCATTGCCCCTTGTTCTGTTAGCTGTCACCACAGAGAACAGTCCAGCTTCATCCTTGTTCGAACCCCACTTTAGGAGCTGAAGGCTGCTATTAAGTCCCTGCTCCGTCTCATCTTCTCCTGACGAAATAAGCCCAGTTCCTTCAACCTGTCCTCATAAGTCATGTCCCCCAGCCCCCTCACCATTTTTGTCACCCTCTGCTGGACTCTCTACAATTTGTGCACATTCTTTCTGTAGTGGGGGGCCCAAAACTGAACACAGTACTCCAGATGTGGCCTCATCAGTGCTAAATACAGGGGAATAATTACTTCCCTTGACCTGCTGGCAACACACCTACCAATGCAGCCCAGTATGCCATTAGCCTTCTTGGCAACAAGGGCACACTGTTGGCTCATATACAGCTTATTGTCCAGTGTAACCCCCAGGTCCTTTTCTGCAGAGCTGCTGCCCAGCCAGTCAGCCCCCAGCCTGTACCAGTGCATAGGTTTGTTTCGTCCTAAGTGCAGGACTTTGCATTTCTCCTTGTTGAACCTCATGAGATTCCTTGTGGTCCAATCTTCCAATTTTGTCCAATTTGACCAGATCACTCTGAATCCTAGCCCTGCCCTCCAGCACATCTACTATGCCCCCCAGGTTGGTGTCATCTGAAAACTTGCTGAGGGTGCACTCTATGCCACCTTTTAAGTTGTTGATGAAGACATTGAACAAAACCGGACCTAAGACTGACCGCTGGGGCACTCCACTTGATATTGGCTACCAACTAGACACTGAGCCTTTGATTACTACTCTTTGAGCCAATGCCCCAGACAGTTTTTTATCCATCTTACAGTCCATTCATCCAGCTTATACTTCCTTAGCTTGCCTGCGATAATGTTGTGGGAGACTGTATTAAAAGCCTTGCTAAAATCAAGGTACGTAACATCTCCCCATCTCCCCGTGTCCATTGAGCCAGTCATCTCATCATAGAAGGCAATCAGGTTGGTCAGGCATGATTTGCCCCTGGTGAATCCATGTTGACTGTTCCTAATCACCTTTTTCTCCTCCAAGTGCTTACAAATGGATCCATTTAATAGATACATTTAGTAAGTGTAACTTCTGTACGTGGCCAAACATATTTGTATGAATATCGATATTCATGCAAAGGACAGCCATTTTCAAACCATTATGCAATATACCTAAATAAAAAGGGACATAAGCATGGTCAAACCATTTGCAATAAGAACAAATGTTTTTTGAACACTTGATTTTGCAATATTTGTCAATCTCTAATCAGACAGACCAAGTTTGCTGTAACTCTTTTGTCTAGGAATATGTGTAGGTTTAGTATTCCAAAATATACATATTCTACCTGTGCTGAAAGATGACTCAAACCATGGCTTTAGGAAGTAACACAAACAAACAAAAAAGATTTGTTTTTAAAGGTAGGTATCAATCATTATGCAATAAATTAACGGACCTTAGAAACTCCAAAGAATGTCATCACACTATTTCTCCCTTACAGGATGACCCAGCAAATGTAGGGAGTTCAGAAAACCACGCTTAACATGAATGTCATGTTAACCTTGATTGATTAGTAAAGGCACCAAAAATGCCCCTTCTCAATGGCATACCAGACACTAGATACCATCAAGGATATTGAACAATTCTCAGAGGACACTGCGAATTAGAATGTCTTTGTATAGAAACATTCTGGGTTGTCAAGTACAATATATCACCTAAGCTCACTGTCTGGCTCAAATAGGATGACCTCTGGAAACATAAGCACTATACAATGATTGTCTGTTCTAGTCAAGCTATTAAGTGGACTGCATATGTAAGCAATAAGATACACAATCCTAAATCCAAAACATACTATTGACCTATATAACTTAAAAGTCTCTACTCTATGTATGACACCCCCAAAACATATTTTCCATAATAATTTTCAAACAGGAATTAGGGATTCTAAATACTTTAGCAGATTTAACTATTATGTTAAATAAAGTATTGGGCCATGCTTTATTACATGATTGTGCTAGTTTTCTATGGTTATTTTTAGTATTCAAGACTGCTTTTCCTCTTTGTCTTCTGGATTTCCTGTATGTTATTAGAATGTGGTGAGGTCAGGCATCAGAGGAAATAACAGCAGTGCTAACTCCTGGTCCCAATGTTTTATGAATTACTGAACATCAGTGATGTAATGGCAATAAATCTCACCCGGTCTCAGTCTTGTCCTGTTGTAAATAAATGAAGCTAACAAGGGTGTTATTTTATTCAAGAGCCTTTCTGATGAGAAAGAAAATGGTACCCCTGGGGGAATGTTTGTAAAATTGCTTTTATAATTAGGGTTCTATTTAGTAAGAGAAAGGTTTTGCAATTTGGCTGGGCAGCTTTCATGTCTGAGATGGGCTTGCTTTTTCAAGGTTTCTTATATACAAAAGAAGGTGACTGTACATTTGAGAGCAATATGTAGAAAGGTCATAGTAGAGTTGACATAAAAACATATGCCCAGTATCTTCAAAAGTTACAAGTAATTTTAGGGACTCAGGTTCTGAGCTTTCTCACAGGGGTCAGTTAAAAAGTCTTCTGAATGAGTGCAAGAGTACTTTGAAACTGAGGCACCTAAAATTGTCGATCAGGTTTGAAAACATTACTTATAAATCTACACTATGTTAGTGTATTTTTAGATCAGTTTTAAATGTATCTTGGTTAGGACAAAGAAAAACTTAGTGAATTATCAATGGAAGGTCCTGATTAATCAGCTTCTGGAGTGTTTTCCAGATTCAGGCCCTAAGTGGGTAATAAAATGAACAAAAACCCTAAAGAGATACTGTAAAGAATTCCCCTCGGTGTAAACCCTATGACGGGGCACTGTGCAAGCTCATGAGTATGCAGAGTCACTGATTCTCACACAGCTTTCCCTCTGGATGGGAGGAGGAGGAATTGTGGTTGCTACTGCATCCCAGATGTCTGGTATTTGAATCCTTGTGGCCTACCTGCAATTAGGGGTAAGACTTGTGTCCCATCCAACCCCTATTCTGTTTACACAAAGAACTTTATGTGGCAAAGGGTGAATTTCACCCTTGCAGAATGTACTTTATCTTGAACTTGCTGATCTTCACTAAAGTTGATATACCTTGAGTTTTCCCATTGACTTCAGTGGGTATGATATCTGGCCCAGAGAGAGGATTCCTGGTTTTAATCAAATTTTGACATTCTGTGTGACTGGCCAAATAACTTCTATTTTGTACCTCGAGGTCATTGTCTGCAAAATGGGGATAAATGATAAAAATAAAAGCACTAAAAATGACTTTCTAAACAGCCTAACAATTGTTCATTTCTTCTGCCACTGGAATATAGGCAACTGTAACATTTAAATTTTAACCCTATGGTATTTTAAGCTGTGCTTGCAACATAAAGAGGATAATCCTAACTACTGAAGTTAGGGAGAATACTGCATTGAATGCAATAGTCCAGAATTTCCGTTCAAAACTTTGTAAGATTTTGCAATGACAGTTTCATTTCATGCATTGACTTCCATTATGAAACCACCCAGCTGCACCATGGCCTAGTTTTACCTTGCTTTTATAAGGGAAAAATAACATCTACCACATGTTAATAACTGGTATTGCATAAGAAGAAATACCTTGCAAAATCTGAATACTGTTGTGCACATGGAAGCATAAGTAATGGTAGACATAATTATAGCCTCTCTCTGTGACAAGTTACAATTATTCTTCACAGTGGTGTATTTAAGAATGATGCCGTTTTTGAGTTCAGATTGGGTTTTTTTGTGATTACAAAAGTCAAGTGTTTAATATTATTTTTTCTTGGTGCAGCAAAAATGTTGCTGACACAGAAACAGATGTATGTTAGTGTATTTGAGTCAAGGTGACTGAAATAAATGTTCACATTAATAGCTCCCTTCTCTATTCAGGACTTCACCTGCATTTTTTTTTAATCCGTGACTTCAGAAAGGGTCACTGAAGCTGGCAAAAATATGCAATATACTCATTCTCTATCTCTAGGTATGTAGTGATACATATACACACATAGAAAGCAATACACTTTATCAATGGATTCAATCAGCATCCAGCCAGATGCTTACATTTGCTGATATATAAAAAAGAGTCAGCCACATGTTGGATGGGAAAACTCTTGCATTCATTTCAATGGGTTCTTGCTCAGGACCTAACAGCTGTTGTTTGAACCAGGCAAAGCATGGCCGCTACTGCTTCACAATTTATTAAAATATCATCTAGAAAAGCAGTGGGTCCTTTTTAAATTCTACAAGTTTCTAAGGTAACTGCTTGAACCCTGTTACTTTTCTACGAGGGTCAGCCAGAAAGTATCATAGAACCACAGAAATTTAGGGCTGGAAGGGACCTCGAAAGATCATTGAGTCCAGCCCCTCTGCTTTAGATAGCAATACTGCTGAGGTCAAATGATCCCAGCAAGGTGTCTGTTCAGTCTCCTCTTGAAGACATCCAAGGTTGGGGACTGCACCACCACCTTGGAAAGTCTATTCTAGATTCTGGCCACCCTTACCATAAATAAGTTCTTCTTTACATTCAACCTGAAACCATCCTTTAATAGTTTATGTCCATTGCTCCTTGTCCTCCCCTGGGGCACCCAAGTGAACAGTTTTTCTCCCAGCTCCTGATATTCAACCCTTACATACTTATTAACAAGTCCCCCCTCAGTCTCCTGTTCTCCAGGCTGAACGGTCCCAGATCCCTTAGTTTTTCTTCATAAGGTTTTTCCTCCAGGTCCTTAATTCTTCTTGTTGCCCCTTCTCTGGACCCTTTCAAGATTCTCCACATCTTTTTTGAAGGGTGGTGACCAGAACTGGACACAGTACTCCAGCTGGCATTTCACCCATGCCAAGTAGAGAGGAAGTATCATTTCCTTAGCCCTGCTTGTGATGCATCAGCTAATGCATCCCAGTATGCTATTAGCTCTGTTCACTACAGTGTCACACTGGCTGCCCATGTTCATCCGGTGATCAACCATAACTCTGAAATCCCTTTCATCCTTTGTGCTGACCAGAACATCTCCTAACCCAGGGGTGGGCAATTCTTTTGGCTGGAAAGTGACCTAATGAGTTTTGGTGAGCTGTCGAGGGCTTGTGGCCCTGCCCCTTGACAAGTGCCACATGCCCTGGTTGCCATCTTAGGACTGGAAATCCCACCCGCTGTGGCAGCAGGGTGCTCCCTCGGGGACTGGAGGCACCAAGGGCACACCCTGACACTCCCAGAGAGGGGAACAGGGACCCTGACACTACAGAAAACTTACCTAGGAGGCAGTCCAGGGTGGAGAGAGAGCTGCACAAGCCAGCATTGCGTTGGCTCTTCAAACGGCTGTCCATTAAGCTGGGCAGTGGCCAGCTGATTATTTCAGCTGGAGCCGCCACGGCAGAAGATTCAAAAGCCCAGCCGGAAACAAGTTCAGGGCAGAAGCCAGCTGGTGAGATGCTGGGCTGGCTGAGGCCTGGGACACCAGCATGAATGAGCCCTCCAGCTCTGCCCCACGGTGAACGGGCAAGGTTAGCAGTCAGAAGCCACCCAGGATATTGCAAACTGCAGTCCTGGAGCATGAGAGGCTTATGGCTGGAGTTTCTCCATACAGGAATGCAACCGGCCATATCCACCCCAGCCTCGAAGTACCCCTCTGAGACTTCAGGGCCGGAGCAAGCATTGGGGTGGACCCAGAAGGAAGAGGGGTGGGCAGGCCGAATCCTCAAGCCTGTGTCCCATCCATATTTGAGGAGGTGGTGGGCCCTCAGAACAACAAACGGGCCGTAGCCCAGCATTGGTGTGGCAACATGAAAATCCATGTGGTTGGCAATTGGATGGGGTGTAGGGGAGGCAGAGCCCCAAGAACATCCGTGGTGAACCTGTGAGTATCCCTGTCTTTGGGTCAGGGGAAGGAACACCAATGAACCCCTCCTTTTACCATTCCATCGAGCCATAGCAGGTGAGTTGGGGGCCCCGACCACAGAGCAGAAGAATACTCACAAGCACCAGCCAGGGGTGACACACCCACTAACACCTGACCTTTGCCACCAGAAGTCCCTCTTCTTGTCCCCAGAAGTACTCTTTTCGGGAAGGGGATTTGCCATCTTGGAACCAGAACAGCCCCCCCCCCCCAGCCCCCTAAATTATATACTAAAATCAAACATCTACAATAATATATTTTAATTTTATTTAACTAAAATACTTTTGTCCTGATCTGTGTGTGCTTGTGTTGTGTATATGTGTATACAGAGGTGATTGCATAATATCTCAAAATGAAGTTTTATTCTTGTATATTGTGGGGGGATGGAAGGGTATGAGGGGTATGTGTGGGTAGGTGTGGGTTTTATGGGGAGGTTGTTGGTGTGTGTATGTGTATGTATGTAGGGTACGGGGGTATGTGTGGATGTGGTTGGGTGGGTATGGGGGTTTGTGAGGCTGTGTGTGGGTGGGTGGGTGGATATGGACCTTGTGGGGGGCTGTGGCATGTGTGGAGGGTGAGGGTGGCTGGGGGTATGTATGTGGTGGGTGGTGTATGTAGTATGTATGTGTGTGGTGGGGTATGTGCATGTTGTAGTGAGTGGGGCTCCCCTCAAAGACACGTGGGTGTCTGTGTGGGGTTTGTGAGGGAATATGGGAGAGGGTGTAGGTGGGTGCAGTGTTTCTGGGGGGGGGTGATTGTGTGTACAGGATAGTGTGGATCAGGGGTTTGTGGGGAAGGGTTTGAGGGTACTTTGGGGTGTGCATGAGAGCACCCCATGTGCGTCCCCCTGAGCTGGCCAGCACCTGCCCCCGTCCCACAACAGCCTGGAGCTTGTGCACCCTGTGGTATCTCCCTGCCACCACCAACAGTGCACAGCCTCAGCCCACCCCGTGCCTGCTCAGTATTGCCCATCCATGACATGTCTTGCCACCCCCTGAGCATGCAGCGGAGATGGGGTGGTGTCTTCTGGCTGCCACTGCTGCTGGTCCTAGGCCCACAATGCTGGTGGGGACCCACATGTGCAGCCCTGACCCGGCATGTCCCACACCTGCTCTGGAGTCACCCATTCAAGCAGATCAGTGGCAGTAGTGCTGACTGCTGGGCAGAAACTGTTGCTTGGCACAGGGGAAAAGTGCCCCTCCTCCTCACCGCTGCCAGGCAGGTCTTGGTGCAGCCACCCAGATGAAGCACTCTGCATTTATCCTAATTGCACTTCATCTGGTTCCACTCTACCCACCTTTCCAGATTGTCAAGTTCTGCTTGGATCTGCATCCCATCCCCTAGTGTGACCACTTTTCCCCATAATTTAGTATTATCTACAAACTTGGCCAATGTGCAGTAATACCTTTTAATGTTTATGTTCAGAGACATGGAGGCTGTGGGTGCTAACTCCTTGCCTAAGGCAGCCACACTAAACTGAGGTCTATGTTAAGACCCTGAAGAAACTGAAATGTTGCAAACAAAGAGCCCATCATGAAGTGCTGCTTCTCCATGACACAGTTTGCCCACACATCAGCATGCTCACCACACAGGCAATCTTGTTGTTTGGATAGGCTGTGCTATCCGATTCTCTATACGGCCCTGAACTGGCACCCTCAAATTACCATATTTTTGGTGCGTAAAGGGATGACATTTTCAGGATGACAGCGAAGTGATGGAGACTGTGTGACAGTGGCTGCCCAACAAGAACAAGGACTCACAAATTGCTGGCCCTTTTTTACTGTTGATAAAGGCCACTGATGGAGAAGACTGCTGAATAACAGCTGTGTATTCAGCTATAACCTCCTTCCGTTCCTTAGAGATCTCAGAACAACAGCAGAGTCTCCCTATGCTTGAAGAAGGATCCTCATGCCCAAAAGCTTGCAATGAACTTTGTTCCAACTACTCAGTTGGTCTAATAAAAGATATCACATCTACCCAAAGAACCTTGCCTGCCTATGTCCTTAGGCTTAGACCAACATGGCTACAACCAAAAACCCTGCAGTCATAACCTATACAGTTTCCATGCGAGTAATATTTTTTACAATATCTGGTTGAAAAAAAAATTTGATATATTACTTTCTGACTGACCCTCATAGAAAATCCATTTGATTTAACCCTTGCTAATGCCATAACATTTTTTCTGGTAAGGATCATGGGGAGAAAAATTACCCCTGGTTTTACACCTAATGCATTCACACTTAAGAAGACCTAACTAAACAGGATTTGTGTTCCTCAGGCTGTGACGCACAACAGACCATGCAATGGGCTGCAGGACCCCTGTGTCTTTCATTCTGGTGCATACCTATCCAGGTGTCAGGATAGGTACTGGACCTGTAAGAAACCCAGATCCCACAGCCCAGTGCAGTCAATGGAAAGTACAACAATGAGTCTCTTGCATAGCCTCTTACATTTACATGTTGAAACGTGTTAAAACAGGTTCAAAGAGCTGGCATGCACCCTTCTAAGTGATTATGAATTAAAACAGTTGTTCTTCATTACTACCAGTTGAAAAGGGTTGAATGCATCAACATGTCACTCAGAAACCAACATCCATGGCATTATGCTTCTGTTTTTTGTCATCCCTAAAATTAAGGGCAAGAAACACTGAGAAAAAAAGAGCATCTCAGGTTATATTCCATATTGATTATGTTTTTTGAAACCTTCCACTGAAACATAAGCTTAATTTGAATGCATGCAGAAATCATGAGACTGTTATAACTTTTTAGCTGTGATTGGTTGTGGAACCCTGAAATATATACTTATAGACCCCACCCTGCCTTCCCACACACACACAGAGCTAGAAAAGGAAATGTCTAAGAGCTGAATACTAACCACATGACCCACTGCACCAAATCTTTCTTTTAATTTGTTATCCATAAACAACAGTATATTTAGACAAGAAGCCAAGCTCTATCCACAGCAACACTTATGTAACCCTGCTGAAGGCAATGAAGCTGCACAAATGTAACTGCAGGAAGAATTTGGTCTTCTGGGTAGACAAACAGGAAGAATATCTAAATAATCCAATTAGAGCTTTCAAAATTTCATCTGAAATATAATCTAGGGTTATGGGCTTGTCCCTATGTCTGTCTTTCTTTCTCAGTTTTACAAAATATCTTGTCTACTATAAACTTAGCCTTGGACACAGAAACTGGATCCTAACCGGTAAAGGAAAAGCTAGGTCGTTGTATCTATTTCGGCAAGGTCAGCTAGCTCTGTACTGTGTTGGGAAGCACAGAAGATCTAGAGGTAGATCCCACAAGTGAAACACATTTAATTCCTTCTTTGAGATGAAGGTATCAAATTAACACTTACAAATGAAGTTTGAAACATAATACCCAAGCCATCTCCCTGTCTCTGAGAGAGTTAGCAGTGGCACTGAACTCAAGTTGCAGGCTTTGGCATTTTGTATTCATAGCACTGACTGGGCATCTGCTCCAAAGTCCACTGGAGTCAGCAGGAGTCTTTCCACTGATTCCAACAGAATTTGAATGAAGTATGAAAAGACAGGAAGAAGCACCATATCTTCATAGATTGACTGGATTATCATGAAAGGATCCTGTAGTAATGACATTTATGCCAGCTCAAGGGAGGCATTTTTAAGCCTCCCTTCAGAGGCATTGGGTGTTGGCTACAGCCAAGGCTGGGGACTTTGACTGGAGTGTGCTAATGCTCCTGCTGGGACATAAAGCTGGAGCTTCCTGGTGAGAACATCTTGCCCCTCTGCTCACGATCAGATCGATTACCATATTTGAAGGGAATTTTACCCCTGGTCACATTGGTATGAACTGGGAGGGGGGGAGAGAGGGCTTGCCTTCCTGTGTAGCAGAGGGCAAGGCCCTCTACCCAGGACCTCTTGGGTTTATATTGTCAAAACCTTATAGAAACAAGATATTGGCTGCCATGGTTCCTCAGCTTTGTCTGTGGCAGAGCAGGGTGTTGGGTCTATGTTGTGTCAGGGTTGATGGTAGTCTTAAGTAGAGTTTAGATTATGGTTTGTATGGGACATGTTAAATAGGGATGATCCTTTGTCAGGCAGGGTGTTGGACTAGATGACCTTTGGAGGTCCTTTCCAGCCCTACTTCTCTATGAAGCTAGGATTCTTAGGTTGTCAAATCCCACCGAAGTTTGTGACAGCTGAGTTCACTTAACTTCTTTCAAGAGGTAGTGGCACATGCAAGGATTATCACAGTGCACTCAGTTAAAATGTGTAAGGATTCTCTGTGATGCGAAGAGCACAACAGGCTCCATGTTCATTCAGCCTTGTATTTTTCCTGAAATGGCTAACAAAGATGCCAGTTGTGTTGACAAAATACTAAGCAATCATCAGATATCACCAGCATTGTGTTAGCACTGCCAGGATTGAATATAAAGTAGTCAGAAGAGTGAAAAAAAACATCTCTGGTAATTTTCCTAACACCCAAGGCACTTATTCCCCTTCCATCATTTATTTTAATATATCTAAAATACAAATAAATGAATAAAGCTGTGGTGGATTGTCTGATTGCAGCATTTAGTACATAGTGATAAGATTTCAAATAATTTTCATGGTTATTTATGATTCACATTAACTCAGCAGAGACTCACATGACTGCACTATATTAGAATGTTCCTCAGGGTGCCCAACATTTAATTTATTAAAATAATCTAATCTCTTTAAACATATTAGGGGGAAGAAGAGTAGCTATTTGGCTATCTCCTTCCCTTTTGTTTCAAAGTTTAAGGATCCACCCTGCTTTTGTGTTATATTAGCTGACACTGATGTCACTGGGGGAAGCAGAACGGAAGGTAGAGGTGGCGGTTGAATTTGAAGATAAATTGAACAAAAACATTGAAAACTTCTGGATAAGAAAAGCAAACAAACATCCAGTAGGCCTGTACTCAGTGATTATGCCTTACCTCCTTGATACATCTCAACTTTTCCTTTTCAATTATACAAATACATAGCTTTTAAAATTTTTTAGACTTTCTACTACTCTTGCCTTACCTAATACTGTACACCGTACATTTTTTTCTTAGTGTGAAACAGGTCTGAATAGAGTTGTTTTACTGTTTCCCGCCTATTTGTAGTCTGTCCCCTGTTCTTATTTTTAATGTTCCTCCTACCATAAATCTCATTCTTTTTTATCTTGCTGTTTCCAATTTTGGACAAAATCTTTGAATAATTCACTGATACGCTCCTTAACTGGTATAAGATATCATAAGTATATTCATTACAGTTTAAGCCAGCTAATCTGCCTTCATATAGCACAAACTTTATTAATATAAAATTGTTTAACTGTCATTTGGGCCTTCCTCCTAGTAGTGCAGGACAGCAGTGTGCCATGAGAGCCTTCTAATGATGCTAGGAGATAATGTGCAATATTAGCATGGTTAGGCGGGCAAATGCATGACTCTCAAGATAAACTCTGAGACTTCAAATAGGAATCTATATGTCCAAAAACATTGTGACCTGTTGTGGTCCTTCTGAGTTTTTTTGAAGTGGAAGAATTGCTCTGTAATCAAAAAAATAAACAACAAGGGGTGCCTTGAGACTAAAAAAAGTTGAGAGCCACTGTTCTGGTGCAGTAGTCTCTGATAGAAATATAGCACATGCTTCAGAAGTTGACACTTATGACACAACGTGCCCAGAGAAGTTTCTTCCTAACTGTGACCAGCCAGTTTCAGCTTTGAAACTTGAGGGTTTACATACCATATCATATTTTTATGCTATCAAGTCTACCTAGGGATATTCTCACCTTTATAAATAGGTACACCTCTTTGAATTCTATTACCTTGGCCTCAGCTTAGAGCAGGGATGGGTAATTATTTCAAGTGGAGGGCTGCTTAATGAGCTTTCGTGAGCTGTTGTAGACTGCAAGGGTACATCCTTGTCAAACTGCTAAGCCCCAGCCTTTGAAAGATCCCCCACCCCCCGGTCACCATCTGGAGACTAGAAGTCCTGCCCCTGACCCCTGACCTTTGTCACTGGAAATCCTCCTGCCCCCCTTGCCCTAGAAGCACCCTTTTTGCTATCTTGGAACCAGAAGTCCTGCTCTGTCACATGGTCCGTGACATAAGATGGCCCACCTGCCTGACACCAAACTTTGCCCTGCTCGCTGCCATGGTGGCTTTAGAAACCCCTACTCCCAACACATGGTCCCTGACATCAGAAGGTCCCCTTTGCTGGAAAATACTGCCCCTCCACATGGCCACACTCATGGTGTGTGCAGCAGAGCTCATGAAGGCAGTGCAGGTGCAGTCCATGCCCAGCCTGTGGCTGCTCCCTTGCACTCCACATGGAGCCAAGCCCTGACTACTCCCACCCAGGGCTCCCACCATCCCCAACGCTGTGCTCCCACCCGCTCATAGCTTCCACACACTTGGCTATTCATAGGTGGCTACTGATCATGCCGGGTGGGTGGAGTGGGTGGAGGGCAGCTGGGAGCTGGTGCAGGAGCCACACAGCTGCAGCTTTCCCCACCGCGCCCCTGCCCACTGCCACTTCTGCAGTCCCAGGGAGCACTGCAATAGGGACAGGAGGAGCTGTCACTGGAGGCAGGTGGAGCCAAGCAGTGGCTGCAGCAGTAGCCTTGCCCAGAAGCTGTGCTCACTGGCCAGGGCCAGAGTTGGGGCCCTCTGGCAGGCAAGGGTGAGGGTGCAGCATGTGCTGCCCTGGGTGGGAGCAGGCAAGGCTTGGCCCCATGCGGAGTACAGCAGAAGCAGTTGTGGGTCAGGCCAGATATAAATAATTGGTGAGCGCCCACCTGCAGGCAGATTCAGTCAGCTGGTGGCTGGATGTGGCCCATGGGCCAGATTTTGCCCACCCCTGATTTAGAGGGACTGAACGTTTTCTGTCTCCAGTCCGATTTTCCAGCTAATAGACTACTGACCATTATCCAGATTGTAGCTTACCTTTGCCTTCAGTGAAATAAGAATTTGGCTCAAATTTATCACAGTGGAGTTGTGTCTGAAATTTATACTACAGTCAGAGGCCCTTTTTTGATTAAACTTACAACACTTGACACTTTCCAGCCTTCCAGCATTTAACTTGATATTAAAGAACTTCTGAAAAATGTTATTTCTGATTTCTAGTCTCATTCATTTCCTTTCAATATGTAACTATTTGTGGGTGCTATATGAACCAGATGACAAATCCTATGGTCCTTCAGAAACGTGAGAAGTCTCACTGAAACTTATAAGATGATTAATGTGCTGAGAGGGAAGGAAATGCATCCAGTTCCTTTTGGTACTGCAGCCTAAGATCTTTCCAGCAAAACACTTAAGCATGCACTTAACATGAAACACATAAGTATCTACTTCTAATTTAAGAATATGTTTAAAGGCTTTGACAGGTGAAAATAAGGGTCCAATTTTATAACAGTTGTTGTCTACAGTCATGTAGGCAGTGACTGCGACGGGTGCATGATTAAGCTTTAGACCACAGTCTTGAGTCTAAGTGGCCCATCACACTAATTTGGTAAAGGCACAGCAGACAAGGGATTGATGTGGCTGCATTCAGTCACCTTTGGTTTGGTTCTCAGGCTTGCATGGCCTACATACAGCTGGGTTGACTAGGGGTTGGCCTTCATGTCAATCCCAGAGTAAAGCTTGCATTCTGGTCTACAGCATGCAGCTTTAACCGCTCTGCCACATGTCTCTTATTAGGCTTGGATACAGACAGACAATTTTAAAAACAACAAATGTTACATATCGATTTCCTTTCTCGCCGTCTCCAAATTGTTCATTGCAATTCTTTTCCAAAAATATTATTTTCTCTCTATTTAACAGCAATTATTCAAATACATGACTGACAATGCTTCTGAATTTTGCTGTTCAGACATCCCCCCCAACTCTAATTGCATTATTCAGTAACTTATGCTTATTTTTGTTGTTTTACATACCTTAATTCTTCTCAGACTGCTGATACTTAAAAAACCCTTATACATATGGCAGAGACTAAACTTTTTGCCTAGCCTTTACATATGTACTTTCTTAACCTACAAGACTTTGTTCCAAAATTCTCATTAACAGATTAGTAGAATTAATTTTGATTAGTTTGTCTAAAACTCCCTTTTCTCTACTTTGAATTGAATCTGCCTCTCAGCAAAGCTGATTAGCTCAGAACCAGTGGTGTAGGGATGCCCTTGAACTCTTCTGCTATTTAGACTCTTCTGAATATGTTACCTTTGATGCCTGTTATTAGGTGCTCAAATCCATATTTCATCATTTAAATAACAAGAGCCCTTTCTGACATTTTGGCTAACCTCAAAAAACTTGAGGTGGAATTGATCAAACTTATACAAGTTTCTGTAAGCAGTGTTTCTGTAAGGAGCAGATGTCTGGTGGAGAGGGCACACAGGCTTCCTGCACTGGCCAAAGCCAGCAGGTTGCGGCATTCCTGCACACCTACAAGTGGACTCACTGAGATTGCCCAGTGTAGCCAAGTGAAGCCTTGTGGCTAGGCCACCCCTGATTGGTCCCTTCCCCATCGTTATCAGCCACAGGCATGTCAGTTGTAGTCAGGCAGCAGAGGTACCCATGCTCGCCCTGGTTGGGTTCCTGGGTGGGCTCCCACACATCTGCCCGGGGACCTTCATGCCCCCTGCTAGTGGGCACAGTCCCAGGGAGCCCGACTGGGTTGCAGGGCAAGACTGAGCACCCCTCCCACCCTCTCCAGTCATAGGCATGTCAGCTGCAGTCAGGCACCAGGGGAGTCTATGCTCCCCTGTTCATAGATTCATAGATGTTTGGGTTGGAAGGGACCTCAAAGGATCATGAAGTCCAACTCTGCCCCCAGGGGAGAGTGCTGGGGCCAGATGCCTATCCAGCCTTCTCTTGAAGACCCCCAGGTAGGGAAGAGCACCACCTCCCTTGGGAGCCGGTTCCAAATTCTGGCCACCCTTACCATGAAGAAGTTCCTCCTGATGTCCAGCCTGAATCTGCTCTCAATTTGTGACCATTGTCCCTTGTTACCCCAAGAGATGCCCTAATGAATGCAGTATCTCTGCTGTGCCCCTCCCGCAATGAATTTCTACGCAGCCACAAGATCCCCTCAGCCTTCTCTTGCAGAGGCTAAAGAGTAACTACTTAAACAGGGACTTGAACCCTGGATCCTCAGATTAAAAGTCTGACGCTCTACCAACTGAGCTAGCCAGGCTCTTAGACTAACCACATAGTTATGCTTTCTCAGGCTGTGCTTGCTCATGGAGCCCATGGGTATCACTGAGCGGGCTCCTGCACAACCACCCAGGGACCCAATACCCCTACAAGTGGGTACAGCCCCAGGGAGACCAGGGCATGGCCAAGCACTCTTTCCCAACTCCTTCTTTCATCATTACCCACCATGCTGACTCAGCTGTGAGAGGGGCAGGGGCAGCTGGGGGCTCAGCCAGAGCAGCCGAGCGCGGGTGAGTGGAAGCATGCCTCCCTGTGTGCGCCAAACTTCTGTACTGTTATGGGTTTAGACTGGTTCCTAAGCACTTAAACTGATAAAAGTGTAATGTCTATACCTGGTCTTTAAGCTCCAGTTTAGGGGGGCATGTGTAAGCATGCATTTAAACTCATTCCTATTCAGGAAAAACAGTAAGGCATGTATATTTAAGTCCTTAAGTGCTGTCATAAATAGGACCCTTTCTTGAATCAGAGCCATTGAGTACTTGAAAGGCATCTTTCATGAAGATGAAATCCATTTGCATTGTTCCCTCTAGTACTTACCCTTATGAGTTTGGCCACTAAAAACTGATCATACTGATATCATTAGATTCTAGATGGTCCCCAAAGGTAACTTAATTTGTCTAGTTCAGACAGTTTCTGAGGACTAGGTCTAAAATTGCTTCTGACCAGGGACTTTCCTGTTTTACCTCAAACTCAAATTACGGACTGGATTCTGATTCCCCCTATTCACATGGATATCATATTGATTTGAAAGGAAATAACGTGGTATTGAAAAGGAGTAAGGTTGTGAAGCCTTATATCAACCCCCCTGCCCAAAACCTTCTAAGCTTTGCCTTTCTGACAGTTTTAGTCTATTTTAAAGTATTTAACAGGTTCCTTGTTTATTATCTTTAATACTTCATGATACATAAAAAACCCTAAAAATACTTAAGTCCTTAATATTATCCAAACTAGCTTCTGCAACATCAGCTAAAATAAATCATATTTCTTTTTTGCTGACTGAGTATCATCTTTCATCAAACAGTGACACACAAGTTTTGATAAGTATTTTGCTTCTGAATCTCTCTTATAACCTCTGTTTCTTGGTATTTAAAAACTCAGTTTTCTGATTCTGACATAACATTTATTTTTTATATCATGGAAGCAACTTGAATTTAAATACTTATTTTATTACAATCCTTGTACAGCAAAAAGTACGTTCCTGCCTTAGCCTTTCTTTGCATAATAATTTGTATTACCTGCCTCTGAGTGCATCACAAATTTTGAACAGACTCATCAAAATGCAGTTACATAAAGAAAAAATAAAGCGAAGTCACCAGTCTACAAACAGCAAGTTGAAACAAGTTGTTTTCCATTTTACTCTCCAGCAAACATGTCTGTCTATGCCTTTAGAGGTATTCGTACCACACCAACTGCACATTTAAAGTTAATTTTTAGACATTGCTTTCCATTCTCAAAACACCCACTGACAAGTCAAGAATTTCTCTTTTGGCTCTCTTTCCCATGTGCAGTTAAATTCAATTTCCTCCCCCCACAAACCAGGTGTCTGCACAATCTCTAAGAGAACAAATTAATCTTGTATTTAATATCTGAATTAATGAATATTCTATTAACATACAGTACCTTGACAATGCCTTTCCACAGTAGCAAGGCCATTTCTCCTGCCTGCATGTATTAAATTCAGAGTTAATTTCACAAGGTAAGATCCTGCACTTATTATTTGGGCAAAAACTGACATCAGGGATATTTATTTCCATAGCAAGCAGCCCAGGATGAGGGCAAGAGTACGGAAACAACAGTCTGGTAGAGGCAAGTACTCTGTCTACATAAGTAAAATATCACACGTTTGAGTAATAACAACCAGGTCACTGAGACTCATAATGAAAGGTGATTGACCTTGTAACATCTATGGTAAAATAAAATTAAATTAAACTTAAAATTGCTTTCACACAGAAACATCAGAAGAACTTAAACACCTAAACCAGCTATAATTACCTTGATATATCTCTCACTTCCACTGCTATACTTAACACACCACCTGTACGAATACTGACACCTTTTGTCATTATGATACAACATTTATTGGCACTTTGTTAAAATATATATGTTTGTGTATTGTTACTTAGAGATATCATGCATGCACACACATACACACATGGTTTATACCTCTGGAGGGTGAGGGGGAACTAGTGGAAGATACTTCTGCAAGGTTTCTCTGAGAGGCTTTTCCTCCAATTCTCCTCATGAAAATTATTTCTAGTTTTCCATGATGCTGGGGTAGGCAGAGATTTTCCTGTATCCAGAAACCTGATCTGTGAGGTTACAGAATAGATGGGCTGGCCCTTCCCTCTTGGGAAGGGTCATATGTTATCTCCAAGGGCTTTGCAGGTGCAAGATGCTGACTGCCCTTTATAGCGACTGCTTCCCTGGTTGCATCTGCTTAAAATCTGACCTACTTTAGTCTAAAGTGAGGAGCATCAAATCTATTCCAGGCCCAAAGAAGGGCTTATATTGGCATCCAGGCAGCATACAATGGACTCACGTCTCTACCTTTGCTTTCCTCCATACAGATTTAACTCTCCTAAAATGGCACAAGAAGAAGGGATCTTCTGGCCCAGAAACATGGAATAGTCTTTCAGAAAATGGCAGAATCCCCATCTCTCAAGTCATTTAAGTTCAGGAGGTTGGAACTTATCATTCCCAGGCCATAGGTCCAAATTAGACTTTTGAGGGTTGCAGACTGTAGTCTGCACTGTACCATAGCAATAATGTCTTAGTGGAATGGCACTGGTTCTCACTAACCAAGATAAAGCAGCTCTGCTTCCTGCTTTTTCTCCAAATGCCATGTGCTTCATGGCATGATCCCTACAAGAGGCTCCTACACATCCTGCGCCTCCCACCTTGTAAAGCCAATGTTTTCCACATTCTGCTGTAGGCAAGACTTTCTGCACAGGGGACAGGATTTTGGTCCAGCAACCTATTTAAGGTGGAACCATGATATTAAGTACAAAAATACTTTCCACAACTGGATCAGAACCTCAGTTTCTGCAAATCTAAACTTTAGGCCTCACTGTTTTATATACATGTGCATACATACATACATATATATGTGCATGTGTACACACACACACACACACACACACACACACACACACACACACAGAATAAAACCTTATTAATTTGAACTGCAGGGACTCAAATATACTGACTTTGAAATAAACAAGTTCAAAATAAATGTACCAACAGTAATTTGCATGTATGTAAATTCCCATGGGTACACAGACTTAGTCTACCTGTATGGTGGTCCCTTAGTGCAGACCTTACTAACTGATAAGAACAACACAAGGAATTATCCCATTGACTACTTAAGCAGATTTCATGGGATGTAGCATAAGGAGTTTCTAATGTAGATCAGCAGCAATGACCTTTTTTATCTACTTAGATCAACTCAAGTGTGAAACTGTCCTGCCAACCCTGCCTCTCCCACCGCAATCCCATCAAACTCCCTGCAGAGCTGGCACCCCAATCCTGCAAAACTTCCCCTGAACCCTCATAACTAGAGCTGCTGCCACCACCTCCCACCCCTGAAGACTTCCCTGTACCTGACACTTACTCTGAGCCCCAGCCACTCTGCGTGCTCCCACCCCCTCAGGCACTCCCAGCTAAGGTTTGAATTACACTTTGAATCTTGTGGGGGGTCAGCAAAAAAAATGAAACCAGTCCACCTAAATGGACTGGTTTAACAAGCCTACCTAAGTGAAGGAGCAACCTGAGTGGAGAATCCCCCCCAGGTTATGATTTTCAAATCTTACGGGGTGGGGGGTGGAGGTCTCATCTCTTATGGGGGGGCTCTCCCCCTTAATTTGCATCCTGTTCCCAGCATCCAGGGATTCCCATGTCTGCAGAGACAAGCCCTTGTCCCTAGCTGACCCTTACCCTCAAACTGTAAAGCAGAGGGGATGCAGCCTCCACCCTTCCTCCATAGTTTCATAGTTTCTAGCGTCGGAAGGGATCTGAGCAGATCATCTAGTCCGACCCCCTGCCATGGCAGGAAGAGCATTGGGGTAAAACGACCCCAGTAAGGTGGTCATCCAACCTCCTCTTAAAAACCCCCAGGGTGGGAGTCTGCAGCACCTCGCTTGGAAGCTGGTTCCAGACCCTAGCCGCCCTGACTGTGAAGTAGCGCCTCCTGATGTCCAACTTAAACCTTCCCTCCACCAGCTTCTGACCGTTATTCCTGGTCACTCCTTGCGGCGCTCGGGGGAACAGGGACTCCCCCAGCGCCTGCTGATCCCCCCTAACCAGTTTATAACAGGCCACAAGATCCCCCCTCAGCCTTCTCTTTTGAAGGCTGAACAGGTTCAGGTCCCGCAACCTTTCCTCATAGGACCTACCCTGCTG
>NW_017729008.1:26666846-26672280 GCF_001723915.1 Gavialis gangeticus
TAGTAGACTCCCACCAATAGGTCCCTTTCCCCTCTTCTGCCTTGAACCCTAACCCAAAGCACTTCAGAGTGTTTCTCCCCTGACTCTGTATTAATTAGCGAGGACGTGTATTCCTCCTTGATATAGAGTTAACTTATTGCATGGCATTCCCCATTGGAACCACACCATGGTCCACAGCCTGGAAAAACTGCAGTTTGGCATGATCAGAGGTTGGCCCAGGAGTGCCCAAGGTTGCAGGAGCACGTGGAGTGGCCTAGGTGTAGGACAGAGGTGCAGGGGAGTCTCCCGGGGTGGGAAGTGGGGGCAGCAGCCCCAGCTGCATGCAAGAGTGGGGGTGGGATTTGATGGTTGGTGGGATAGCCCCACACTCAGTAAGTTAATAAGGTCCATACATGGGTGAACTAAGTCTGTATGTGCCCATAGCAATTTGCATATGTGCAAATTTCCTCTAGGACACTTATTTGTAACCCATTTCAGTTGGTATTTTTTATTTTCCTGCATTTCAAATTAACAAGGTTTTCCTGGTCCAAAGGACCAGAAAACAGTTTTGAACTTCAAAGTAGACATTTTTTGAATTATCTGCATTGTAAGGCATACAATCACCTATCCCTTCAGCTGGGGAGTAACAACAGCTTTGAGGTATCCAACACTTTGAACTATCCAATATTGAATTAATGAGGTTTTACTCTGTCTGTGTATATCTATATATATAGGAATTCAAGTACCTCCACCTCCAATCTTATTATCTTTGTTTTTTTTAAGTAGTAAATCATGGTTGTTGATTTGTATAATGGCCAGATAACATGCTGTAAAACCCTAAGTACAAAATCAGCTTTCAAGCCAGTGAAGAAATGGTGAGGAAAATTTATTTTCTTCACTGTTTGAATGCCTTGCTCTGTCAGAAATGCCACACGCTAAAAAGGACGGGTTGTTTATGTGCAGATCAAACTGCTTGTCCAACCTTTCCTGCTGTGGGTTAGATTAAGAGCAGAAGAGACACCAACGTACTAATCCCTGGGAGAATCTTACTGATGAGTCAGAGCTGTTAGCAAAACTCTTGTCATTCATTACCAGGCTTTTAACTGCATGTGGCACATAGGTGTGAAAAGGACTGAATGCATGTGAAGACTTAACTGAACTCTGTTACGCACTGCACTAGAACAGCAAGTCGTTCCAACACATCTGCTACTCTGCTCTTTTGTTGTAGCTCTTTTAACAACTTACAGCATAAACATGATTTTACGCATTAAAAACAACTTGACGGCGTATCTGCTCTTCAGATTTCTGTCACCTACTCATCCAATGTAGTGCATGCTGGCTATTATGTGCAGGAAAAAAATTACTAGAGCCCTGATACTTAATGTTCTTAATTCATTAAGTTATGAAGATGTTTCATACCACATTTTTGAGGGATTCCTCCAAGGTAACCATTTAACAGCAAAGTAGCCTTTAATTACTTTATGGAAATAATATCTAATAATATGGTAATAATATCGTAATCACCTATCCTTTCAGCTGGGGAGTAACAACAGCTATTATTACCAATGATATTATTACCACTGTTATATTGTAGCATGAAATTTTCAGAGCACTTTAACCTAAAGGCAGTTATTAGTGCTTCCATGCAACATTTACTATGGGTCACATTTCATTAATGGAAAATACTAGATTCTTGTCTGATTATGCGCTCTGCACGGAGTTATTAAACTTCTCTCACTAAGTTAAACTAGGCTGTAACTCAAAGGAACCAATAGCTTTCATAAATACAGCCATATTTATTAAGTAAAATGTATGCAATTATATACAGAGAAGCTCTGTGACAGCAGTCCTGGTATCTGAAAATTGCAAATGCCAAAAAGGGAAAAATTGCTTAGGGCTGAACAGTGACTATAAGGTTAATTAGTGACATGCTCTTTTTAAAACAACAACAGCAACAGCCTGAGAATTAATCCCAGACTGCTAGAGATACCAGTCCTTTTCTATATCAATGTATGCAAAAGGAGGTTCAGAGCTCAGTGTGCAGATGTGTATATCTATTCCCAGTTCTAACTAGTATGAATTCATACTGTATAATTTTTCTCATCTCTTTTCTAAACCTGCCAGCAGAGTCTGGTTATTTCTTCAATAATTATTTCTAATTTTTACACCTTACTAAAAAAACTGCAAATCAAGACACATACCAACTTCTCCTAATATCTCTCCCAAACAAATAAAGAAGATCTGGAAGATTTGAATCTGGAATGGGCTTGCAAGGGAGGTGGTGCTCTCCCCTACATTGGGGGTCTTCAAGAGGAGACTGGACAAGCACCTAGCTGGGGTCATCTGACCCCAGCGCTCTTTCCTGCCCAGGGAAAGGAGTTGGACTATATAATCTACTGAGGCCCCTTCCAACCCAAATATCTATGAATCTATAAAAGATCCAAATGTGAACAGAACTGGGGAAAATAATACAGACGTTATATCAATCAGAAGGAAAACAGTTGAGAATCTCATTTTCTCTACTTTTCCAAGGCTCTGTGAAAGTGGCCCACTCTTTCCAATGAAAATAGTTATTTAGGAAATAACTAGAACATCAAATTACTTTGAGGTCCATACAATCAAGAGAGGGTCAGAGATGAGTATGTCATCTGAGCCAGATCATAGCTACTACCTGCACGTGAGCAGGCAGGGTGTAGGGAAGGGTAGGGCACAGGCTAGGGATAGGCATTCAATTCCAGTGCTAGGACATTTTTACTACTCTAAAAATAGGTTGTGGCTGGAGTGTACAGGTGCTCCTTGGAGCTGGGGAAGAAGAACAGAAGATATTGAGGGTCTTCAGGACTTGAACAGTTCAGGATATGTGCAAATGTTCAAACTGGCAGGAGAGAAGAAAGATTGTCCTGGAAAAAACCCACAGTTCTCTTCAGTGAAACCCGCTTTGAACGTTTGTACACTAGCTGAAAGGTGAAAGGTGTTTCTCCTGGCTCAAATGCAACACCTATGCAAAGCCACAGAATGCCTCTCTCCATGTAAGCCTAAATTGCTCCTTCAAGGAAGGATGCTCTCAAGAACACCTGCCTACCTGCTCATGCCTGCCAACCCTGGGAATGCCACTCCAAGGAAAACCTGTGCACTCCAGCCCCAACCTATTTTTCCGGCACAAAAAGAGATGGCCAGTTGGGAGAGACTGCTAGTCTCACTTCACCACTGCATTTCTGGGTTTGACACATGAGCAGAAGTGGGTGGGCAGTGATGTTCAAGGGAGTTGTTTTGTAAGAGTGCCAGTACAGATGCATCTCTTGAGCAAAGCGACTGGGATTACATTGCTTTCAATCTCAGGGGCAGAGGAGAAGACAAAAACCCAGGACAAGGAAAAAGTTCGATATTAATCTGAGAGGTTTTAAATATGTAGCACTACAAAGCAGAAAGCCAGTCAGTACAAGATAATAAAGCTATTAACAATCAGAATGTAAATAAAACAAATTAAAACTTTGCTTGAATGGGCCAAGGCTTTGCATTTGACTTCAATGGGGCCAAGACTTTCAGGCCTTCTTGGAAAAGTCATTATGGTTATCTACTCTGTCTTCCTGTGTCCCATATGCCACAATATTTCACCAAATGATTCCTGCTTCAAGCCTATGACCTGTGACTAAGCAAAGTTTATAATACCCTTAAAGTAGATAGAGACCTTGGTATTGCCAGAAGGTATATGGCTACAAAGCAAATGCTTAAGAGTTTTGTTGGTTTCACACAGTACGCTTAGTTTCCCATATCCTTTCAGCAATACTTTTACAGTCTTCTAACAGTCAATCAGTGTATATAATTAACTATACCAAACATAATTATTTATGACTCAGGATAATAAGACTGATCCCTTGTCCTTCGATTACTTTTAGGCAATTTAATGCTAAGAAAAGAGGCCTCACAGTCCCACCCAATCTACACTCCACCCCTAAAATTGGATTATCTTCATGCTTATGGGCACTTTAGTTGTGATCAAACAAATATATCATACTGAGTCTCATATTCAGAGACAAGTATTGTTTAAAGAAGCACTATGGAATCTAGTTTCCTGTTAGAGGGTTTTTTTTTTTTAAATCTTGAAATACCTGATTGTTAATCAAGTTGTGTCATCTTACGCCAGCTAAAGCCCTGGTGCAGAAAGAGATGAAAGGTTCTGTTCTGATAATAAGCAGGTCCTTTTATTCTCTGTGAGGTATTTAACAATAAGTATACTATATATGCCCCTGCTTGCAGAGCTTCCTTCTCTTAACAGCTGTCTTCTCTTTATATGCACATATGGCATGTATTGATGCAACTCATATCCAGTGTTTCACACATTTAGCTTTTTTCCATCTTGCTCTACTTGCTAGGAAGAAGGACACTACCTACTGTCTGCTTGTTAAACAATGCTGAGAATTAATAGAGGCCTGGGATAATATCATGCTGTCTTAGTTGGAGGTATGACTTTGAGTTAGTGATAACACTGAGGTATAGATACTCAAAAGGATTGGTGCTTTTATGCAGGAAAGAGCTGCATCTGGGAGGTGTTGCTATATCATGTTGTTGCCACAAAACACATGCAATACCCATCCCCACAAAAGGGAATGATCTATATAGCAACAGAAGGCAACAATTAATCCCTGTAGTCACTGTCATCTAACTAGCCAATCAGTGAAAATACTTACGGAAGTTAGTACTATTTAGAAAAGCAGTAACTACATCTCCCTTCTCTGTGACTCCTATAAACTGGTTTGTAAGAACAGTCCCTTTTTGGGAAGCCAGTGATGATGGCATGACACAGAAGCCATATTAAGAGAAGGACGGATGTAAAAAGCATGGAGGGAAGTATATGGATGTAGGCGAGTGAGACTCATTTCTTTTTCTGAGACTGTTTAGATTTTTTTATATAGTATATATATATATTTGTAACTCCTCTGGTCCCACATTTAGAGGGATGAGAAGACATGGGTATTTAACAATAAACTTCCCTGTTCTATGCACTTCAGCATGGATGAGAATCATATGACCTACAAAATCAGAGGGGTTAAAGTATGGAAGAACTAAGACAATGTGATCCAAATTTTTAATTAGGCTCCTAATTAACAGGAGTTAGGTAGGGCTCTTTCAAATCTTAAAAAAAATCTGTCCCTGAAGATCCATTTATGATATGTAAGACCACACAGAGCCTGGTCTGTGAAGAGTGAGTAAAGCCAATGGGTACAATATTCATCTCTTACTATTGGAAATCAAATAAATATCCCAGAGAAGTTTCCCATTTACTATATTGTACAACTTCATAAATGAAAGGTATGAAATCAGCCACAGCTGAAACCTCCTGTTTCAGTGCCCCAGGTGTTTAAAGCCTACTTGACAAGATGTTTGTACTGAGCTACCACACACAATGCAGTCACTTCCTTCAGCTGCAGAAATTATACTTAAAATGAAATTCTTC
>NW_017729008.1:26677280-26684481 GCF_001723915.1 Gavialis gangeticus
TTTCAGTGCCCCAAGTGTTTAAAGCCTACTTGACAAGATGTTTGTACTGAGCTACCACACACAATGCAGTCACTTCCTTCAGCTGCAGAAATTATACTTAAAATGAAATTCTTCTTTCCAAAGTCAGTTTGTGACAAGGAGTCTGATTATGAGTAACATAGCTTTGCTTCTGATCCACTCAGTCATTTATTAAATAATTCTCCTTTAAAATTTCTCACTTGCTTCCATACTCCTAAATCAAAAAAATTACCATCTTCCATCTATTTTGTAATCATTTTTTCAATTTTTGAACATCAAACTTCCATTTACACTGTTTTCATTACACTAGCGTTCCAACCAACGGTGCTTGGCTATTTTATTTCTTTCATTGTTCATCTGAGGACATAATTATGGTCACAGAAAATAATGTTGAAGTTCTTGTCCACTGTATTAAGAAGTGTACGAATAAAACTTTGCATGTGTATCAAGGCCGTGTGGTTGGGCCAATGATGTCATTTACTTTCCCTAGTAAGATGATATATGCTGAGTTTACTAGCTACCAGGAATGTTATGGTCTCTGTGAATGAGTGGAGATAAATCTTCCCAGTGTAAGTATGGTTGGGCAGTCTTAGTGCGCACACTAACTCTTTAATAAATATGATCTCTATAGGTCTGATCCTGAGAGGTCAATGGGATTGGGTCCTAGGTTATACTGACTCATGAAGTTACATTATAATGAATGATGTCAGGTTATATTTGTCTCATGATGGTCTGAGGCAAATATGCTGACGGTGTGAATATTCATATCCTGGAGGTAAATAATCCCCCAAAACATTGTTTTAGTGACAGGAGAAATAATTAACATCTAAATGCAAACCGTGGAAATATTCCCAGCGCTAGTGAGAAGGATCAGTAGAATTCATGCTCCTAAGCTATGGCAAAACTGACTCAATCAAACCAGCAGGGCTAGAAAGTCACGCTGTTTCTCTGATACTATCACAAAAGAGTCTTCTTTGAATCACACTGGTGGAAATTAGGGAAAAAACAATTCAGTAAATACAAGTGTGACAGGGGAAAACCAGGCTAGGTAGGAGAAAAATCAAGCCAAGATTTGTAGATCTCAGCTTGAGTATCATATTTACCAATATACTGCACCTATTCTCTGTGACCTGTCTTGCTGTGAGATGGTTTTGAGACACAGACTTGCAAAGTATGGCATTGCATGGACTGGAAGTGAAAATGCTGCCTATTGCTCCGTGTGCGCAACTCCATTCTGAATTTGCTTTCGTGGAGGTCTCTCTCTCTCTCTATCTTTCCTTTTCCCCCTCCAGCAGCATAAACAAAAGTTTTCCCACAGTTCTGAGGCTCGTTTCTTTGAACCTAATGAATATGTCGACTGGCTTTAGCTTCTTATTCATGGAAGTCATTCAGCTGTGGCATACTGTATACAGTTCTTAGCTGTAATCAACAAGCATTTCTCAGCAACAGAGGGCCGAAAGTAATGTACATTCAAAGAACAATGGTGTTCTCAGTTATATTAGTGAAAGAGCGCTAGTGCATAGATTCCACTCATTAGAAGGCAACAGGTTCGAATTTGACCCTGTCATTTGGACTGGAATTTTACTATGCTGAACAAAGCCAAACTTTTCTGATCTTAATTGCTACACTCTGTGCACATACGTGAGATTTTGGGGAACAGCATTCAGGATCTCTGTCCACAAACCAAATAAAGGTTTGTTACTATCACATTCTGATGATCAGAGCCCATGATGCCACCCAGCCACTTCCTTACTGGTAGCTCCTTAAAATGATACCCTGGAGGTGTTTTCAGATAAACCGAAAGTTCACAGCTACTTTAATGTAAATATCCGTTACAAGCATGCCGATAGGATGAGATGGTTCTGAAGTTCAGGTTTTGTGTGGACGAGTAAGCCAAAGAAAAATGCTGCAGCAATTTGGATATGGATATCAAATAGCACAAATGATAGCTGTTGGCCAGATGAGCTGGTCAGGAGAAGTGCATTAGAGGATTCTACTGGGGTTTCGGTCATGCAGGAAAAGGCCCCCACTACTGTACGTTTCAAAGGCCTGTTCTGCTGTCACCACGTTTTAGATCTTCTTTTACTACACCTAGCTAAATAAGTGGAGAGATTGCTTGTAACTCCATTAAATCAGATTATGTTGATATACTGGAAATTCAAGATGAAAAAAAATGTATATAGCCAAGCTCCCTGTTTTGACTCGTGACAGTTCAAACATTGATTTCATCCCCTGCATGTAAATGTTCAAATTGTAAATTTCAAAGCCAACCTCAGGCATAATTATGGATTTGCAATTCTGTCACTTTAGACATAAATAGATTCCAAATTACTTATGTGCAATTATGATATATGTAGGGGCAGACCTGACAGTGTTAAATGACAGCTAAAAGCCTATGATGCTTCAATTTCCAGTCAATGATTAAAACACAATTCCTTTACTTCTTACTCCCCCCCTCCAGAAAAATATATATTTGTACCCCATATGAATATTTGTACCCCACATGAATTAAGATAATGAGCCAGATGCTCATGAAAATCGGCATAGTTCCATTCTTTTGTGTATAACTTTATATCCCGTAAGTAGAGGAAATAACAAAAAACCAACAATAACATTTCATCAGAGACATTTATAGGTATGTATTCAGTTGTTATAAGGACCGGCCTTCCAATTTGAGCATGCCAGAAATGAACTGTAGAGACAACTCTAAATAGCAGTGCTTGTATCTATGTGATTTATAATAAATACATCAATTTGTGTCCACACTTCAATTAAAGCCTTGCACAGGCAGGAGGCATACTTGAAAAATTAAGTCTGTCCTACAATAAATCTACTCTGTAATCTTTATGGGGAAATATTTACAAGCTTCTATAGTAGTACTGATGCTGTAAGTACCAGTTACTGCTATTTAGATGTAATCCATGGTATTTAGTATATAAAAGCTTTCCTTAGAAAAGCTAAAACTACCACGTAAAATATCAAAATAAACCCATCCCTAAACAGTTTACTTGAAAAATAAGACTACAGTTGGAACTTGAGCTGGCAAATCATTAGTGGCATTTTAGTTTTAACTTTTTTTTAGTAAAATAAAATAGTACTAAAAGAAATGCAGTTAAAGTAATATGATATCTGCAATAAATTCAAAGACAGGCCATCATAAATAAAAGTGATCAAAACATGAGCTTGATTCATATTTGTTTCATAAGTGGTTATGGAGATTTTCAAAAGATTTTCTAAATGGGAATCAAGTTACATATTTATGCTGACCTTCTACTTCTGTAACTTTATCACAAGACAATGCAATGTAACTAAAGGTGCCCAATGGGACATCACATCAGACTCCTAGGAAATACGTGCTGATGTGAGATGATGCTTAAAAAATACACTGAGCTTCCTGCCACACATCCCTAGTTTCCTTACCCAAATGCTTTTCAGTCATTATAAGGACAAGTCATTCATTTCAAAGGCAATTCCATATATGCCAATGCTAATCTTATCAGAGCAATTTGCCATGCTTATAGTCTTTCTGATTCATGCCCAAAGACCTATTATAAATGCTGGCTTATGGATACTGAAAGGTTTACTTTCCATGTCCATCCCCAACTGATGTCAATGGGATTTTGGGATGTAACATGAGAAGAGAATAGGTCTTAAAACACACGCAAGGTTTTGGAGGTATGTCAAGATTCATTCTTTTTGGAAGATGGAGCCAAACTTGATTTCTGCACAAACTCTTATGAAGAGTTCCTTTCAGGCTTTTCAACATACTACAAGAACTTGGAATTGTTAAACCTTCACATTGCTAGACAGTCATATTAATCACATGGCCCGCAATAAGTGGATGTGAAATTGTTGGCACCAAAAGAATCCTTCTGTGGATACTAAGGGCTTCATAAGAATCAAGAGCCCCTAGACTCCTGCTACATTGGGAATTATTGCATGAAGTCACTGATGTCTTCACTGGTGACATCTGATGAAGTGAGCCTGAGTTCAAGAAGGCTTATGCTCTCTATATATCTCATTTAGTCAGTCTATATGGTGCATATCTACCTTGCTTTCTGCTTGACTTCAGATTAACTACCTCTCTCTGCTCATAAAGTCACTGGACAGGCCTATGCCTTCCTGCAACTGTCTTGGCCCTTGTTATCTCTCCCACTCACTAGCTGAGAAGAATTTGGCTTAGTAGTTCTGCTTAGCATAACACAAGGAGGGGGATGAGTCAGAAATGAGTGAAAGCCCTCCAATGGGATGAGATACTCTTCTTTTGCTGTCACAGACTTTCCACATACCACAGAAACTTAGAATTGTTAAAACTTTCCAAAAAATCATATCGTTCTAATAAATGTGCCAGAGGTCAGACCCTTAGCTCATGTGAAGCAGATTTGCTTCAGTGGAGCAGGGTCTTCATCTGCTGACTTTGCTCTGCCACAGCAATTGATTACAGGGGACAAATCAAGCCTTATTAGTAAGCTGTTAAAAAACTTTGCCCGAATGCCTCACTTGTAAAGCACGGAGTAGAGCTTTAACTGGTGTAAATGGATGGAGCTCCATTGTCACCAATGGAATTATGTCAACTGATGTCACACCTACTTGAACTGAAGTTAATGCATCACCTTGATGAAACATGACACATTTGCTTTTCTACTAGCAGTAATTCTGCTTCTGTTGTGCATACTCCTTACAATCTTTCTGTAAAGAGATGAGGGTGGTCCTTCACCGCTGTAAAAAAATAAAGGATGTCTAAATGTATCAGGATGTCCCTTAATTCAGGAAGAGTGCTCTGGATTTCTTCTAATGTGAAATAAGTGTTCGGGGGAAATACAGTGGAAGGTACAATTTAGCAACATTTTATGAGTTGTACCAAACATTTTTAAAACATACAGAGACCGGAAAAGGCAAATATGTTACAGGTGGTAGTGTTATATAACTTCATATGCAATAACTTAATGTTTTATGTACATCATAAATCTTAACTAGATTTAGAGCTCCTTTATCGATTAAGGATGAAAAATGAGCTGCAAAGCAAAGTGATCCCAGAACTTTTAGATTCATACTGTTAAAAATAATTTTTAATCTGATGAGAAATAACCAGTGATTTGGGATTAGGAAACAATTAAAGATGCTGGGCCAGTTCCTCTGCTGGTGTAAAGCAATTTAGCTCCTTTGAGGCTATACCAATGTATTCCCATTGAGGATCTGATGCTGTTTTGTAAGGACCAAATGGTGCATATCTGAGTGCTCAGGGGAAGGCCTTGCTTCTACTTACACTCCACTAAAAGGACCAAGTAGAATCAGAATTCCTGTGCCACCTTCATCATGAGAAGGCTAGGCTAGGGACTGACATCTCTGCTAGGCTAGGGACTGACATTCAAAAACCCATGGCCTAAATAAATTCAACCTTTGCAAGTTATTCTAACCTGCCTAGATTGAACCAATTTGCAAATGATTAGACATTAACTTTTAACTCAGGAAATGCAGGCACATACCTGCAGTGGCTCAGGCCAGAAGCCGGGGGGCATTAGAGAGTGCCCTTGGCTGCACGGAAACTGTGGCCAACCCTGGCAGTAGCCTCAAGTGAACTGGCCAGGGAGGGGGTTTCATTCTCACCTCCCTGTCCCACAACCACAGACCTGAGCCAGGGTCCACCTGGTGCTCCCCCATCGCTGCTGCAGTGGCAGAGGCAGGGGCATGGCCAGATGCTGGCCAGCATAGCCCCCCGAGTCAAAGGAGGCAGGGAGGGGATGTATTCCCCACTTCGCTCCTGGGGGGACCACAGCCAGGGTCTGCCAGCCCTGACCACTGCCTCTACCAATCACTCCCTGTGCAAGGCAAGTGGTGGAATAAGCTCCTTCCCTGCCTGCTCCACCAGACACCAGAGGGAGGGGGTAAATAACCCTCCTCCCTGCCTCCTTCCCCTAAAGGGGCTATGCTGGCCAGCCTCTGGCTGCATCCCCATCCCTGTCACTGGAGTGGCAAGGAGAGAGAGCAACCCTAATGGGGCAGCAGACCCTGTCATGGTTTCCTGGGAGCACAAGCCTCTTCCCAGGGCAGAAGAAAGGGCTGCACTGCAGGTGGAAGCAGGGTGGGCAGAGCTGCTGTAGACTGCACAGGGCAAGTGGCACTAGGGGTATTGGGTGGCTGTGGCCACCCCTCTGATCCCTGGTGCCACTGCCCACCCCATGCAGTTTCTGCAGAACCCCTGCAGTGCAGACCCCACTCAACCCCCAGCAGCATAGACCCCCACCAGGAAGAGACCTGCACTTCCGAGAAACCATGACAGGGTCTGCTGCCCCATCAGGGTTGTTCCCCCCTCACCGCTCCAGTAGCAGAGGTGAGGGCATGGCCAGAGGCCAAGTAATTTCCCCCTTCCCTCTGGTGTCTAGCAGAGGGGCCAGGGAAGATTATCCTGCCACTCGCCTTGTGCAGGAAGTGATCAGTGGAAGTGGTGGTTGGGGCTGGCAGACCCCAGCTGTGGTCCTCCAGGGACACAGCTTGGGTCCATGCTGGTGGGACAGAGAGGGGTGAATTAAACCCCCTCAGTGGCCAGTTCACTTGAGGCTACTGCCAGAGCTGGCTCACCCCTGCTCCTGGAGCAGTGAGTGCAGAAATGCTTGTGGGGGGGAGGACGGTGGGGGGGGACTGCTGTGGCTGTGCCTGTCAGAAGCTGGCTGGGGTCCATGATGGTGGGACAGGGGAGGGAGGGGGAAATAAACCTCTTCCCTGGCAGGCGTGAGGAGGAATAAACCTCTGGCTAGAAGGGCAGAGCCAGCCCTTCTCTGCTGGAGCAGACAGCTTAGCCCAGCCCAGCCCAGCCCAGCCCAGGGTTGCAAGACATGCCAGGATGCTGGAGGACACTGGTTTAACTTAAACCAGGAAGGGGTCTGGAACAGACATTGCATAAACTGGGTTGAGCTCAATCAGTTAAGTATGATTGACTTTTATTAGTAGATGTTTTGGATACTACATTCAGCCAGGTTTCAGCCATTTTGAAACTGGTTTATGTGCACTGAACTTCTGTTCTGTTACAGGTTTAAACCAGTTTCTGATCACTTAAACTGGTTTGTGTGTAACTTCTGCCCCTAGCCTTTGAGTCTTATTGGGCACAAACTACTACAAGAAAGAACTGGGAAAACCATAGGCCAGCCCCACCAGCTGACACTAGGCCAACCCCACTGCCAGATTC
>NW_017729008.1:26689481-26709738 GCF_001723915.1 Gavialis gangeticus
GGCCTACATTGTTTTTAGCAGCTTTCTGAAGAGGCTGTAGGGGAGGATTTATTCTTTTGTTCTAGCTTTTTGTACACTGTGTTCATGTCTGCGTTTTAAGGGAGTCTATTCCAAAATTAATCCCATTCTTCTCTTGATACTGCAGTTCATTTCCAGATATTTTATAGGTTTATACAAGGCCAGCATTTTTTTCTTCTCATGGGAAAGTGTTTTAATTAACAATGTATTTATTAGGTTAGTTTCCTTAGTACTGAGCATTTGTAATTTAATGAAGAGCTTGCTGTTTATGTACTTATTGGCCACATAGTGTTATTTTGCATACTGCATCTTAGCCAACCCTTTTTTCTCCTATTTTCTTCCTTACAAATGGTTTGCTTCAAATGTGAAACAAGCAATGCTATAGTAATATGCTGCTTTATACACAAGGGATTTTAATAATTTTAACAATGTATATTCACAGTATTTATGGCTGTCTCACAAAATAACCTTTCTATTTCCTTCTTCCAGCCACAAAAGTTATGCTAGGGGCCTTCCCTACTGCCTCCAGCTTATTATCTACTACTCTGCACTATTTCTCTCTTAAATTGTACTTCTCCATTTCTTATGTTAAAATATACTAACCTTCTCCCCTCCACTGCACTCAGATTGTATTAAACCCTTCCCTAGGCAACTTAGATTTACTTTTTCCTTAGGCATGGAATTGTTCCATTCAGGAGTAAGATAAATCAACATGTAAAGAAATACATAGAGGACTCGGCTAGCCAGCCTTTGTTAAGTGTTATGGTGGAAGCAAACTTTTATCAACAATTTTCCTTCAATCAAAATAAATCTAAGCCTTGACTAGCATGGTTCAGCATACCCTATGAATACAAGATACATCTTCTATGAAAAATATCTGCTTGGACCTGTGGTATATATCCACTAGAGAAGATTGCCATACCAAGGTAAAACATATATCTTTTCAACACACAGGCTGCCTATATGTGTTCTCAGGGGTGGAGGAGGAGGGTTAATTAGAGTTGCTCCCGGAGAGTCACTCTAATTAAAATGCCTTACTGTCATGTATTAAGCCCCTGCACATTTAAAAATGGCCACTGGATGCTTTATTTAAACCTAATTCGATGAGGTTTAGATAAAGCGCCCTTGTGGCCATTTTTAAATACGTGGGGAGTTATACACATGATGGTGAGGCCACACTAGAGCATTCTAATTAAAACACAGAGAAGACTTGATTAATCGAGCCTGCTCTGAGGATTTCTAATTAGAAAGCGAACCAGTACATATATAGGCAGCAATACAGCATTGCAAGAATGGAAAGTGTTCATATTTGCCTTCTCAGCTGAGTATCCCTCACAGAGCCACTGTCAATCAAGCACCCTTTTTGCACACATTCCTGAAGGTGAGGCACATTTCAAACATTTGAAATCCCTGGCTGGTGTGAAGGGATGAAAAAAGCAGGTTCTAGTTCAGAGATAGTTAGGGTTGTTTTCCATTGCCTTGGCCATGCCCCTCCAACCTTGCGGTGACAAAGAGGGATGGGTAAATCTGTGCCAGGAAGAGTCCTGACACAGATGATCTCACTCCAGGTGAAATATGAAGTAGAAATGAAGTTGCCATAGCCGTGCCTCTGCCTGGCTTCTCTGGGATCCTCTCTTGAACTGTTTGGTGAGGTTACAGCTGAGCTCAGTGGAAGCATTCAGGTTCAGAAAGTACCAATGTTAATGTCCAACTGACAGCAAACTCAAGGAGTCCGCGGTTTTTCCATGAAAAACAAGCAGCTATAAATGGTTTGCTATAGGTCTGGGGAACTTTCAGCCGTGGTATAACTCTCAGACTCAGTGGTGTTACTTTAGAGCTAAATCTGGCCCCTAGTACCTGATCATCCTTTCCATAAATCCTTGATAAAGTGGGTGTGAGTTTTACTGGAGTCTCATAAAACAGCCAAGTGTAAAACTAAATGACCTCATACTTGCTATCTCTCTGCAGCTAGATACACTTGGCAGATAGCCAAGAATTGATTGACACACATCTTGCGGAACTAGAGTTAATTAATATGTCTACCAATTCCCAAATGGATCTCAGGAAGCAGAGAATCTGTTTAATGCAGTAAGCAATGACATACTGTGTGTGGTCAAGAGACAATCGCTAATTGCCAAGAACACATTCTACAACGAAGCACTGAAGTGCATAAAATAAACTTCCACTGTGCATCCCCTTCGCTGCTCAAAAACCTTATGCTTATAAGACGAAAAGCTTGTTTTAAATACTAAAACACATTTTTACAAAGGAAAATAATCATACCCCAACTATCAAGTCATGACTCAACGGTTCTGTTAAGTTTTTTTCTATTTTTAAATGACCTAGGCCGTTCTTTTTCATTTAAACAATGATGTCTTTACAGCAATCCGTAAACCTGGATGTCCATAAGGTGACTCTAAATAGCTATTCTTCAGAGATTAGATTTACTAAACATAATCCAACTATGGGTGCTCCAAAAACTACCTCCATAAATTGAAGTATGTGACTACTGAGAACAGTTCGAGAGAGACGGTTTGATGAACTTGCTCAAAATCAATATTTATGTAAGCCACGCTAGGAGCAAACATAAAATGGATTCATTTATGTTATACACTTCTGTTAATATGACAATAAAAGTTTTGCTTTTTAGGAAAGTATAAGACAGAACACGTCCTGAGACCTGTCCTGAGACCACACACACATACACATGCTGGTCAGATTTTCAGGTGGTGTAAATCATCATAGTTCCTTTGATTTTGGTGGAGTGGCACTGATTTATTACCAAGAGGATCGTGCCTATCAGTTAAATATTTAGTTAACAGCACCACTAAACAAGCTCTTCTAAATCTATTCCACACTTTCTGGAGCTTAAATACAATGTCAGCATTCAGCAACTAAATGAAAAAGAAAACTAAATAGAAAGGGGAAAGCCTGGTGGGGACAAGTTTTTTTTTTTCTTGGTAACAATTAAGAAAACAAACACCAAGCCTCATTTGAGCCAGCAAAATAGTCAGTGTGTTAGGACAAATATGAGAGCTGGGAAGCCTGCTTGGATGACATCCTGTCTGAATTCCCAGATGGGAGAAAGCTGCCGCGACATCAGACTCTCTTGGCTGGGGAGAGGACTTGAGGACAAAGCTGGCTCTAGAACAAAGGTGCGCATAGCACTGCACGCTCCAATTGCTAGTATCAGCCAACAACCAAACAAAGAAGATCCTTTGGCTGTGCAAACTAGACAAACTAGGTGCATTTGTGTCAACTTCTTTTGGCAGGTGATGGTTTCAGACTGTTCCAATTCATGAATCAGCAAGCTTGTCAACGCTGGACCTAGGAGCAGGCCCTCCAGCAGCCACAGCAATCCAGCAACTAAATGAGCTGCAGAAATTATCAATGATGCATTTCAGCAGCAAGGGGTCACGACTAAACATCAATAATGGTTAAAAAAAGAAAGGAAAATATCTAGGCTTACCTCGGGATGGCGTCCAATTTCAATATAGGTGCAAATTGGATGAAAAGCCCCAGTTCCACAGGCATACAAGTGTGTGTGGTTGTAAGCCTTAAGCACCTTGATGAAATTAGCACATTCCTTCTGTGAAAAAGAAAAAAAGAAACCGTATACACAAAGTGAATTCTAGCAGTGACCACAACTAATGAACGCTTTGGTACGTTAGGCATGTTTGGCAGAATAAACCAGTTTCACTGTTATGGTTGTTTCATGGTGTTTGTAAGGTTTTTTTTCAGCAAGTGTTTCATTACTTCTTTGAATTAGGATCTAATTTAAATTTAGGTAAACAGCAACTAAAAATATCCACTTCTTTAAAAAGGAAATATAGACTATTCCCCTGTTTCTATTTCAGGTGGTATCTGCCTTTTTTTGTTTAGTTTATTGTTATGTTTGCAAGAAAAAAAGTCCATTTATAGAAATCCCTGCCCAAAATACAGAGAAATGGAGGAACTGTATTCAATTTAACTAGCAATTAGAAAAATGATGGGCCAGATGGGATGAGCTAGTGACAAATAAATCACTGATGTAACATTTAGAATAATAATATGTATTACTTATACTGTCTAAACCCTTTCTAAGCACCAGTTCTACAAAGATTTATGAATATGTTTAAGTTTCACAGCTGGTCAGTTCAGTAAACTAAATTTTGTACAGCAAGTTAAACATGCAGCTACATTTTTACCACACTGAGGCCTTACATTTGATAAATATATTTGATAAACAGAGTGTTGACTGTACATGTATTAGAATTAAGAAATAAGTAAATAATAATAGTAATAAACACTTATAAAGTGTGTTACCTATTTGCTTAATGATGCCTAATGTTATTAAACAGGAAACAAATTTAAAAGCTAACTACCTTGTTAATACTAACTAAAATTAATGTAATTCATTTCTATTTACTTCATTTGGATTTCATTCGGCCTGAACAATGAAAATAAATATGTCCTTATCTTCCTGGATCAAAGTACTGGCACAGTGCTGAAATGACTGGACTGCAAATACTGCAGGGAACTGTTTAAATCAGAGCAAAGTCATTGTCTTCACCGTTTTCCCCATTTTAACAGGATTAAAAAATGGTATTCCAAATTGAAAATTTAGAGCTTAGATTAACGCATTTGCCTTCTAAATAAGTGGCAAGGATAAAATCTTATTTACTTTTATATGTAGAAAAAGGTGGAAATCAACCATTAAAAATCACAATGACAAGAGAGAGTGGGGACCAACAAGGAAGAGTTTATTGCTCTGTCACTTTAAAAAGGTAGAAAGTATGGACCAGTCCTTCAAGCTGGCACATGAAACTCTGTTGACTTTAGCAGTGTTCCTAGTAGGTCCAAACTCCATCCACGGGATCAGCCTGAAGGGTGTGAGGATCAATGCTTAAAGTGCTAGCTACCCATTGACTTGCAGTATCAGTCTCTGCGCCTTGTGTCTAATTCTCAAGCATAAAATATGGTCTAGCAGGAGAGGAAAGAACACATTTCGTAGGCTACCACATTAGGGAAAAACCATGAACAGCCCAGTACAGATAAAACAGTAATGTTCACCACATATTATAATTAATGTTACATGTAAGATATTTCTTATATGTAACATTTTTAAATAATATGTGGGGTGTGTAGTATTTTATTTGAATTTTCACTGTGTATGTTTATTTGCACAAAAGATAGTGGCAATCTATTAAAAGATGATCCTTGGCTTTATTACTAACAGTGCAGGCTATCCTTACCACTGAGATGGAATGGAAATACAAAAAGGCAGTTAAGAAAAATCCAGCAGGAAATTATAAGAATTGTGATGCAAGGGACCTTCCTTTAATTTTTTCCAGTGTCCTCTTTTTATAAAAATTGCATGTAAATACATTATAGACATATAGATATATATACCCTGATACACAGCCCTATACATAAATTATATTCACACTGCCAACTAGCTACCCTCATTTTTCTATGATTCTGTGCCCATTAATATATGATATATGATAAAGTAGACAAAATCATTGTAATTTCATTGACAAATTGTGTTTTGTCCTTAATTTTTATTTCCCAATTTGAACAATAAAGGAAGTCAGCACATACAATACCAGAACAGAATAAAGAACTGAAGTATTTACTGAAACCTTATGAAAGGTGCTCTTGTGTGCAGTTGATTATGGCACTGCAAAACCTAAAACTGATTGATGAGCTTCACAAACCATAAGAACACAGATTTTGCTAACTTGCAAACCGTACTGGATCCAATTCAACCCCACTGTCATTTCAACGAGAAGACACTTAACATGATTTAGTACTGGGTTTTGAATGATTTAAAACAAGTCTTTATGGTCTACTAAGCTTTATTAGTCTTCTTAAAATTGTCTCACTGCACTACATGGTGTGTTAGGTGTTGAGGAACGTTGAACTGCATACCAGGAAGTTAGACATTCTCATAGGGCATGGGCCAGTTTCTCAGGTGGTATAAACAGAGACTATATTGATTTCAGTGGAATTACTCTGATGTACACCAAGTGAGGATCTGGGCTATAGCCACTTTGTCTCAGCTACATATCTATAGTCCGTGGTGTTAATGAAAGTAGAATCAAACTCTTTCTACTGCCAAGGCTAAATTCTGTCTTCAATTATTTTGAATTTAAAGCAGTGTAATTCCATTAAGGTCAATGTAGTTACTCCAGGATTATACTATCATAAACAAGAACAGATTTTGGCTCCTTCTTCCTTCCTTTTGATTTCCCCCTTGATCTCCAGTGCAACAGATTTTACTTATAGATGCCTGAGAAATACACAAGCTAATTAAACACTGGGGGAGGTAGATACAGCCATAAACCTGTGACTATACTACATATATTTATATAATGTTTAAAGTTTCTAGTCTAGCTAAAACTGCTTCCCTGTGTTTTACAGCTGCATAAAGGAGCCATTAAGGACTATTGAGTGAATTCTTATACACCTCCCTAAAAGATTAGGTTTCTTTATATATTTTACATGACTGTAAAAAAATAAATAAAAGGGGGGGTATTAAACCACAATAAATGACATCAAAGTAAAGTTACAGGGCTGATTTAAACCCTTGTCAAGTAAGAAAGTTCAAAGTGAAATTTCCTACTCTGCCCCTGGGTCAATCTTGTTCCTTCTGAAGACAATGGCCAAACTCTTGCTGATTTCAATGGGAGTGGTTTTGGGATCTTTAATTCACCTAACCATGCCGTAAGTACGGCTGCACTGAAACCATGCAGCATGGGACACTAGTAATACCTGTGCATTTAGAAGGAAACTTCTGATCAAAGAGGTAGTTACCCATGTTAGTCTGAAGTCAGACAGAAGGCAGGGCAGAGTGGCACCTTAAAGACAGTTAGTTTCTAAGGTGCCAGCCTGTCCTACCATCTGCCTCTTGATCAAAGTGACAGTCTGCATCTTCAGAACAGGGTCTAGATTTTCCTATTTTTCTGGGCTTAAAAGAAGGAAATAAAAACAACTCTATAAGGAGACAGATTTCACAGCTTTATATAGATTCTAGAAACTCAACTCAACTTTTGTTGATGTCAGGGTATGATGAAAGGAGGAGTGTGCTTGTGTTCAAACTGCTGGGCTCTGCTACTGATTTGCAATATCTGACTAGGGACCATAGGCAATGCGTAAGAAGGACACAGAGGGGCATGTGCCCCTCCTGACAGGGCCGCCACCACTCAAGGCACCTGTGGGTGCTCACCAGCTCTGCCCCCACCATCACTGGCGGCACCTGCAGGTACTCACTAGCTCTGCCCCTGCCGCTGGTGGTGGCACCTGCGGGTGCCCTCCCAGACTCAGGAGGCATCAGTCCCCCATGCTTGGGACAACTGTAACAGTGGGCCTCTTCTTTCAGAAGGAAAAAGACTCTGAAAGGAGCTGAGTCAGCGGGCAGGGCAGCACCTGACCAGAAAGGGGCATAAGCCCAGGGCCAGAGGCAGGCAGTCTCACCCTGGCTGCGAACATGGAAGGAGCTCCTGAGTAAGCAGCAGAGTAAGACACTGCACTCCCAGGGGTTAAGAGACAGCAGCCTTAGAGCTGAGGTAGGGTCTGGTGGTTTAGGGATTGAAACAAGCAGCAGGGGGGGCCTCAGCAGACCCAGGAGCAGGGCAGAGACAGAAGCCAGAGATGGCTCAGACTCAGGAGCAGGGCAGGTTGAATGGTAACATCTGTAAGGCAAGGGCATGGTAAGGGATTGTTGGAGATGCTTCACACCCATATTCCATGGATAATGAAGCTTAAGGTGCTGAATAGTGACATGTGAACAGCAGCATGGGACCAGGGATTCCTGGGACAGCCTCCCTTTCCAAGGATCTAACAAGGCATGGCAGATCCGAGAAGCAAGGCCAGAGCAGAGGTCAAGTGACCACCAAGGGGCGTTGAGGCCAGCCCTGGTACAAGCGCTTGCTACGACAGTGCACTTAACTTTTCTGGATCTATTAAGTAAGGATGACAATGACAATAGTTATCAACTACAAAGATTAAGTCAAGCTTAATAATTAATGTTTCTAAGAAATGGAGAGTCATAGGTGACCCTTCCAGTTATCTTCTACTAGGCATAACATATATTATAATCAATCTTCCACAGCTGCCAACGTTCTGCAAGTTTTATCAGTTCTCCTTTTCTGTCCTTCCTTGAAAAGCCTGGTACAGGCAGCATTCACACACCTCTAGCTGTGAAACCTGGCACATAAGTTTGTTCTTCCTGAGGATGGTGAATGGCGTGCCAGTTTTACTACAAAGCAACCATCCCGCCTCCGCTGGCTCAAGGCCTGGAATGACTTAGCCTGTCTCAAACTGGGCTTGTCCCACTTGGCACCAGGATGTATTGTTGCCATGCCCTCAGGCCAGCAGGATATTGTTAGTAAGAAGGTCTCTGCCAGCAGAAAGGAGTATTCAAGTATATGAGCTCAGAATTGAAAGGCACTGAAAGCAAAACAAAGACAATAAATGAAATATAGTATCTCAGCTAAATATAGCAGACGGGGGAATTTATCGACAGGAGAAACAGGAAGTAACCAAAAGCCAGAAACTTTAATGAGCACATTGTCAGGGAATTTCAAATGTTGCATGTGCATTCACTTTATCCCAACTGTTCAGTTATCTTAGATTTTGACTTACATTACTTTGTACCAAAATTAATCTATCAGTGCCTTTTTGGACCAGGGCGCTATGGTTACTGTTCCTCTTCAAAGCAAATAGTGGAAAGGAGAATGTAGCAGCCCTGCTTTTAAAGTGAGCAGCACACTGTTTTATGTATGTATGAGAAAGCGGGAAGGGTGTAGGGGGAACAATCACAGATTTTAAATCTTTTGTGACTACTTAGCATGTTCCATTTCACAACATTTAAGCAGGAGAGTATTGCTATCACTACATCTGATGGAGAACACAGGGATTTCCACACTAAATCAGGCTTGTGACCCATCTAAAATTAGTGTTCTGTCTTTGACAAGGAGCAGTAACAGACAGGCATTTCTTCGTAGTCTTTATCAGGTTAGAGAGTTTGTGTCCTGAAGCAGAAGAAAGCAAAAGTGATGGCATATGACATCAAATGATTAAGACCCAGGTCCCCAGAAATGGATTTTGGCTCCCAAAATGGGATTTAGTCCAAAACTGCAGTCCCTAAAACTTCCATTCACATATTGCCTAACCTTGAAAACATGGTTGTTTCAGTTTTTGGCATGCAAGGTCCTCAAGGGCTGACTGTTCTGCTTAGGAGCATGTGTACAAGTGCCTAAGTCCTGAGCAGCTCCATGCCTATCCATGTACCTTGGAACACAGCCTAGCGCTCAGGACTACTTGCCCAAGTGAGACCTGTAATGGCTAGACTAACAAGCCAGGCTCTTCTTTCCTCTCTATCAGGCTCAGTGAATCTTAAATCTTTCTCTGTGCAGTGGAACAGCTTCAACAAGATTGGAAAAAAAAAACTATGATATGGTGGCTGAGTTTGGGAGGTGACAGATGTGATTTTGAACCCTCTTGGGAAAGGAGTGGATTGAAACTAGGTACGTCACAGCCTGGGCAAACACTCTAACCACCAAGATACTGTGAAAAATGGAGCACCACCTCCTCCCATGTTTTAAAAGACAAAGAAAAAGTGCTCCTCTCTTCAGTTTTTTGTAGAAAAAGTCTTAGGTACTTAGCTCCTGAAGAGGGCTCATGCCATGAACTCCAAGTAGAAGGAGGTACTACTACAGTAATGCTGAGCAAGACACTTAAAGCTCTAGATATCAATATGTCCCTACCGGCTAGCTTTGGCTCCCTGATAAGCATACTATTTTTTATGGACCGTGTTCTGAGACATCCAGCTCAGGGCTGTAGACATTGTGCCTCAGGTCCAGGTGACTAGAAGTCAGGTGGTGTAATGGTCAGAGTTGAGGTGCCTAAGAACTTCTTTGGAACTGGGTCTCAAAAAGTATTTTGGGCCTCAGACCTGTGGTCAGATCACATCTTTCCTTTAATGTTCCCCATCGTTGAAATAAGTGGAAATTAAAGAGCTATAAAATGTGGCTCAGATCCTCCGCTGGGATATATTTTCAGTGCATCACTCAGTCAAAATAGCTGCAACAATTCATGCCAGCTCCAGAATAAGATCAGGGCAGATATTTCCCCCTTCTCCTCTGCCTTGTAGCCAAACACTGCCAAATTGTCTCGTTAGTGTAAATTGATAAGATATTTAATTGAGAAATGCCATAAGGATCTGATCCAAAGTTAATTAGCTTCTATAATTCATATATAAATGAAAGCCCACATACATACACAGAAATGGACAGAAGGAGTAAAACAGAAAAAAAAAGATTAAGTGTTAATTAAGTTTTTCAGCACAGTGCCTCCACCTGAAGACCAATATATCTCTCTCTCACTAAGAAAACATTTACATTTATTTTTAAGAGGTTTCCAATATTTGTGTATCAAATTGATAGAGGGGATTACACAGAGAGAGATTAGCTTGAAAATATAAATGACAAAGAAAATGTCTGCAAGCAAAAGCATAGGAGCCAAATGCAAAATGGTTCGAAAACAAACAACTACTGATATGTAACACTGATTAGGCTGTGTTATGCAGACTTTTCCCGGACAGTTATAAAAATAAAGTCCATCCATCTGTCAAAACATCTGCTCTATGTATGAAAATTAAAACAGAATTTAGGTGTTTTTCACTAGTTTCCAGTAATTATCTCTCCTACAGAAGCTTGGAACTTACATGCTTAGATCTGAATTATTGACAGAACAATGCTTTTTTTATGGCATCTTTTAAATGGAAAAGCTAAAGGGTAAGTCCCTAATGACTCTGCATGATATCTACTTTTCTCCTTATTCTAAACAACAGTCCCTTCATTTTATTAGTCAGTAAAATATTCATAACTGGTTCCCAGGCATTACAGTGAATGCAATATTAGTTATATGCAGGTATAGGAACCCATGAGTCTGCATCACCATCTGGTACAACGTACCCTGCTTCCATTAACTTCAGTAGACTTATTCTGATTTGCAGGATTTGGCTTATCAATAGCAACTTATATGGATTCAGCTGTCTCACATAAGCGAGTGCTTAAGGTATCAGAAGGATATACAAGATAGACAGGCCCAGGCATTTAAAGTTATAATCTAACAGCTGGAAAAACAAATGTGTCATCTTTCAAACCAAACTGAAGGACCATCTTCCATATAACATCCCATGCATAAGGTTAATGAATATGTTTACTTTTTTTCCTTCCATCTAATTAACTGAGTTTAGAGTGGCAAGGTCAGGCATATCCACAGAGAATAGTAATCCTTGGCATGACTTCTGCCATTGAAATTATCTCGCTCTTGAAAGATGTTTGCTAGCCATCACATAGTTGTGTCATTTCTTTATGTTATCAATATGTGATTGCTAGCTATGATTGGCTCAATCTTAACGGGCTCAGTATCTTTTTATTTTCAGTATGCAACAGTATTCATTAATAGAAAAAGCAGTTGCTTAAATATGGGTGAAATAAAAGGGTATTGTTTACTTACATGCTGGTAACACATTCACAACCAGTTCTGCCTCCAGTTTAACCTGTGCTGGTGCTTCCTGGAGGAAACAGCATCTGAACCAGGCTAAGTAACTATACTCATCACAATGCTTCCATGCACTATAATCCACTCACTACACTTTAATAGTACTGCACGTGTGCAATTTTTTATAGCAAGGTCATCAAAGATATGGCCCAAGAAGCCTTATCATCTCCTCCCAGTGCTACCCATGGGTCTTAAATGGACCCAAAGGCAGCATGCTGGGTATGCTGGATGGCCCTGCACACCATCCAGATGCGGTACCTGCTTCAGCTGCTCAGGGGCCAGAAGAGTTTGACATCCCTAGTTTATAGGATTTGCATTCTCATTCTTTGCTGGATGTAATGAGATTGCTAAAGAATTATTACTGCTGTTGTGTACATTAGGATGGCATCTAGGAAAGATCAGAATCCAGTTTATTAAGTACCAGACAGGCATGTATCAAAGATGACAGCTCCTCTTACACTGTAAAGTTTTCTTTGATTATGTCACTTGGCCAGATTGCCATTCAGTTATTCTCTTAAATGCTGAAGGGCTTGAAGGGTGTGAAGGGCTTGGTATTGAATGAATTTAACTTTTAATGTTCATACAGAAGACAACACGAGTGCAACAGCCATTCAGGGGCATGAGCGCATTGTTAAAGGATCCTTGTGCTGACCCGAGAATGGTGCAGAATGCCACGAGGGGGAAGGCCAGCCTCCCACACAACTACTCCAGAGGCAGCTCTGGAGCAGTGGGCACTCTCTGCAGTACTTTGCATCGATTAATTTAGAGCTGGAATTTTATTTCTACCTTGTTCTATCCTGTGCTCGTCCTCTGCAACCAGTTAAGATCTTGGTCCTGTGAATGAACAGGTAGGCCTGCAGTTTTGGGTGACTTAGTCCTACCCTCTCCAGGATTATTCAGCATGCACCATGACTATTAGGGTTAAATTAACACCATGCACCCACCCACTGGGCTTGTGAACTCCAGTCTGATTAATCAGCTCCTCTTCAGCCTGAAAAAGTGAAGGTTCGGGGACAACTTGGTGGCAGCCTATAAGTACATAAGGGGTACTAGCACCACGACTGAAAGAGACTTGGGGTCATGACTGACCACACAATGAACATGAGCCACCAGTGCAATGCCGTAGCTTGCAAAGCAAATAAAAGTCTGTATTGCATCTACCGATGCATCTCAAGCAAGACCCAAGAAGTCATCCTCCCGCTTTACCCGGCCTTGGTGAGGGCTCAGCTGGAGTCTTGCATCCAGTTATGGGATCCACAGTATAGAAAGGATTTCAAGAAGCTTGAAAGAGTCCAGAGGAGAGCCACGCACATGATTAGAGGTCAAGAGACCTTTATGAGGAGAGGCTGAGACCCTATAAGTACATAAGGGATGTGCATCAGGAACTGGGAAAATGTCTGTTCACAAGGGAATCCCAAGGGAAGACAATGTCCAATGGTCACAAAATCCTGGAAGACCGTTTTAGGCTGCACATAAGGAAAAACTTCTTTACTGTCTGAGTCACCAGGGCCTGGAACAGACTCCCCCACCCAGAAGTGATACCGGCACCTACTCTGGACACTTAATAAACACTTGGATGCCTATCTTGCTTTGACCCCAGCTGACTTCCTGGCTCTTGGGCAGGGGATTATCTTGTGAGGTCCCTTCCAGCCCTAATGTCTATAAATCTATGACATGTAAGTAAAGTGGATTTCACTAAATAAGGAGTATTGTCACGAATGCGTTGTAGAAATCTGAAATGAAATAGCTAGTCCTTGTTAAAAATGTGTGTCTTTATTCAGCAGTCTTAGTTTTAGCTCTACTTTTGAGAAGTTTTCTTCGGATCAGTAATTTGAAAGAGCAGGTGGAACCCAGAACATAATCAATGACTCCTTTGTATCATACTGATAAGAATAACTTGAAACCTTCAGACTCTGTGTGGAAAGGTGTTACACTTGGGCATGTCAAACATGACAGACAACAGAGAAGCAGCACTGATAACCACAAAATTAGGTTTCTCTCCACAGTTGAGAGAAGTCCTGAGAATTTTCAGAATAAAGTTTCTGATGATGTATAGCAGCTGATAAGGCATTTTAGTAGCCTAAAACATCCCATTTTAGACTCAGTTATCTTCTTAAGTGTTCAATGACCAGAGGGCCTATAATTTATCTACCTGATTTCTTGACATGACAAGATCAGGATATTTTAAATACATAATATAGGCATGTTCAAGAATGTTTCCTCTGTTAAGTTTCTTTATCTGTTACTCATAGCTGAACAAAGATTAATAAAGGAGAATGAAAACCAATATATGAAACAAATTATAAAGATCAGCTATAGGAAACACTACATTTAACCTTTCTCTGTCAAACCTCAGAGGTATGAGGCATGTTACCCAATGGTTTTATAATTAAGACCCTAGTACAACATCCTGAGGGGTGCTTGACTCCAGCCTTGGATCACAGAGGGCAAGGCACAAGGACTGTATTTATTTACACTGGCACTGGACACTGGGTGAGCCCAATCAAAGTTCCTTCCTGTGTTCAGAGACCAATTGGACTTGATCACTTATGGTAAAACACCTTAATTAACAATAGCCCATGATGTGGAAATGTAAAGCCTTGTAGAACTATCTCGTCCAGTTCTTTTTTTTTTTCTTTCTTTGAATTCTATTAACATTTAAGTCATAAAACACAACCATGTTTCAAGTGCTACATACCGTATCTTTGCTCAACAGATGCAGTTAATAATTGTTTTGGATTGACGGACAACTATAGAGAATGCCAAGATAGACCCCTGATACCAAATACCTGTTTTAATGACTCTCATATTTTTTACATCTGTTTAATGCATGGTCTACAAAACAAACCAAAGCTTTGCACGGCTGGATTCCAGCAACCAGTATGCATGACCTGACAACCGCAGTTGAGGTTTAGTTCTTTTGAAGGATGTTAGCATACCTCTGAATTCTTTGAATTATTATTATCATCAGCAACAGCATGGGATTTCTACAACATTTTAAGAATCAGTTGACTCAAGGACACAAATAGTATTTTAACAAAAATTTGAGCAAGTGTAAAACAGAGAAAGCCTTTTTAGGAGTCTATAAGTAAGTTCCCTTTCTAATCAGCTTTTACATAAAGTCTAGATAGAATTAAAATGTACCCTTATTTTGGGGTTTCAGTTTATGAGCAAATAAATGTATATTATATAAATCACCTGAAGGGCACACTGGTTGAGTGGTTAAGGCATCTCTCTACACCTGGGGGTTGGAGTAGATGGCCCTTAAGGTTCCCTCCAACTCTACAATTCCAGGATTCCTGAAGTATGAGCTTGAGCCTCATTCTGGATTTGTGGTGAAGGCTGCTCCTTGTTAGCACAGATTTTTAAAGCGTACTTGGGCATCTGGGCTGGGGAATTAAGGGCACCAGGTTGTGAACACTCACTCTGCTCCCACTAGGCTCTCATGGACATTTGACCACGCTGTAGATCTAGAGCGTGTCCCCCACCTCCCTTATATTTGTGTGTAATAGCAAACCATCTGCCTCCCTGAGTCAACAGATCACTCCCTACATTTCCTAGTAGGATCAGCACCTGCTAACAGGGTGGGGAGTTTCAGACAAATGGGTTGTCAGCCTGTTACAAGCACGTAAAACATTTAGACTCCATATCAGTCAATCAGTCTTCTATTCTGCATGATGCACATCCTGTAGTGATTTCCAGTCACAGTCCCCTAAGGTAAATATACCTAAACTTCTACGATAAAGTGAAAGTAATTGTGTGTGAAGTGCTGAAAGGAAGCAGCAGAATGCTGGACCTATAGGATGCAGTTGCTTAGTAATACGTACACATGTACACAACATACTCTGCACCCTTGATATGAAGTTACATGCTCTGTAATGTGGGAGCCCTGACTTTTGGATGTGGACAGAAAGTTATTTTAAACCTTTTGAAAGAAGTGGCGATTAAAAAAAAACCTTTAAATGACAGAAGCCCAAAATTCCAGCTCAGTTAAATTTTGGCAACAAAGAGTACTTGTAGAAGCAGAAGTCGCCAAGTTATTTTCCAGCAAGATTCATGACACCTAAAGCTTTGGAAGAGGTTAATCAGGAAGGGATTGTTTAAGTGAGAAAGGAAGTAATGTAGACAATTTGTTCCAAGAGAGACCAAGCTGTTCTGCCAAAAGAAAAAGTGATACGAAGTATCTTTTTACTGTCCTTAGTTTTGTGGCGCCACCATATTTGGAAATCAAAGCTTCCTCTAATCTCCAAAACCCTTTTATTTCTTTAAATTATCTTATGCTGGTTTTAAATTCAGAGGTGGGAAACTAGTAAGACAAAATAGAGTTTTAACTTAAGGAAAAAAGCTACACCAACTTGTAAGTAATTGTAAATGCCGAGGTGCAAGTACTATGGTCTCTGCTTTGAGCAGCAGCAGTGGCAGCGGCTAGACCAGCTGTGGGAGCTGAGCTGAAAGAGACAGCAATAGCGCCTGCTGTTTTTATTTACCTTCTAAGTGGCTGCCCTATACGTATTGAGAGAAATTCGGAAGGCAAATCACTTGGCCCATGTGACCATCAGGACTAAAGAAAGATGTTCAGGGGTGGAATAATGCAAGAGGAAATTTTACAACAATGCCTCAAGTATATAGGAAAGAGACAAATGTGTTAATGGAAATTAGCGTGCTTGAAGCTGAAAGGTTAAAGCTACCCTTCCTTCAATTAAACATAATGTGTCTACTCAAACAAGGAGAACATGGTGCAGAAATACTGTATTTACCCAAATCTAAATTGACCTTGAATTAAAGGCAATCCTCCAATAAATAAATTCTATATATGCAAAAAATATAAATTTGTTATAATTTTTCAGACAAAAAATCTAATTATCAGGAGGTCTTCTATTTGTTCCCCTCCCACTGCTACAGGGAGGGTGAAGTGGGTGGGAGAGGGCAGAAGCTGCACAGGGCAAACACAGTTGGGGCAGGTGACTGATGTGGGTCTGACTCTAGCTCCTACCCAGACTTAGGGCCAGAGTCAGAGCTGCAGCAGCTGCCTGCCCCCCTACCCTTCTGCTTTGTACGTGAACTTAAGACAAGGGGCTCCCCCCACCCGCCATGCTTATCGGAGGGAAAACCCTAATTTTAGATTCAAGTAAATATGATACATTGATGAGAAAGTACTTTTCGACAGTGCTCTACAATGGAAATTGTGTTTGATAACAGGACTTCTGCAAGACTGCAAGGGCTAAAAATGTCCATCACTTTTACTAGTTATGTGGTCAATGGGCTGCTTGGGAAGAAAGGGCTGCAGAAGGTACCATTACCCTGGTCATCTTGGGACACCATAAAATATAGCAAGGAAACTACCTAGAGTAGTTTGAAGACACTGATAGCTGATTGCACAGTACTAAATAAAAAAACCCATCAATCTTTGTCATGGTGAAACTAGGACTTCTGGGAAACTTCCATCAATAAAAACATGGAAACGATCATTTCAGGAAACATTTCTTGCCCCCTCCCACAACCTTTTTTTTCCTCCTCCACCGCACTGTCTTTAAACATTTCTCTAAATTTCTAAAAATAAAAATGCAATTTCTATAAAGCTCCTAATTCAAAGCAGAACATTGTTTCTGAAAAAAACCACTGCACTGTGTTTCATAAATATTAGGTTTCCTTCAGAAGCAAATCTCTGAAGTTAATCTTATAAATAGAAAAAATAATCCAGAGATAGGAAAATGTAGCTCTTATTCTTGATCTAGATCAAGCCATTCAACATAAGTTGAGGTTTAAATGATTTCCACAAGACAAGAATGAGTAAAAAAAAAAATACCTATCATATTCGTTATTAACTGTTTTGTTTGGCGGGTTTTTTTGTAAGTTCAAGTCTATTTAATCATTTTCCTATATTTTGAAATTACCAATCAAACTGTGTAATATCAAATAAGATACCGTATGTGAACTGCTGTCAGTAACTTTATTCTTCCTCTACACAAGTGCTCAAGGTATTACCTTGCAGTAATTGATTTGCCTTGGTCAGTTCATACACAGCAACATATGCAAAATCCTAAATGAAAGCAAGCTGCAGTATTGGCATCTAGGCTGACTAATTATGGGACATAAATGTGGCTTTATGCAACTGGATGCATTACGGACATCTATTCAGGAACTGTGACTCACTCAGCCAAAACTACCTTGGGGAGGAAATGTATCAGAGTGATAGCTCTAAAATACTGAAAGGCTGTAGTGTATTTGTCTAGTTCCTCTCCACCAGGCCAGCTCACCTCTCTTGGCTGGTGTAGGAGTTAAAAAGAATATGTACAAAGCACTTTAACACAGTGGCAATATTAAACCAGCACATAACTTGCTTGCACATCCTACCTGGATGTAGAAGATGCCTGGAGGGGGATATATAAAGAGAAGGAAAAAGCCTTGGATCCCTTCCTTTTTATTTCGGCACCACAAAGGGTCAGATGTAATCCAATTTGATTAACTGTACTTGATATGTCAATCTGATTAATTTAGCAGCAAACTTTCTACTACTAATTAGTATTTATACAATTAATTCTTAGTCTCCTTCTTCAGTTCTTCACTTATAATAATACGTGCAAGAAATTACTGTTAGATGCGTCTTATATGTCGTTCTATTCTCCTGAACGCCGTGACAGTAATAAAAGGAGCCGAAGAAAATACTCATTCATTGCCAATTTCATTTTCCAAACAACATCAGATATAATATGGGGGTGAGGGCAGCTTAGCAGGTTGCACTCCACTGTATCCTATTTCAAATCCCAAGTCCAATCCAGAAGACGTTCATTTTCAGTAGGGGAAATGAATGACCTCTAATATTTGAACAGTGTCAAGATGAGTTTAGGAGGGACTTGAATTCTGTCGCATTATCTCAGGGAGACAAAAACCCTAGAGGGCAAATATTTGGCATCAGGTTAGTATTATTTAAACTAAACTTAACAGGTCAAGCTGAGAACTAAATTAGATCCATGCAATCTTGTTACCATAAGTGACTGAGTGTATCAGCTAGTGCAAAGGTGCTTAAATGAAATATAAGGAACAGACACGTGCGTGGCTGCATAGTGCTTTTAAGGTGGCCAATAGTGAAACAAATAAACCCTCATTAAATGCGGTATTAGCGAAGGCGGTCCTCTTTAGAGTGCCTTAGTGAACTTGGGTTCCCTAGGGTTAATTAATTGCATGATCAGGGCTGCCAGGAGGGGAGGAGGAGGGGGAGTAAGCTGCCAGCTGGGGTTTGCCAGGCCTGAGTTGGAGGGGGGACAGGTGGATTGGAGCCCCTGCCCACCCCCCTAGGCTCTCCTCCAGCTGAGGTTGGACAACCCCCAAATGGCCACTTGCTCTTCCTTCCATCTCCCCCCTCTCCTCTCTCTTCCTGCTAACATCCCTACAGCTGCAAGGAAGTGGGGCGGCCTGGGGGACTGGGGTGCCTCCTTGGCTGCTGGCAGGCTTCTTGGACCTCTGCTGGCAGGCTCGATCGCCCCACCCCTCCACAACTAAACTGATGAACACCTGTTGGGTCAGGGGGGTGCTGTAACTCAGGGGTTCTCGACCAGGGGTATGCATACCCCCGGGGCTACTTCAGAAGGCCCAAAGGGGTACAAGCAGGTGGGCGGAGATGGAGCACCACCACGCATAATCCTGTACCACCAGGCGCTGCTGCGCAGGCACTGCCCGCCTGGCCAGACGTGGCAGGTGGGGGAAGCTTGCATACGGCAGCTGTCACTGCTCGGCACCCAACTGTGCATCATGCCATTGCCCCACTCCCACACCCCCCTTCCTCAGCATCCAGCCACGCACTCCCCCTGCCCACCTCCACCCCCTGCCAGCCAGGGGTACATGCGCACACTGCTCCATGTCTGGCTGCCAGCAGGCACAAAAGAAGACCTGCCTGTCAGGAGGCTTTGAGCCTGGGAAGACCCTCCTACAAGCCCTTGTGTAGCGTGGGGATTGCAGGGGAGAAGCCACTGCCTGCTGCACTGAGACCCCTGAAACTGGTGCGAGAGATGCCAGCAGCATGGACCCGCCCATGGCTCCTGTGCCAGGGACATAGAAGCAATCCTGCTCCCTGAGAAACCAAGCCAAAGGGCGGTGTACACAGGGTCCTCATAGTTACCCTGTAGTATACCAGTTACAGACTAAGGGTTTAACTAAGGTTTTGATGGTTTATTAGTTGGTGTATCAATTTATTTATTTATTGGTTCCTTATTTAGTGTGGGTAATTTGTATGCTTTTCCCTGGTGTAAGGTGTATCTGGGAAGCATTAACCCTTAAGCCACCATTGCCGCATTATGTTGTGTAACTGTCTGTTTTATTGTCTCCATTATATGTTATCTTGTAAATAATAACATTTTGTAACTAGTTTTATGACAGTCTTCAAGGTTATTTTGATTGTCAAGGGAGGCTCTTCACTCAGGGACCCTGCAGCAGCTACCCGGGGAGCTGAGCAGGGCCACTGGCTACCAGGAACTCCGGGATCCCACCATTCAGGTGAGGGCGCAGGTAGCATCATGCCCAGGGTTACACATGGAAATTGAACTCTCTCTAAGAAGTAGTATAACCATGCGAGGCACATCATTGCGATAATGTGGGGACACAGTGGGAGAGTCCACATGAGATGTTTACTATGGAGCCGACTAATTAGCTCTGCAGTAAAGTCTCAGTATCTACACATGCAGCCCTGTTA
>NW_017729008.1:26714738-26721719 GCF_001723915.1 Gavialis gangeticus
GGAACCCCGGGATCCCACCATTCAGGTGAGGGCGCAGGTAGCATCATGCCCAGGGTTACACATGGAAATTGAACTCTCTCTAAGAAGTAGTATAACCATGCGAGGCACATCATTGCGATAATGTGGGGACACAGTGGGAGAGTCCACATGAGATGTTTACTATGGAGCCGACTAATTAGCTCTGCAGTAAAGTCTCAGTATCTACACATGCAGCCCTGTTAGGCTGCAGTAAAATAATAAACCCTGCCTATCCTATTGTGGTGTTGTTTAGTACACCCCAATGCACATGTACATGCTGTCAGGGCTGGCAGGGGCAAGAAGGTGCTTCAGTACAGGGGTTGCCTGCAGGTTAGCCCCACATTGGAGCACCTTCATGCCCCAACCAGCCCCTCTGCAGCATGTTGAACCAAGTTGGAGCAGCCGTGGGCTAGCAAGGTGACCCCTCCAGGACCCCTGCCAGCTGGGACTGTTCTGACCTAGCTCAACGTGCTGTGGTCTCATGCACACATGTAAACACTGTGCCTGTGAGCAATAACTGCCAGAGTTCATTGCTTTGCATTAATTGCATGTACAGACCACACCCAGGGGTTATAAAAGCTAGTCTAGGTAACAGCATAATAATCTAGAGTCTCTGGTTAGAACATACTTAACAGAATTCAATCTGTAGGTGGTTTCTAGTTTTGTAATTTTGCATTCAAATTGTTTTTTAAAGGTATTGTTTAGGACCAGCTACTCTGAAGTCAGTGATGGACTTTCCAAGGAGGTCAAAGTGTTCTGTCACAGGCTTTTTTGTGTTATGTCCTTCAGTGGGTTAACTCCCTCCTTTATCCCCTTTGATCTATTCAACTCATCTTCCCCTCTTCTTTCCTTTCCTTTTTCCTATCAGTTCTATTTAAATAACAGTATTCCTTTCTATTTAACATGCCCACTCTCTGCAAGTCATTCATAGCATCTGATGAAATAGTCTGTAACCTATGAAAGCTCATACCTCTCTGAATGAGTTCATCTAGAAGGTACTATGCTGCCCTGCCTTCTGCCTGACTTCAACTAATACAGCTAACTTCTCTCAACAAAATCAAAGTTTGAATTTTAGATGAATTCTACTTTCCAGTCAACTCCAATTAATGCAAACTGGTTTCCTGTCCCCAGTTACAAAAGTACCTTGGGATTTTAGGGACTCAGTATATCACCTGAGCTTCACTTTTGTGACTCATGACATCACGAGAACCCAAAATGGAATTATAGCTACATTTGTTCACAATTGCCTATTATTTAATCCATATGTAATGCAGAAATTGCCATGTGTTACTGTTGTGTCCCAGCTGACTGTAAACGCTTTAAATCAAAACTTTGAGACTCAATAGTGGGGTATAAATACATGAGTTTTATTGATCATGTCTGCATGAGAAAAATTCTCTCCAGGCAATTTCTTCTTTGACTCTTCCCTAGTCTTCTGAAATATGAAGGGGCTGTTCTCAGGATATTATTGTAACTACAGTAGGCCAAATAAGAGCATCTACTTGTGGCTGGGGTTCAGAACAACAAGACAACTTCTCTTATGGTTTTACTAAGTCCTCAGAGTTGTTTATTTAGGTGGGTGATAAACCATGATAACACTATGACAATAATAAAGAAGTGAATGGAAACATTGCTTCTTTACAAGAAAATCTGGGAGGTCATTTTTATCAAAATCTGAGTCCTGCGCTAAATAAAGTGTGACTGCAGAGACTCAGGCAAAATATTTAACCTCACCATATTTCCAGTTCAATTTATGTCAAATGGATTTAAACATACCTTTAAAAGTGTACCTATTTATAAAATAGATAATGTAACTTAGAGGTATTGCAGAGCTTAGCTAATTAACAATTCCTAAGTACTCTGAGAAACAAAATTGATAGCTAATAAAAAGTTAGTAAAATTACTAGGTATTTAACAAAGGAACGCCATGATATTCAATATATTATAAGTATGGTGCCCTGAGCGTAATCCCCTGTGAACTGTATTCAGTTCTATAAGCCTGCTAGGCCTAGATTGGCATGACTGACAATGCGGTTGAAGGAATCCTTCAGACAGAGGAAAAACTACAGTAAATTACCTCTTATAATTATGAGAGGAAATCTCTCAGGTCATGTTTGAGGTTACTAGTGCAGCAATATAAGGGTCATACTTGTACTGCAGCTGCTGCACCGCACCTGGCCTATTAGTGAGTGCTCACATTTTCAGTACTGGCTCTCCCTTGAGATCAATAATTACAAATGCTAAAAATGAGATCTTCTCATAAAAGATACAGAACTTCATTTAGGAAAGTTTGAACAATCACAAAAGAAAAAGTTCTAATATCTTAGCAGTGGTACACGCTGAGAGCAACATTAAATCAAATGAATTTTATACTCCACTTTAAGTGCCCAGTTTCTCCCTCTGTCTCTCTAATGAGAGTCCGTTGAGTTATTTTTATGATCTTTATATTTTACATTTCCAAGGTACTGACAACAGTTATAACGAATAAATGAGGAAAGAATGCTCAGTTCCTTTAATGATCTGTAATCTTTAAGTAATGTTATTACAGTTAAAACTGTTCTATTACTTTCAGTTATACCATTAAGTACTTTTTTTTTCTTAATGTATTATTCAATGGCAAGAGCTGGTGTGGATATGCCCTCTGATTCAGGTAATCTTAGGTATTTAGAGAGAGAATTGGACACATTGTTAGATGATCCTTTATATTTGTAGTTCACCAACTAAAATGACAATGGTAACCTGGAGAAATAATTAGCTATCCATTATTTCTATTTAACTCTAAGTCATGAACCTTTTACAGATTTTTCACTTACATTTTAGAGATGGCTTGGAAGTGAAAATCAAGATTCACTTTTTAATTTTCCTCTGTAATGGTTTTAGTTTTCCTTTTGAGCAGGAGGCTGGAATGACTTTGTGAGATCCCTTCCAGCTCTACTTTTATAGGAGCCTAATATTAGTTCTGGTTTTCACCTACATTTGTTTCCTTAAAAAAATTCTGAGCAGCCCCAATCTCTGTAATATTTTTACCCTTGTGGCTGCTTAGATTATGGCATGTCCTGAATGCTGTATTTGCTACCATGCTCTCTTCTTTTCTTATACTGGCACATTGGGTGCAGACAGAAGTGCAGCTGCAATGAAAGCTTGGACAGTGCCTCTTGCATAAATTTTTTTTGTGGTAAATAGCCTGCCAGAAAAAATATCAAACTCCACTAACAGTTTGCAACGCACTAGGCATGAGAGGCAGAGAAACTTGCGGTACCCAATACCAGACCCATGCAATAAAATAATAACAGTAATGGTTCCTCTAAAAGGCAAGTTCTTGACAGAGGCCTGACACACTCACCACATCTGTATCTCCAAGCTAAGAAAGCTGGAGAGAGAAAGCCTGAGCCAGTGTAACTAAGAAGGCAAGGAAACTATATATACATTTCAATTGAACTAGCAACTGAAGAAGACAAAAGACTAAATATACATTTCAAGCAAAACCTGTAAAAAGTGCATTGAATACAGGAAAGATGTCCCATATGTGACATCCTCACATTTCTCAAAACTGGCATCCAATATCTAAATTGTTAAAAATGTCTTGATCATCCAGTGTATGTCAGGAATTTGTAAATAGACCATCGCCAGTACAAGCCATTGCAAATTCACCCCATTAATAAACAAATACCCAAAGACAGGTCCGGTAACCAATGCCTCTAAGCATCCTGTTTAACCACTCAAGACTTGTCACATTTAATTGCCAAGCTAATCAGGGATTAACACAAGTCTTCCCACCTAGACAAATCCAAAAACAGGAGCCCGGCAGTATAACAACTGTAATATGATGGTCACCCTTTCCTCCCTGTTTTGTTCGGCCATTAATCGGTGACCATCAAGGAAAAATGCTTTTAAGCTATACAATTAAACAGTACAGAAAGCAAGGCAGAACTGCCAGCAAGGTGTGCGCAGGCAAAGGAAGATCAAGAAGCCATCCTGCCACCCACGAGCGAAGGACCCACACTGTGAGGCTGTCCAAGAACTGCTTCCTGCCTGCATTGGGTAAAGATCTCTTTGCAGCTAAGATAATACAAAGACTGTAATAGTTTACTTATTAAATATTAAGAAAATCTTTTGTTTTTCTGTCATTTAGTTTGGTAGCTTGTTGGTAGTTATTAAAGCAATCCTTTCTGCTATTAATCAACCAAGTGTTGTGTCAATTCTCAGAGCACTAGATTTAAAAACCCATTTTTAAGTGCAACATTGCTCCCCACTGTATCTCAGAATGATTTCTGCAAAGCGTTCTGAGTTACAGCATTACCCCAGACCAAACAGAAGTTCACTGTTGGTTCCAGGGGAGAGGGGAATCCAGCTGTGGGCTGGGAGCTTGTAGCCAGGTTCCCACAGCAATCGTGAAATGTTCTGCCAGTGCTCGCTGTTTTCAGAATGGGAGCGGGGAAGGGCAGGAGAGGGAGCTCATTCTTGGGGCTCCCTAGCCAGTGCTGTAGGGTGACGTTGTTGAATTGGATCCTCACCCCGCATCCTGCACTTGTGTTTGGTTACAGCTCTTGACTGCTTTCTGTGGCCAGATCAGGTGAAAACTGTCACTTCTGTTTGCACCCATTTGTGGTTCTATGCTCTGTGTGCAAGGTCATGCCAGGCTGCTAATAGCAGGTGGGACGGGGCTGAAAAGCCAAGCCTTAGATTCATACCCAGTGGTCGCTACCCTGACATAGCAGGAATTATACAATATACAGGGTATATACTCATCACAGTACACACCAGACTCCCTGTGGAAGCAGCAGCAAGATTGGTTATAATCTCCCTGGTGCTCCAGCATGAGCACAACAAAACACTGTATCGAACTATGAGCAGACAGGGATGTGACTTACTGCATGTCACAGATCAGGGCTCCAGGGGTGTCTGTGATGGCCTCCTGAAGGCTCCGTGACCATGCCGCACTCTGCTCTACTCCTAGGGTGCTTTCCTGTCCATCCTGCCAGACCTTGATAATATAGTAAATAGGGAAGCTGCCCACACGCCTTCACATGGCCCAGTTCTGCTGAACCCCCAACTGGCCTCTGTTGGCACCCAAGACTCTTGCTGGGTCTCACTCTAACTGTGCCCCCAGAAAGCACCTCAAGCCTCAAGAGTTAATTGTGTGGTTCGAAATCCTTCCCTATACCACTCTCCATGCCTCACAGATGGTGTCCTTACAGATGTTCAACCAACTGCTCACATATCCCCTCACTGGGCCTTCCGACCCTGGGCCTCTCAGCCTTACTCCAGTTGCCAGACCCCTTGGTCTCTTCTATGACCCCTCTCTGGGCCCTCAGACCCCTCGGTCTCACCCAACCACTTCTAGGGTTACTAGGTTGCCCAGTCTTTCTCCCAGACTCTCTCTGGGTTGTCAGCTCCTCTCTGGTCCCATATCCCTCAGACCCGTCAAGCCCTGTACTCTATTCCTGGCCCCGTGCTGGGCCACTGGACCCCTCTGGTCCCACCCTACTCACTGGGCCTCACTCTAGACATCAGGCCCCTCATTGGGCATCACAACTGCAGGCCTTGGACCCCTCTGGTCCTACCCTCTATTCCTCAGCCCCTCTCTGGGCTGCTGGACCCACGTTATCCTGGTCTTCTCTGGCCCCTCACTGGGCCTCTGGACCCATGTGGTCCATATGGTCTTCCCTGTGAAGTACTTTTCTGTTGGGGCGTGCTCCTCTAGTCTTCCCCCTCCATGGGATCACCCACAAGGCAGTGGGAGCTGAGGATTTCTGGTGCCCCATCCTTGCCTTTCCCTATAGAGGCCTATACATGGCATTTCATGGACGCTATCCTGCCACAGGTAGCCCCACCATGCTAAACAGCCCCAGTAGGTTGCAGTTTCAGGTCTTACCTCAGGCCGGTCTTCATGCCTACCTGATCTTGCTCACCCCTCTCAGGGTTTCCCCTAGATGTCCAACACCCCTCCTGGGCTACTTCCCCTCTGAGTCCTCCATCCCTGGCCCCAGCTCACTCCTGTACCCACCAGCCATCATCATCACAGGCTACACACCTCTTGAGCCCTTCCTCTCTCTTCCTTATTCTGTGGGCTCAGAGCCCTCCATAGATCTTCCTACACAAACCCTTCCTTCTTTGGCCACGGTCATAGTCCTCAAGAGGCCCCTGTACTCTACCCCACTCCCTGGGTTCACCCAGACACTCCACCAGGTCTCTCAGACACTTGGCCCCTCTCTCCCCTGCAATAGGCCCACCAACTCTCAGCTATTCTCCCAGGACTCACCTGGTTTCTCATTAGACTTACGTATCCTTGGCCTCTCTCTCTCCAGGCTCATCTGGCCTCTCAACAGGGCCTAGGCATGCAGCCTGTCTCAGGGCTCTCCTTGCCCCTCAACAGGCTCACAGACTCACAGACTCCTTCTCAGGGCTCTGGACCCCACACTGGGTCCCCAGGAACCCTTTCCATCCCTGTAGTTCCTACCCAAACCTCCAGATGTAATTCACCTCACTGGCATTCAAGGGAAGCAGCCTTCGTGCTGGGTGATGTTCCTTTACCATCTCCTAAGATATGCCAGCCCTGCTCTCAAGGTCTTCCTTTTATCAGGCCTAGCAACACCTTCCAGCTCCTTGGGTCACTTTATTCTTCAATTAACCCTGACCCCTACCTGCTCAACAGGTTGCCTGACCTCTTAAAAAGGCAGGCACATGAAGTGCACGGTCACACTGCATTATATAAAACATCATCTCTTTTCCCTATTTGCTTTGTTAACACCAATGCTGGACAGCCATTAGTGCAAAACCAAGTCTCTATTAAAGCTAAGTACAGACAGTCAAAAAGCCCAAGGGTGAAATGATTCAATCTTTGCAGGTTAGTCTAAATTGCATACATTGAACCAATAAGCAAGTGAACAATCACTTTTGATTCAGCAAGTGCAGCCAGCTGCCTGCAGTGGCCCAGGCCAGAAGTCAGGAAATGCTAGAGCA
>NW_017729008.1:26726719-26737473 GCF_001723915.1 Gavialis gangeticus
CCAATAAGCAAGTGAACAATCACTTTTGATTCAGCAAGTGCAGCCAGCTGCCTGCAGTGGCCCAGGCCAGAAGTCAGGAAATGCTAGAGCATGCCTCCTTGCTCAGCTAGAGCAGACAGTTTTAGCCAAAGATAGCCCACCCACTCTGCAAGGTGGGGCTTGTGGGGCAGGTGTAAAGCATGCTGGGATACTGGGGGACTGTGAGTTAACTTGAATCTGGAGGGGATCTGGGAAAGTTCAATAAACCAATTTAACCTGAATCAGTTAAGTCTGATACTACATCCATCCAGGTTTATCTTAAACTGGTTTTGGCCATTTTGGAAGTGGTTTATGTGCACTGAACTTCTTATATTACAGATTTGAACCATGTTCCAATCAGTTATACCGGTTTAGCTTTAATTTCTGTCCCTAGCCTAATAGGCCAGGTGCAGTGGAGCAGCTGCAGTATAAGTTTGATCCTTATGTTGCCCAGATATTTAACTCTAATATTGTTTCTGTGACCTAGCAGGTTTGAGTTTCTCAGCCAAAGCTTAGATATTTCTCAGGGAAGTGTTCGAGACTACATGGGTGGAGTGAGTAAGAGATATTTGTGTCATTTGAAAATCAAAGGGCTGGTGTTAGTTAGAGAGAGTTCAGACCTAACCGGATACCTGACAATCCTGAGTTTCCTCTCCAAATACACACATTGTCCTACACCTTCAGTCCTGACCTAAACTACTCCTGTTCCAAAATGCGTTTTTGATGTAGGTCAGTTCTCTCCAGGGACTAAGTTAAGACCAGCAAACCTACTTTCAGTTATGACCTAAGACAGTACTGGAACACAAATCTCCAGAGACATGAGGTTGGGATCATGAATATTTTAGTGAATCGTCTCTGAAATCCAGGCCAATAATATATACACATGGGGCCAAATTCCACTTTCAGTTATATCCTTACAACCACCGTGATATCCCATTTGGCTCCATTGTTCCTGTATCCACTTGGGTCATTGCATGCATATATCTCCAATCTCCCTCTGTTCTTTTAAAGGAAGACAGGACAAAACTATTAATGTAGACTGACTAACACTGAAGGAGTTCTGGCTAGATCTCTCCCCCTCTCATATACACACACACACGCACACACACGCACGCACGCACGCACGCACGCACGCACGCACGCACGCACGCACGCACGCACGGAGATGCGGGAATGAGAGAGGTAAGGTACAGTATAGTACAAATAATATAGCCTTTTTTTCCTGAGGCACCACAACCGTTGCAGAAAATTAAAACCACTTTGGTCTCAATTCTACAAAGAACTCCATAGAGACAGAACCCTAGGGCTTTGTATGGAGACCCACTGATTTTAATAAGATGCCAAGCAGACACAAGGGTCTATACAGAACGTTTTGTAGGATCACAACCTAAGTGATGTAACCAGTTCTTAATCTAATGCTTTTTCTGGTAAATAAATAATTTCCTTTTCCTTTGTATAATTTTCATCCTATACTTTTAAACTTCTTGTATATTTATACACAGAAATACTTGAACAACGAAGGCCTGTACAACCCAACACTTAAGTTATGGTTAGAACAGTAATCCTGGGCAAAAAAGGCTTTAAAAATTAACACAGGGATGGTTCATGAAATATTAAAATGTTTTTGAAAAGAATAAAACATACCAGTAGAAAGATTTGTACTTACGAGAATATCTTTTCCAGCCCACTTGCACTCGTCCCTTCGGGTATGAGATACCGACCAAACAATCTAAACACACAGAATAAAAATCACTTTATGCCATTTCATGGTTCAGTAATCACAAATTGTATATCAAGTGCTGTTCAGTCCCTATAACCAGTGCCTACCTTTCCTATATTTTTTCTTTCCTTTACCCAAGGCATTTAGAATAATTAGAAATCATGCTAAAGAAAGTTATAAATACAGGTATACCTTGTATATATTGGCTGTTGAGTTTGAGAAATAGATTGGTAAAAGGTCTATATGGGTGCTACTACACTGATATTAATGAAAGTAAAGCAACTGTTTAAAATTTAATGTAATTCAACAGCGACTCAGATCCCCAAATTTGGATCTACCTGACATCCTCGAACATGATAGATTACTTACAGTGTGCAATTAAATCTGGTTTCAAAGGTTTTGTAACAGAAATGAGGCTTGTGGCTATGCAATATATTAACTATTTCACTTTTGTTTACTCTTCTTCAATTAAATAGATAAAAACACTATACAAGGCTGATACTATCACACCACCCAGAACAAATATTGATGCTAAGTTGGATCAGTGTCTTCGTGAATATATATATGACTACTCTAATGATACAGACTAAGCCTGCTTTAGTTATAGTTCTAGCAAAAAATGTACCTCACCTCATAGAAAGAAAACCCAGAGACCCTCTTAGTCAATTATTCATGTCTGTTGAAAAGCTTTTAGGAATTACATATAGAATAAAACATGATCTTCACATAATGCCAAGCTATTCATTTGGGAGCCTCAGATAATGCAGTATGAATGGCCATGAGAATGGATTATAACTTTGGCATTCAATGCATTTTTTCTATAAAGTAGTGGGAAAAGCATTTGTAAATAGGACAAGTACAGATGACAAATGAGAATTAAGAGGCTATTGTTAATGATGTTTTGAGTTCAACTTTGGCTCAATCTCTGAAGTTCAGAAATGTTTTATAATGTAATATATAGTTCAAGCAGAAAACCTCTTGAGTCTATAAAATAGGGCTAAAATTTTCATGAGAACAGCGGCTACTTTCTGCTTCTCTTCCTGCTTTAAGAAGTGCAGAGATGTGTGAAAATTGAAACCTACTAGGTTGAATAAAAATATTCAAACTTTTCAGATCTTCCAACAGTTCATCTCAGGTTCAGTTCAAATTTTGGAAATAAGCTCCTTAATTATATGAACCAATTATCCTTAACTATAAAATGCATGGATCACTTCTCTGTTTGCTAACTTTATTTAAAAATTAATTAAGTTGAACCACTGTAAAGACAGAGTGAATTTGGGGTTTTTTTCCCCATGAGGTCTTGCTTTATTTGTATTTTTAGATAAAAATCTTCATTGATTTCCATCCAAATGCTTCAAAACTGATGGCGTAATAATGATAACAAGTTAATCTGAATCAAAGATTCAGACCCAAAAGCAGATATACCCTTGGGAAGATTTTGATCTGGTTGTAAACTTCTTCAGTGATTTCTATCTTTATAATGGGCTGATCCAAAAAACTTACAAATTTGTAGGAATGTTCAAATGCCATTTTGAATCTTAGGCCTAAGCCAAAAGAAACAATTATCTTCCTTCAATATACTAATGTTTATATTTCAGACAATGTTCTAAAAGTGTTTGGAGACTAAAGAACTTAAAGTACAATCCTCCAATCTTGGAGAAGAGTTTTCTATGGTGGAAACACCACCCTCTCGTTAATTATTCCAGATGTTTTGTGCATTAAAACTATGAATCCCTCAGAGGATACAAATAAATAGGCAGTTTCCTTTATAGCTGCTCTAAAGAGAACAGAAAAGAAAATACCCAGTTTTCCTTTTATCCTTTTCCTTAGAGAATACAAATGAATAGCCTGTCTTCCTTCAGAATAAAGAACACAAGGTATTTATTGCTATCATCTTAGGAAGCTAATAGTCAAATGGGCAAAAGGTCAGGCATAGCAAGAAAAAAAAATCGACTGACACTGAAGCAATATATCTTTCATAAAAGCTTAATCTCTAGATTCTAAAATGCACCATAAAAAATTCTGAGATTTTAAATGCTTAAGTATATGAAAAGCGAACCTTAATATCTGCGTTTACCTTCTTGTTTGGCAAAGCTCATTAGAACAAATGAAAGGATAAAATGAATTACTAGACTCAAATAATAGCACAGTTGAAATGTACATCAGCTTCTAATTTAAGTCAACAACTTCTACTGAAAGTAATGCTTTCCATCATGTACAAAGAGCTTTTACCCATCTGTCACTCTTTTATTAGTATCTAATTTATTATGGTTTATGAGTAGCAGAAACACTGGTTTAAAGCACTCAGTGGTAGGGAAGAGAAATCACCACTCTAACTCGCAAACATTGAAGTGGTCTTACTGCAAAAAAAAAAAAAACCCAAAAACCTGTTGGGTACCCTGACCTTTCTGTGAAAGCTGTCATAATAGTCACCTTTGTTTTATTTAGCAGTAAGCATGAAACTATGGACTGTTTAAGAAACAGCTAGCCTAACATGAAATGAAACCCATTTACTGGTGCTACTGCTACTGTGCTGCTTCTCAATTCGCTCTCCCTCGGTATAAGACAGAAAAAAGAATTATTTGTGTGAATATGGCAGACATAGGCTAGCATAAAAATACACAGAAAGGAAAAATGGATAGCTATTAGCACCAAAACTTTTCTTGTTTTTAAACTTGAACTGCTTAAGCAGGTAAAACTGTTCTGTTTCTATGGTATATATCTGAACTCAAGGAATAACATTTTACAATATTTTTATTATATTGAAAAAGGTTATATAACGTTGTTGTTAAAATAAACCACGGCTTTAACTAAAATAAAATTACCATACCTTCCAATCAGGTTTGCTAAAATTAGAAACTAAATTCCTACATCATAGTGCCACATACTATGGGTATCATGAGCTACATTTAGGAGATTGTCTCATAGAAGTGATTTAACAAGGTCTGATTATTCTTCTCCCTACAGAAGTGTCCTGTAGCTGAATGAGGATGGCAAAACAATTCAAATGCATTTCACATGGTTTTCAAAATAAAAATTACACGTCTGCAAAACAAGAACTGTTCCACATTTCTTTTAATTATAGATGACTGAAGGTACCTTTCGATATTCCTTGATGTTAACCAGGTTGAAAGAAAATATGTGATCCTTTGCTCCAACATACAGTCTACTCCGTTCCTCATCCAAAAGGAAAGTGTGGTAACTGGAGCTATTGGACAGTCCATTGAAAGTGATTATATTATTGGATTCCAACATTTCTGCAAGACAAAGTTAAGTCTCTGTTAAGGCAATTAAGGTCAAGTAAAACAAAGATCCACAAGACTTTACAGGCCATTTTCTTGAAGTTAAGCTTGTATGCAAATTTTGCATGAAAGCTAAATTTCACTATTACACAAGTACACAAACCCTAATTACAATTGCTATTCAGCCCAGTTTAACAAAAAGCCAAAACAACATGTGAAAGTCCATAGTTGATACTTGTGAAGTAGTGTATTTCACACTCTGTATTAACTCGGGGTAGGCTAAATTTAGTTCTCATGCATTCAGCTACAGGATTCATCCATCAGAGGATTAATCTGACCAGTTATGATATATGTGGTCAGCTCTTGTTATCTTTTTTATAGTATTTCTGTATATGCACAGGTATTTCACACAGGTCTCTAAAAGGCCGGAAAAAAGAGATAATCTTAACATACTGTTTAGGGAAAAGAAGCCATGGATTAAACAAAATTCTCACCTGTGTTACTAACTTCTTTATAGATTACTGAAATGCACAGAATTTTAAAGCAGCTAATTAAAATCTACTATTCATTGTCTGTTCCTTTACGTGGACTATAAAGAATTATTTTCAGTCATCACGACAATACAAAGTCGATCACTTTCACTTTTGTTTATAGTCACTTTCATTTTCCATTCCCCACATACATCCACAGCACTGCAACGTTTAACCAGAAGAAAGTCCACAGAACTATGTCAGCTATGCACAGATAGAAACAAAATGGGTTACATCCTCCTTAGTGCTGTGCACATATTATCACAAGTCCAGTGTTACAGAGAATATGTGGACAAGATTCCAGTCCTGTGGTTAAAACCTCAGATCTAGAAGACAGTGAAGCACACATATAACCTTAAGCGCATGAGCAGCTCCACTGAAGCCAACGGGATTACTCAAATGCTGGATCAGGGCCCAAGGGGACAGCTGAGCAAGGGAATGGATAGAATGCTGACTTGCACACCATACGGGATGTGTTGGCTGGAGGGCATAGCCAGACCTCCAGGCAGTGAATGTGTGCAGAGCTATCTTCAGCACATGCCAGCCAAGGGTACATGTTGCCCCTTTCAAAGAGGCTGCAACACTCAGATGCTGTTTCACAGTGCAGCTGCCTGACATGATTCAACCTGCCCTGCCTGGACACTCATATAGCACTTGTAATGAATGAGACTGCCCTAATTAATTCCCCACACCGCACATACCGGAAAGCAAGTTGTCACTCTACAACTAATACCGTTCACAAAAGCTCAGGTAAGATCAGTCGATAGAAAAAAAGGGAAGTTTTCTTACTTCCACTAGCAGGTAAACAAATGTGTTAATCCAAAACCTGGAACACATGTGGTGCAGCAGGTTTATTCCTAAATACCATCAGGTTCTAGAATTTGTTTGGCCATAGAACTACTTCACATCTGACCTGAAAATAAAATGGTTTTTTTTGCAATAGAAGGAACAGACTTTATATTGATCTGAACAATGTGCATTTGAAAACAAATCTCGGCCTAGTGGAAAGAATTAACGGACTGTGTACATCCAAGGAAGATTAAAATAAAACTCATGGTATGTCAACACAGCATAATGCAGATACCTTATCTAGCTCATTCAGGGTTATCAGGGACAGGAAGCAGTATAGCTCTGTTCACCCACCTAGGCTAATGCTACTAAGCTCATTTACACTATCCTGTGTTGTGCAGCATATCTGGGCTAGGGACAGAAGTTACACAAACTGGTTTAAGTGATCAGAAACTGCTTTAAACCTGTAACAGAATAGAAGATCAGTGCATATAAACCAGTTTCAGAATGGCTGAAACTGGTTTAAGATAAACCTGGTTGAATGTAGTATCAAATTTAACTAATTTGGGTAAAACTGGTTTATGAAACTTCTGTCCCAGACCCCTTCCTGGTTCAAGTTAAATCAGAGTCCCTGAGCATCCCAGCATGCTTTTCAGCCCTAGGCTGGGCTGGGCTGGGCTGTCTACTTCAGAAAGCAGGGTTGGCCCCATCCCTCTGCTCCCTGTCTGAAACAGTGAGGGTTGGCTGACAAGGGGGTGGAGGGGACAAGCCCGATCCACAGTGGAAGGACTACCCCCTAGGCAAACCCTGGCTGGGGGCTGGGGCCAGGGAGAAGGGTTAAACACCTCTTCCCCCACTCAAACTTAACTGCTGGCTGCAGCTGTGGATTACAAATCCCAGAGGCACCTTGAAGATGAAGTGATGAGCAACCCTGCAGAGTCATGCTGCTGTAATTGTGGACTGCAAATCCCAGAGACCTCAGGGGGGAGCAGGGAGAAGTGAACCCACAGCCAGAGAGCTGTGCTCTAGTGGCCCAGCTTCTGGCCTGAGCTACTGCAGGTGTGTGCCTGCATTTCCTGAATCAAAGGTAAATGTCTGTTCACTTGTTTCAATTTAACCTGCATGGTTCAGACTATCCTGCAAAGACTGAAATGATTCAGCCTGAAATGATTTTTGACTGTCTGTACCTAGCCCATAGAGGCACATCCTATAGTCCTTACTTGGAGTTTGCTCAGTATTTAGTGACACTGATCTCTGCTAGAGAAATTTTCCTTAGAATAAATTGGAGCTTTTCTGAATAAGGCTTGGGGAGGGTGGGGAAGAACAAGTGGATGAGTACCCTTCACTTCGTGTTGTGCCCTAGATTCTAGCTGGATAGAAGTTGCTACATAAATGAACACGATACTTCTATGAGCATGCTACCTCAGCCTTACTTTCTCAAATTTCTTGTGTAACCAGAAAAAACTAAATCCTCCAAGGCAACTGAGTAGAAATAATTCTTCTGGATTCCTGCCAAGCTTTAGTAGTCAATTGTATTGTACTCCAGCTCCCTTATTTGCATTTTGTTAGAGACTCAACTAATTCTCTTTACATTGTAATGACTGACTCAGATGTTGAATCTCTTTGCTGAATGGTGAATGATACAAATGATTGATTGCTTAACTTGCCTGAGGACTCTCCTGGTTATAAATGCTGTTCTGTCATCTGTATATGATAATTCAGATTATATAGCTGTCAAAAACCCTTAGTCTCTCTCTCTCTCTCTCTCTCTCTCCCTCTCTCTGTTTAAACTCCTGAAGGTGTGATCCTGCTTTCAGTTCCTCTGAGGTGCTGGAACTAACTCTACTGAATTGAGCCCACTTATATAGATTTGAAACCAGTGTGAATTATATGAAAATTAGTCATCCACCATGTCAAACTGGTAAAAAACTGAAATGATTCTGCTACTGAATCACATCTACAATTTCTGCTTCATGCATTCTTTTGTTTTCTGATTTAATGTTCACCAAAAGTGGCATTATATTGACTGGAGTCTGCAGTACTTAGGCAGTAGTGGAGCTATATCATGATTAGGAGTAAATGATATTTTTCTTTCCTTCTGCTAATGTTACTTTCTTGATGTGGAAGAATCATCCTTAGTAGTTCATTATTCATAACCATTCACTTACTTGTGTTTATAAGATTTCTGTAATGGAAACAGAATTTTAGGGCCAGATCCTTTTTTTTCCTAATAGCTGCCTAGATCACCTATGGCACCTAAGTGTGATCTTATTCCACTATGCTTGAGTCCCAGAAAAAACAGTTAATACAAGGAATGGATAGATCTTCCCCCTAATCACTGCTTTTTTATTGTGAGATAAAACTAACATGATGGTACATTACAGAAGCAGGCGTGTTCCTGTTCTCTCAGGTATTTGAGAGGAACAGGATCACATACAGGCACCTAGGTTCACCTAGCGAAAGGAATCGGGCCCCTAGTCTGAAGGAAATGGCGAAGTTCCATTTGTCTTCAGTAAGGCCAAGGTTTTACTTCTGTTGCGATTTAATGCCCTTTAATAGGAACGGTATCAGACTGCTAGGGCTTCTTCTAATCATATTTATACCATTGCAAAGTGGAAGTCACAATATTATAGCCATGTTGTCATACAACCTGATGTCAAATGAGAAAAAGGCTCCTATTCATTAGGAACTGAGCTAAAACCACTGGGACTGATGACATACAAAATAAGCATGCATTGATTGTTCTCCCTCAATATTGATCGACTGGTATACTAGGGTGAGGTTAACTTAGCAACCAAAAGACGAAAGGCTGCATATTCTCCAATGTTCTTCGGTTGCATTAATTTCTTTAGTGACATAAATAAGCATTCACTGACTCTTATGACATTCTGTTAAGGGCTGCTGAAGAGCAAAGCAATGACATTTGGCCAATCAATACAAATTAACTGTTCTATCTCTTCAAATTAATTAGCTTCAAAGAATTCATCCATGGCACTTGTGGTGGTTGCTATAGCCAGCCAGTGATAAAGCAGAGAGGGAATGAATCAGAACCAGTACAGACTGAGCCTGGCCTGGAAGAGCACAGATGTCCATACATTCTGTGAAGTGGTGATCAGTCACATTGGTTTGGTACTGCATTGATTAGTTGTGAAATAAGCCATGATTTATATTAAAGACTGCATTGCAATAACAGGGGCAAAATGATGAATGCCTTCACAAAGCCAATGAAATTAATATGGTCTACTATGCAAAACTCACTCATTATGTTTATACTGAATGGTGGAATCATTGGATGCATATATATATATATATATATATATATGAATGACCTGTGGAGACTTACAATAGCTGTCCATTCTTGTAATCCTCCGCTGACTTCCTGTTTTTCCAGCTATTTTTATTAAAAAGATAGAACAGAACTGAGCCAGTTCTTGCAGGCAGAGAAGACCCTTTACTATATAAAAGTTATATTATTTCCTTTTTGCATGACTTCAGCTTGTAATCAATCTGGTCATTTTTAATATTTCTTTGTAAAGCTATAATCCTTGTGCTATGGCTTTAAAATCTTACATGAAATTTCCTAAATGGTAAATTTAGAGTGGATGGAGATATTTTGACAGAAATAAAGATTATCACTGTTGGTGATTTGCTTTCAGCAAAGATTCTGTGGGTAACCAAACTAAGTATGGAATAAAAACTTCCAATTTGACCAGTTTCCACTATCAATGATGCTATAGTTTTGATTGTTCAAGGGACAGCAAACCAAATACTGCTTCCAACCATACCACTTAAGCTCCTTTCAGACTATGGCCCCTGGTATTTTCATGTTTATTCTCTGTTTTATCCCCTTTTCCTCCCAGTGTCCAATTAATGTTTCTTTTATTCTGTCTGTCTTTATAACACAAACATATTTTTTAAGGATTGATGTTCTTGCTGATCCAGTTTGACATTTGTTGGGAAGCTGGTTTTGCCACAATTTGGTGATCTTACAAAAGCATATCATTTTCTATGCCCCTTTTAAGGTATAGTTATTTAAGTTCCTAATGGAATTCCAATTTAATCAAGCATGCACACACATCAAGGCTTACATCATTTGCAGTAAAATCAGGGCTTGGTATTCTACTTTGTTACCCTATTTTTGTGAGCGTGAACTCTGTTGGCTTATTGAAGTTCAGAGGAAGAGACTGGGAAGGGAATCAGTATTTACTCTGTGCTAATTGAGGCCAACTGTCCTTGTACTCGATAGGAGTTTGCCTCCACTACAACTGAGTAATATGTGAGATCTGCACCAATGTGAGATCTGTCCTTTTAAAGTCTTTACAATAAAGTGTTTTCTTGTGGTTTTGTAGTGATCAGTTGGCCCAGTGGGTTAAACTAGCTATCGTCTTCCTCTTTGGGAAGCAAGCATTTGCAAGAAGGGGCTGACTGCTAAAGTCCCCCTGCTCAGGATTTATT
>NW_017729008.1:26742473-26749539 GCF_001723915.1 Gavialis gangeticus
CATTTCCAATTGCCAGAGAAGATTCCCAGTGTCTTTCACATGGGTTGGATCTGGCCTGAAGCCCTTACTAGTGATTGCACAGACTGGCTGGATTATACGTGCAGAATTGTGTGTCAGAACTTGCTTGCCAAGCAAATGAGTGGGATGTTGGTTTCACAAATTCCCCAACCTCCCTTCCTTTGCCTGAAGTGATCTGGTCTTATACTCTATCGCCTAGTGATAGATAAAAAGATGAGTCAAAAGTATTACACAAGCACAGGGAGATTTTGCTGAACTGCTAACAATGACTCCCACAATGGCTTGCTAGAACATCTTCTCTAGTCAGGCTTTTGCTTTCACTACAATTCATTGAATGGGTGCATACTTGCAAACAAATAGTTCACTTTAAGAAACACCCATATTGTTTGTTCTGTATTTAAGCATAGGTATTTTTGTAAATAAATTGAAATACAAGCTGGAGATCACTGCCTATACCTACACTTAAGTGATCATTTGTGTATTGTGCAGAAGGGGAGGAAAGATGTATGCTCCTACCCACCCCAACTTCTCTCCAGGGCCAACCCAAAAGGTTGTTCTGTAGACAGGAGGCAAAAACATAATTATCCTTCAATTTCAAGATATGTTCAATATTAAAAGGAAACAGCAAATGATAAAAGGTGAATTCTATGGGTAAATAGTTACATAGTGGGCATATCTACACGTGCTAATTTAAGGTGCTTGAGCCCAATATAAGGCATTAAGGGCACACATCTACACATGCATGCCTTAATGTGCCATAAAAAGGTGATTTTAGGCTATTCATACCAAATTTGATACCTGCTTTTTACATGTAGACACCCATTTGTACACATGCTTGTGCTGCAGCGCCGGGTGCTTTTAAAATCTCTGGCACATAGGAGCAGACAAATGTATGTGTATAAATGCCCATTAATGCTGTGTATGGACTGACTTGGGACTAACTTTAGTCCTATGTCAATCTGTGCACATGATGTTATGCACTTTAATAAGTGCATCTGTAGGCGTGAGCCTAAATTGCCTTAAGGCACATTAAATTGAGGCATGCCTAAATGCATGTGGAGGCATTCCCTATGATACTAACTAGCAATACTACAAAGTGATTTCTAACATTTTAAATAAAACAAAACCCAGGTTTATATCAAAGCATGAGCTTAAATAGTATTATAATTACTTTATTATTTTGGCACCATAACCAGGAAACTTTTGCAATCAGTACCTTTGATTTCTTCTACATTATGATTTAGATAAGTCTGAAACTTCACTGCATTTGTTGTTGATGGTAATTCTCTGTTATTGTAATTTGAATGAGATAAATCACAGAAGGGAATTATCTTATCAGTAATCTAAATACTATTGCAGTGGGGGTTTTTCACAGCTGTTCAATCAATCCCAGCTTTCATCCTCCTCTTACACTTTATCATAACAGTCACCAATCACCTAGCTCCACTGAACTCTCCTGGAAGAAAAGAAACATCAGTTGTTTACCTTTGCACTGATGTAAGCCATTTGGTTTTGAAAGATGCAGAAGTCAAGGGAAAACATTTTGATTAAAGTATTATCCATCAAAAGACATGATCAATGACCTTTCTTGGCTTTGTGATGCAAATCAAGTATTTTTTGAAAATGAAATGTGCACCTTATAACAATCAAGACTTCAGGGACACAAGTCTAATATATGCATAGGCTAACTGTAAAACACTGGAGAACTTTACTCTAAGTGTATGTTTTTATACTCTAAAATAAAGTCAATTGTGGCTCATTAGCTATTTAGTCTGTTGACAGCTCTTAAAGTGTTCTCTGTCTGAACTGAAAGAGTAACATGGCATTTTAAGGGTATGCTCTTTTAGACATTTAGATTTCTAAAGCCAACCTACTTTCTTTTATTATTTGTCTATTTTGTCTCTATAAAGTGAATCCAGATTAACCTTATTAGCTAATCATTTTTAAACATTATTAACCTTTGAACTAAAAACTGACAAAGTAACTATTTGGGTGGATGAAGGGAATGCTGTGGATATAGTGTAGCTGGACTTCAGCAAGACTTTTGATAAGGTCCCAAATGAACTTCTCATAAACAAAGTGGAGAAATGTGGGTTAGATAAAACTACTACAAGGTGAACAAATAATTGGCTCCATAGCAACAAGTAAAGAGTAATTATTAATAGGGCCATGTCAGAATGGCAGAAGGTTTCCAACGGAGTCCCACAGGGGTCTGTCCTGGGCCCGGTGCTGTTGAACATGTTTGTTAATGATTTGGATGCTAGCATAGAAAGCTTCTTGAGCAATTTGCAGGCAACACAAAATCAGGAAGGATTGCAAACATGTTGGAGGATATAAGCACAATTCAGAAGGATCTTGGCAGCTTGGAAACTTGGGCTAGGTTTAACAGAATGAAGTTCAATATGGACAATGCAAGGTGCTACACCTCAGGAGGAATAATCAAAAGGGCAAAAATACCTCCTTTTCTGGGAAGCGCTCATCTTGAATGCATAAGTACTTCTTCCTGTTTCTTATGTCAAGCATATATGAGGGGTATAGGAAAGTATATGGAAGGGATGTGGCCAAAGTGCCTGGGGTTCTGCTGACCCTTAGCTGTTAAAGACAACTGATACAGACCTCAGGGTACCTCTACATTACGTGATAGCCTGAGTTGGCTTAGAGATGGCCAGAGAATCAGTTCATTATACTTGATTCCAGTGCACCAGATGCTTGGCAGCAAAGCACAGAAAACTATGAAGCAGTGGAAATGCAAGTAGAACCTGTGCCTAATTAAGGATAAAGGTTTTATCTTTCTTTTTACAACAATTTAAACTTAGGTCAGCCTTATTATTTCCAGGTTTTAGTAATAATGATAATTATATGTTTCCTCAATAAACCCCTCAGGAGTCAGTTTGGAAATAAATAGCTGTAAAATTTATAAAAATCCAAAACAACGAAATGGTCTTTTGCTTCCACCTAAAAGTACAGTTGAATCCATTCATTAGCCAGCTGAGTTTATCATCCCTGAAATGGTACTTTATTAACACCCTAGCATCATAAGTGATACTGCTGTGAAAGTCAGGCTTCAGTGAGGGAAAAGGGTACTAGTTATCAAGAAATGAAACTGTAGCCAGTGTTCACTAGGGAGATCACATTATCTATAAACGGTGCTATTATTGTCTCATTAAAGTCATGCCACAGAGGCATGCACAGGCTTGCCACATCTAACAGTAGCATTAGCAAATTGATTCAATAAAGATAGCCAAAGAGTCTCTGTAATCATGTTAGAATATTTATACAGCAAATGTATTTGCAAGCACGCAAATTAGGAAATCAAGCTTAAAGTCATCCCGGACATAATTGGACTGGGCCTTTGTAAGGGCCAGAGAAGCAGGTAAGAAAGAAGGCTCAAGCCTCCCTTAAAATCTTGCATGCAGGTTTGGAGTAAAGTTCTTACTTTCTGGATAATCACCACAGTTCAGTGGAGCAGCTAGGACAGGGTGACTGGGCTCCTGTCACAGATACATAATCACACTGGCAGTGGCTGCAGGAACTGGAAGTCACTACTGCCCTGGACACCTGGCTGCATCGTTATGCCACTGCCACAATCAGCAAATCAGTTAATGGAGATGGAGGGATAGGGAATGGGTGGAGATATGGATTTCAGTCCTGCCTGAGCTGGTCAGCTAAGAAGAGGAATGTCAGAATAGCTCCTTCCAAGACTGCAGTAGCTATTACCTCCCTTGAACAAAAAAGCAGAATGGAAAGGAGTTGTGATTCTGATCATCTGTCATAACCAGGGATCTGGGTTTTCTGTTTCCCATGGAAAAAAATATGGATTTTCAAGATTTTCCCTTTAAAGGAGAAAAAACTGGGAAACCATGGTTTTCCCCTTGCAGGCTGCCAGAGTTCCAGTCTAGATTTCATAGACATTAGGGCTGGAAGGGACCTTGGAAGATCATCAAGTCCAGCTCCCCGCCGGAAGGGCAGGAAATCAGCTGGGGTCATAGGATCCCAGCAAGATAAGCATCCAATTTGCTCTTCAAGGTGTTCAACGTAGGTGCTTGAACCACCTCCGATGGCAGACTGTTCCAGACCTTGGGGGCTCGGACAGTAAAGAAATTCTTCCTTACGTCCAGCCTGAAACGGTCTTGCAGTACTTTATAACCATTCGACCTCATCATCCCTTGGGGCGCTTTGGTGAACAAACGTTCCCCCAGATACTGGTGGTCACCCCTGATAAACTTGTAGGTGGCCATCAGATCATCCCCTGAGCCTGTGCTTTTCCAGGCTAAAGAGCCCCATGGCTCTCAGCCTGTCATCATAAGGTCTGTTTTCCTGACCTCTGATCATGCGCATGGCTCTTCTCTGGACTCTCTCAAGCTTCTCCACATCCTTTTTAATTGTGGAGCCCAAAACTGGACGCAGTACTCCAGCTGCAGCCTCACCAAAGCCAAGTACAATGGGAGAATGATGTCCCGGGATTTGCTTGAGAAGTATCTATGGATGCAAGCCAGCATTTTGGTTGCTTTACTAGCTGCAGCATCGCATTGGTGCTTCTTGGGATTGGGGAGCTGGAGGAGCCTCAGAGGCAGGGAATGCCACATGCCTGTACGCATTCACACAGGCACGTGGCTGGCAATACATCCAAAGTGGTGGAGAGCAGCTCCCTGAAGGTTAGTCTAAGAGGGAGGGGGCTATAGGCGATGTGTCGAGGACAGGTGGGGCATAGGTGACATGGTGGAGGAGACTGAGGTGGCAGCAGTGGCTTGTACTAAGCCTGCATGGTGAGGGAGGGATTGGTGGTTGGGCCTGAGGGCACTGACCAACCAGGGTGGTATGTGGTACCTGGGGCCTAGGGCCAGAGCAGGTGGGAATGCATGGCTGCAGGGCCTGGCTGAGAAGTGGGATGGAGACACAGGTGGTTCATTCCAGGGGAAGGGAGGGGATAAGGTGGTGGCAGTGGCTCTTTACCACTGCAAACACTCGCAGGGAGGGGTCAGACTCATAGATGATGCGTCGGGGGACATACGCCTCCAGATTTCTGTGCCCACAGTTGGGCGCAGGGCTGCAGCCTGCCCAGACCAGGACCAGTCATGAGCTGCCTCCACATCCCATCAGACATGACTCGGTGTGGGAGGGAGTACCACACCACCATGGCCACCCAGGTGAAGCACCCCTTTGCTCACCCAGCATGTGTGTATATATATATATAGTGGTGTTTCATTTTAATTGCAGAAAACATATATTTGGGTGTTTTAAATCAGATAACTGTATTTTTATCAGAGAATTTTAGAATTTTTAATAAAGAAAATCAAAATCCCTGGTCATGACTACCGTGTAGCATAGACTAATTATTCTCAACCTGTTTTTAAGTCTTGAGGCACCCCTTGATAGCCTCCATGCATCCCTCAGAACAGGCCAGTCTTAGTTGTGTGTTTGTTTTGTTTTGTAGTATAGAACATTTTTTCTGGAGCAAAAACCTCAGATCACAACAGGTTAGAATGTTTTTAATACTATGGATTCCTATTTGAAAACTCTGAGTTTATCTTGGAGCTCTTGTTTGCATATCTATTAGTGCTTATATTGGGTGGCACCCTTGAAAGGAACCTAAAACAGCCTGATGAGAATCACTGGTGTATACTTTTAAAGGAAGCTCAGGTACTGGTAGCACTACTGGTAGCACTCTACCTGCAGCAGCAAAGAACTCAGTGCAGGCTCATTTACAGCCAGGTGAGTTTTTCAGCCCAAACTCCATGTTGATACTGGCCACATGCCAGCCCAATTTCATGTACTAGATCTGGCTGGAAGTGCCCCAGCACATCAGCGCCACCACAAACCACTTATCTAGAGCACAGGGCATACATCAAGCCTGCAGGGCACCCTGTGGGTATGGACATTTGACAGCAGAGAAGCAGCCACCACTCCCCCACTGCCAAATTTCTGGACCCCTGGGGAGCCTCATGGGCCAGCTGACAGGGAGGGACTATCCAAACTTGAGATAGGTAGGTTAAACCTAGGTCAGGCAAGTCTACACTGCAGCACACCAATGAAACCAAGTCCCTCACAAGGACTGATCCAGGGACAAATCATTTATACACTTGGCCTACTCAGAACAGGGTTTAAAAGGTTTTGTGTAGCTCTTAGACTTCTCTTTTAAAAGCAGCAATCTATGATTTACAAAGTAAAAAAAAATGAAAACATGATAATGAATTTCCCCTTCATCCTTTGTTTTATTTTTGTGCATTTCTTTTCACTGCTTTTTAAGAAGAAACTATTGCTCTAGTGGTTGTATTTACAATGGTGAAAACATTGAGGTTCATCTAGAAGCCTCACTCACAGACAAGGATCATCCTATGTTGGGTGCTGTATAAACACAGGATAAAAAAAAAGAGGTTTAACTGTAGGGATATTAAAGTCTTTCTCAGTCCTATCTTTATCAAACTCTCCCTAGTCTGAATGGGAATCTGTCCGATTTAATGACTGAGTGTAGTCTATTAAAAATTGTGAAAGACTTCAGCATTTGGCCCATTATTAGAAACAGGCAAATGGCTTAAAGTGCTATCCTACTCCAAAATAAATGATTTCTGGAGAAAATACTCAACTGGGATTGCAAATTTATTACGTCTCACTTTGATGAACTCTGGATTAAATGCATTCTGTTTATTCCTAACTGCAAGGAGTTAAATTTAGCTAGCAGCTAACAGTTCAATCTTTGCAATTCCCATTTCATCAACAATAATGATTCTGCAAATGGAACCTGGTGAAAAATTATGTTTGAAGACGCAGATATCATACTAGAACCTCTTCTCCAATAATGATGTTGCTTCTTAATGAGAACATAAGGGCTAATGACAGAAGTCACACACAGACTGATTTAAGTGTATAGCTAGTTCAAACCCAGATGTCATAGGGCTAACAGAGACATGGTGGGACTTGTCCCATGACTGGGCAGTTAACATTAGGGGCTATAGGCTGTACAGGCGCGATAGAGAAGGTAGGAAAGGGGGGGGCGGTTGGCAATCTATGTCAAGGAGCACTACACATCCTCTGCCAGCAGAATGGGGTC
>NW_017729008.1:26750707-26758134 GCF_001723915.1 Gavialis gangeticus
GGAACCAACTTCCAAGGGAAGTGGTGCTGGCCCCTACCCTGGGGGTCTTTAAGAAGAGGCTGGATGCCTACCTGGCTGGACTCATTTGAGTCCCGTTTCTTGTTTTGGGGTTTTTGTTGTTCTCCCGCCCTGGCGGGGGGTCGGGCTAGAAGATCTACTAGGTCCCTTCTGACCCTTAATCTATGAAACTATGAAACTATGAAGTGATCAGAAACTGATTTAAGTCTGTAACAGAACAGAAATTCAGTGCACCTAAGCCAGTTTCAAAATGGTTGAAACTAATTTAAGATAAACTTGGTTGAATATAGTATCAGACATAACCAGTTTATGAAATTTCTACCCCAGGCCCCTTCCTGGTTCAAGATAAATCACAGTCTCCCAGCTGGGCTGTGCTATTTGCTCCAGCAGGGAAGGGTTGGGGGGCAGGGGGGGAGGGCAAGGCAGGGACTGCACCCCCAGGCATACCCCAGATGGGGTCTGGGGCCAGGGAGGAGGGTTAAACTTCCCATGCCCCAAGTACAGAGTTGCCCTACCCTGCTAAAAGTTTACTGTTGGTTGTGACTGTGAGCTACAAATCCAAGAGGCATCTGGAAGCAGGAAGAGGAAGTGATGAGCAACCCTGCAGTCCTGTTGTTGTAATTCTGGACTGCAAATCCCAGAGACCTCAGGGGCATCAGGAAGAGGAAGCAAAGACACAGACCATGCTGGCTAGATGCCAAAGAGCCGTGCTTTAGCACCCCTTGGCTTCTGGCCTGAGCCACAGCAGGCATGTGGCTGCATTTCCTGAATCAAAAGTGAATGTGTGTCCAGTTGATTCTCAGTTTAAAGTCTGCAGTTTAGACTAACCTGCAAAGACTGAATCAGCTCAACCTTGGGCTTTTTGACTATCTCTGCTTAGCCAAGACTGCCAGACTAAAGCTCCCACAATCCTCTCTCTGACAGAAGCAAATAGAAGATGCTTTAGAAGAGTAAAAGAAAACATAGTAAGAATAGCAGAACTCACGTTAATCACCAAAACGATCTGGTTTCAGGACTCTGTAGCATAGTTTTTTGACCACTAAACTGAGAAGATGAGATCTAGTTTCTTTAATCTATTCCTGCTTTTTACCTAATGACTGTTAGAATGTCAAATATAGAAACAACACGGGCAACAGGACCTGGAACCATCTGTGGCCAAGTGAGGAATCTACCCACGCAGCTATAGGGTCATGTTCACTCTTTCTTGTCTATCCACTCACCCCAATGAGTTTGTAATTCTTTAGTTCTCAGTGGCACTGCTTGAGTAGCATAGAGGGAAAATATATCTACCCAGAAGAGCTGATAGCCTGGTGGTTAGGGCACACTCACCGATAAGTGGAAGATATGGGTTTGATGGCCGATGAAGGAACTGCCCCTGCCACTTCCTGGATGAGTTCTTTAATGAATAGCGTACTATATAATAGGGAGAAGTGCACATAACACCACAACCTTTCTCAATTTTATAAAAGGAAGGGCATAGGCATATCTGGAGACTGGCCAGAACTTTAGATGCCAAGTGAATTGAGGAGCTTCCCTGTACTGAGGATAGGCAGGATTTACAGCTTGCTTCTGTTCTTACCATTTCCCTACTGGCCAGCTCACAGCAGCTGCACGCTGAGCATGTTGACCTCAGGTAGCTTCCTGCTAAGACTGTCTGCTTCTTTGGATCCTAGTTTGAGGCACTGAACTCCCAGATGCATTATACAAGGAGCTTAGCTGTTTAAGTTCTCTGTTAAATCTTGCATTAATCTTAAGTGTCTGTCCATTTTGAAAACTGGACTTCAAGTGCTAAGTCACTTAGGTGCTTCACCTCACTATTTATAACTCAAAAAGCAAGTGCCTCCTCAAATTTAAGAACTCCCTTTTTTTTGGTTTTAAATGGATCTAGATACTGTACAGAAAGCATTTCATAGCTAACACCAGGTATGCTAATTAATATATACACTAAGGATATAGGATTAGGAAGTTTTCCTAGAAAGACAATTCTATACTCAGTTGAAAATAAAATAAAAGCAACTGTAGATCTTTCCTCCCTTCAGGGATAGATTTTTAAAGGACTTTCTTCAAAGATGACAATATTTTCATGACCAAGAACTTTTATATATAAAATATTTGTGCCCAAATATCCAACCATCCTGATAAGTTCTCTGATACTATGGTAGCCACCAGTTGCTCTGCTTGAATGTAAATTAATATCTTTTATATTGCAGCTGGTTCAGATTGAGTATGTACAGGTTTCCTTATATGGCTATATGTGAATGACTTCATATTTCCAGTTCAGAATTCAGAGATCAGCACTCTTTCCCACAAGTACAATTTTTATCCAAGAGGATCCACCCCACTCTGATCATATATACAGCACTTTGAGAAAATGTCATTCCACATTAGAATAACGGATGAGTAAAACTCAGCTGAAATTTCCAGCTCCTCCAGTCTCCTGATAGGGCCTATTTCCTCTCATCCACTGGGGAGAATCTGGATGAATTTCAATGAGACTAAAAGAACTGGCTGGAGTTAAACAGAGTCTGGGCAGGTGACACACAGACTTACATGTTCAGCTCTGAACTTTAATCACAGCTTTTTTTCAATTGCTGACCTCCCCTGTAGAGAATAGAGTGCCAACCTACCACAAGTGATTGGACCCATTTCTCTTGTCATACCAGGGCAAATCAAGGGTAACAGAAGTTAACATTTACACTATTGGGATCAGAATCAAGCAGCATCATTCCAGGATGTGAGGAATTTTTCTCCTGGGAATTACTCGCGTATGATATTAGTTGTTGCTTTCAACAGGACCTATAACGTACTAGGTGCTGCAGACCTGATTTCTTCTTCAAATCCTTGTAATCATAACCCATAATTAGCTGTCTATTAATCTTGTTGCCAACTGCTTTCAGTTCAGTGTGTTTTATTTTTATGGTGCAAAATCGCTATTTCAAAACTTTTAATGTACTTCAAATCACACCAACTAGACCTGCCTTTTCCAGACTCAACCTGCTTTTTTTCCCCCAAGAGTAATATTTCACTTCACCCAGGATCCCAGGTTCCTAATTAACAGTTCAGCTTAAATGGGGAAGCTAAGCATTAAGTAGTGTTGCTATGACATTCTGCGCTCTCACTTCTGCAGAGCTGAGTGCCTTTCTAACAAAAACCTCTCATCCTACCAACAAGCTGTACAACAAATTTTGGGAATAATGGTGTTTCAGTTTAAAAACCCCACACTGTCAAGAACATCAGAGCCTTAAGGAATGTGTGGAGATGGGACAAACATGATGGTAGCTTGGTTTGAACCCAAGCACATGTTGAAGCAGCTTTTGGGCTGCACAAATTTAACTGTTTTAAAGCAGTTGGACCAACTAAGAGCCAAAGCAAAGTGTGTTAAGCCATGCCCCCTCCACCTGTATCAGGGCAGAGGAAGTGAAGGTGGTTTATAATAGCAACCAAGAGAGGGTGGAAACACTTCCCTAAAAGTAGATGCCTTGACTGACGAGCATACTGCTAACTGAAATCACAGAATCACAAAGAAGTTGGGCTGGAAGGGACCACCAGAGGTTATCTAGTCCGACTGCCTGCCAGAGGCAGGATCATCCCTATCCCAACCATCCTGTACAATCCATAATGTACATAAGACTACTGTCAACCCTGACACAAACTGAAAAGCACCCTATACAGCTAACTTCAAAGCCTCTGTCTCGGTCGGTTCATACAGTGCCCAGCACAAGGGTGTCCTGCAACAACAGCAACAATCATAATAAATGTTGTGCTTTATATCAACAGAAACTTATAATCATCTCCTACCATACACTCAGGAAAAGTTCAATACATATTGCTATCAAGAAGCAGAGGAAGTGAAGGATTTATATTCCTTGAAGCTGCTGTGGAATTTTATATTTCTTCCTCATGCTATGAAAGGTACCCTCATCCATTTGGACAGACATCAAATTCATATCGCCTACCTCTAGACTGTATCAGAACAGAAGCCTTTAGAAAATGAACTCCCCAGACATGTAGGTTGAAAACCTTTATAAAATCAGTATGGATTTGATCCAAGCTCTACTGGAATACAGGAAAACAGTCCTATTGATTTTAGTAGGCTTTTGGCTTAGACTCTGTGTTGCTTAAGATTGGGGTTAGCCAAAAATTGCTATTTCCATAGATGCAAGGGAAATTTGGATTTTGTTTATTTTTCTACCTGTAAAATTTAACTTTGTTTTGGTGAAATGATACTGGATTTTTTAATTAAAATGTAGAAACCATGCTGAAATGTGGGTCTAATTTCACTTACTAGTTTTCCTATTTTTATATTATTTCCTTTTCCTCTTAGAAATAAGTCTTGTCACCGAAAATGTTTACATCCAAGTAAAATAGCTCCATATTGTTTTCTCAAAGGCAGGACAATTACTCGGTTCATAATGAAATGATAGTAATTAAAACAAACAAACAAACAAAATCCTTTAAAAAAAACCCAAAAACCCAAACAAACAAGAATTCCTTTCTAATTTCCTTTCAATTTTTTTTTTTTTTTTTTGCAGTTTAGATCATTGCTGTCATAACCAAGGTAATATTTTTTGCAGTTACTCTGCTAGCAAATATTCTTTGCTTAAAAAGTAAGACAAAATACCTCCTTAAGTGTCAGGAAGAGAATTATTACCTACATTTCATACCAATTTTATACCATTTTCATTCTATAGGTGTTTAACGTCACATATGTCACTGCAGCTTTGTTTCTACCCAGTAGTTTGCTACAGTTTAATAATCAGAACTTGTAACCAGTTGTTCCTACTCTACTAGTAATAGCACTTCAGGTTTCATAGACGCAGTGGATATAGTACGGTTGGAAGAAATCTCAGGAGGTCATCTAGTCCAACCACCTGCTCAAGGCAATGTCTGCCTGACTAAACTTTCCCAGTCAAATGTTTGTTGACTTCACTGATACCAAACTCAAACTGACTGCAAATCCTGCACGTTTTCAGGATTTGTACTTGTGTGTTTATAGTGATTTAAAACAGCATCATTTTTCATATGAATTCCAGAAACATCCTCCATTGGCACTAAAATTGTCATGCACGGACAATGTTTTAAAGCAATTCATGTAGCTTTAGTATAAATAACATTTATGTCAGGGACATGTTAAATATAGAGTGCTTTGAGGTCATGGGGGAGAATGCTTTTGTTCTCACCATCCTGACCTAGTGAAACTACTAATTCACTTTGGACACCACTTCAGCACCTCTGCTGCTCATTGCTGTCCCAAAGAATATATCTCCGGGTGCATTTTTGCTGAACCACTCACACAGACTTCAAAATGCCCACACCAGCCCAAAATACCATGATTAATTCTTGACAGATGAAAAACATCTGAAATCTGGAACACTGCATATAAGGTAAGCTGAAAGTTTAGGAAGAACTCACGTTTTTGTTGATGATCACACACTAACTAATACGCTGTGGTTAAATGGTATTCCTCAGGGATTTGTACATGGAAAAGAAATGTTGTATTTGGCCTAAAATTGAACAGGCCACTGATTCAGAGTAAAGGAACACTGTCTTGTTCCAGCTGATTACAAAAGACCCAAACTTCAACTGATAGAAGTTGCCCTAGCTTTATTTCAATAGACAACATTCAAATTCAGTAATTCGGGCCTGTGCCACTTTTAGACAGAGGGGGCTCCATGCCATGCTGCTCACAGATGCTGGTACCCTGGGGCCCTCCCTGCCATGCTTCAGCCTCGCTCTCCTCCCCCCTGCTTCCCTGTCATGCAGACAGTGTGAATAGCCCGGGTCTCCCAGCCACACACACAGCACAAGTTAGCCCAGGTTTTCCATATGTCAACAATATAACATCTTTTGTCTGTGCACATAGTGTGAGCAACCTGACCCCCCTCTTTAATGCCAGCAGCCTGGGCCTCCCTCCTGCCATGCACACAGCACCCTCCCACTGACTCACCCCCAGGAGTATGGGAAGCTAGAGGAGAGAGGAGGAGCCTGAAGACCATAGGTACTGCAGGGGGTGGGGTGGCTGTTCAGCTTCCCCATGGAGAGTCCCTGCTTTCTCTGAAAAAACCACGAGTGTACAGAAGTTCATATTTTTTCTCCCAGAGTAAAAGGGGCCATTTGTTGTGAAAAATAACAATCACTTGGGAAACTTGGGAACAATCAGAGTGAAGTGGCCCCCTGGAGAATCTCTCTCAGGGGACAGAACTTCTGCAGAGACAGCAGATGCAGAGCTGACCTCCACAATCCCAGTATGCTTTGCTTCTCCATCACCACCCCACAAGGGGAGGGAGAGCGTGCATCAAGCCAAGCCAAGCAGGGACTAGAGCATGCCCCCTGAGTGCTTTGGGCTGGAAAAGCCCAGCACTGAAACAATTAGGGGGTAGGTTCTGCTCCTGGCTTTATCCTTGCCTGAATCACACTGCAGCACTTGGGGGCAGGGAAGCAGAGAAGCATACACCCTTCCCAGCCTTAGTTGGGCTCCAACACAGCATGCAGGAGGGGAAAGGCTGCAGGACTCTGTGTACAGAACAGATCCTTACCCACACCTTCCTTGACCTTGCTAATCCCTGCCTACATTCACTTAGGGAAAAAAAGCCTGCAAAGCTCTCAAGGTTGCATGGTCCAGCGACCCCTGGCAGCCCAGTGTCTGCACGATAGGCTCTTTGCTTCTCTGACAGGTCAGTTTTTTCTCTCGGGAAGACAAACCTGAGAGAGTTATCCTGGATGATTTGAATATGTCTACACAGCCTGTGTGAGGGTCCCAGGGCCACATGTAAAGCCCTTGTGGGCTGCATGCAGCCTGCAGGCCTCCAGTTGGACATCCTGTCCTAATTTACAGCACATGAGGATCCAGCGCACCTTTCAGGAGTAGTTTATCACTTAGCATAAATGGAAGGAAATACAAAGCAAGAAAACGTCGAGCAAAAACAAAAACTCTATGACATTCCTACACTTTAGTTCTCATTTGAAGCACCTGAATACTAATTAATGCTATGGCAAAGAAGTTAGAAATATTACCATGACATCCTGTAGCAGAAGATATACCTCGAAAAAAGCTGGCAAAACGACTCCTTGACCCTATCAACAGTTTATATCCTTTTTTTTTTAAGAACATGTAGCAATATGGTTGTTTTCCAATCACCTGTGAACAGTTCTGCTTGAAACCAATGAGCACTAAGCCTTTTGCACTATTACTGAGTGTTCATCTACTGTTCTACCCTTTTTTAAACAGCATATTCATCAGCTGTCGGCCTCTCTTAACCATTACCAATTTACCTAACACATTGGGGCCAGACAAAAGATTGTGTTTATTCCCTACACAATTTCACCTTAGCGACATTAGATACAACTCCACATTTCATGACCAAAGTTTAGGCTGCCTATACACATGCACAGCGATTGGGGGGGGGGGC
>NW_017729008.1:26758325-26793993 GCF_001723915.1 Gavialis gangeticus
GGGAAGCGTTTTAATTAGAGTGGTTCCCAGACACCACTTTAATTAAAACAGCTCACTGTCATGTGTATTAAGTTTCCATGCATTTAAAAATGGATGTGGGACACTTTATTTAAAGCTCATTCAATGGGGTTTAGATAAAGTGCCCCCGTGGCCATTTTAAAACATGCGGGAACTTTATGCATGTGACGCGGGGTGATGCTGGAGCGTTCCAATTAGAATGTGGAGCAGACTAGATTAATCATTCAAGTTACAACATGAACAAGCATGCGTACAGGCAGCCTTAGAGTTGCTACAGAGCTAATCTGACTATGAAATGTGTCAGTATAAATGTGTTTTCTTTTTAACATTTGGTAGTAATTGACCTATTGGAGTAACCATTTCAAAATGTTAACATTTCCATGGCCAAACCCTGCTAAGAGCTGAAAGGATGCATGTGTCAAGTTCTTACCTCAAGCTGTGACAGTCTACCATTGTTCACAGAGGGAGATAGCGTACTGATCTGAATAAACAAAATTAGTATGTCTCCTCTCCACACTGGGCAGAACAAAAACACTCAGACAGTAAAGCTGCAAAGAGACATATTACTTAACTGTACTGCAGCACAACAGCAGAACGTGTACAGTATAAACAGCCACCGAAGCACAGGACTTTTCAGTGTTGAGAAGTTAAAGTACTAACTAACCCACTATGAAAGTTTTCATCTTCAAGCTTTAATTTACACATGCTTTCTTGTTTCTGCAGATGTACACGCCCTAGAGACACACCTGCTGACAGGTTAAAAAACAAAAATAGTGGCAAAGCCGACAAGCTGAGGAGGTTAACACTGGATTGAGCTCCTTAGGCACACGGTTCTGAGAGTGTGTATTCTCAGAACCATGTGAATACCTAATCTACAGCTACCTTAACCCCATAACTGTGCTCAAGTTGAAATACAGTGTTGTGGCAGAAGTCACCAGGTGATGTTCTTCAAGTAGTCCTACTCCTTGGTAAGACACTGTTGAAATAGGACACTGGGGTTGGAAATAGATGCAACATTCACTTCCTTCCATATGTTTGGCAAAGAGAAAATTCAGAAAGGCTCTGCTAAGTATCGACCTGGCCTCCTACTATCCTTTCCTACAGCACTGCAGAGTCTTCTCATAATCTCTTTATAGAATTCCCTGAAAATACTTTTTGCAAACATACTTTTTTAGTACTGTATTAAGGCTGAAAAACCCTCGTGTCTCTTCCCCCCCCCTTTACAGAAATATTATGGAAATAAACAACAAATGGAACAAGACATATTCTAAACAAATACAAAAGATAAAGAGAGAATCTCTTTTTGTTACATTCCTTCCCCCACTGCACATTATCAATTTAAACCGTACATTCTTTAGGTATGGACCTTGTCTCTGTGTGCCAGAAACAGAATTTTATTACAGTTGCAAAAGGCAAACACTCAAAACTTAGGAAAAGCTGGAATTAAAGTTCCCCATGCTGTATTAATTCTGGCTCTTTTTTAGCAACTATTAATTGTATTTTAATTTCATGAACACACATTATTTTTCCTCATAATCCCACCTTCTTTCAGTACACAGAATGGATGGCACTCACTTACTGAAGAGCCTTCCTGTATGTTGTTTTTTCTTTGCTGAGTGTGCAACTTCATCCCTGATTTGCTGTATACTTTACAAAACTTGATATGAAGAAAGAATTATTACTTTTCTCACACTCTTCCATGATACTCAGCAGTATCAGTGTTACAGTATATGAGTGCTTCATGAATATCAATTACTTCACTTTTTGCACAGCTCTATAAAATGAGGGAGGTACTACTACCCCATGTATAGACTGAGAACTGAAGCAGGGAATTGAGATGAAAATATAACCACTAATTTTGGATACTTAATGCAAGACACCTAGGTTAGGGACAGACATTAAAAAAGCCTGAGCCTGAATTGATTCAATCTTTGCAGGTTAGTCTAACCTGGCTAGGCTACATCAGTTTTGTAACCAGACAGATATTCCAGAAATGCAGGCACATACCTGCAGTGGCTCAGGCTAGAAGCTAGGGGGTGCTAGAGCATCCCTCCCTTCCTTCCACAGCACTGAGCTGAGGGGGGTGTGACAGCCCCCCAGCAGGATGATTAGCTCAGCAGGGAATTGATAACAGTGTTTATCACCCCGCTAACTCAGTGTTTATCACCCAATTAAGAAAACAGAGGGACGTTACCAGCTACTTGTTGATTCTGCTTGTTGATTCAGCAGGACCATAGACATCATGTGGTCTGCTAGCTAATACACAGACACCTCCTCAGCAAGGCAGAGGAGAGGAGGGAATTCCTGCTTAGCAGGGAAGGGAGAGGGGGAGCAGCTGCAGTCTCTGGAGCTGCAGCCAGGGAGCAGAGGAGAGGGGCCAACCCCTCTGTGGAGCAGAGAGCCCTGCCCAGACCAGAGAGCATGCTGGGATGCTGGAGGAGTCTGATTTTTGTGACACCAGCAAGGGGTCTAGGACAGACATTACATAAACTGGTTTGACCCAAATCACTTAAGTCTGATACTACATTCAACCAGGTTTCTCTCAAACCAGTTTCACTCATTTTCAAACTGGTTTATGTACACTGAACATCTCTTCTGTTACAGGTTTAAACCAGTTTCTAATCACTTAAACTGGTTTATGTGTAATGTTTGCCCCTAGCCCTAAGGACCTGATTTTTCAAAGTACTAGAAGTATGCAGTACATTATATTTTGAAAGCAAAACTCCCATTAACTTATCTCGTGTGCGCTCTTGACTTTCAAAACTCGAGGGTTGGGCAGCCAGAATGTAACTAACATAATTAGCAATATCTATAAAAAGCTTGATTTAGGGGTCTTGTCTAAAATCATGTAGGAATTCTGTGGCAGATGCAAAGATAAAATTCATCTCTCCAGGGCAGCATTCAATTGCCTTCATTATGAAATCATTGTTTCTCTTCCTGGATAGGGTTACATAATCAAAGACATCATGAATGTGCCCCAAAGGATAAATTAAAAGTTGCACAGGCAACTCCTGTCCTCTCTGCATTCAAATCAGAAAGCTTCCTTCTATACACTGACAAGACACCAGCTTCAGGGCCACCTAGTATCCATGAGAGAGGGCCTGTGTTCCCAATCCTAGTGCTTGCAGCAGTTGGAAGCAATATTAGAGTTAAAGTCCAGCTTTACCCATATATGCCTTGGGCTGGAAGGAGTACGGTCCACTGCCCTATGGGGCTAGCACATGTTGGAACTGGAGCTGTAAGGGGATAGAGGATTCTCAGTCATTCTGTGGGGATACTGCAAAGAGTTTCATACAGATTCACAGAAGTTTAGGGCTGGAAGGGACATCATGAGACCATCGGGTCCAGCCCCCCCTGCTCTGGGTAGGAAAAACTGCTGGGGTCAAATAACCCCAGCAAGGTATGCAGTCTCCTTTTAAAGATATCCAGGGTAGGTGCCTGTTTCATCAAAACATGATGCTGTGAAGAGCCTGGATAGCCCAGTGAAGTCAACTTTTTGATGCTTTAGTTGCTAAAATACAAACAGGGTCTACACAGTATCTGTGAACTGTGATGTTTTCAAAGCTTCATAGTGTGGTTAAATGTGGGCCATCACGATGGCAAAAGGTACATCCCAGACAACAAAAGCCACCCACTTGCAAGTTTCAAATCCCTGCTTTAAAGTATCTGGAGCTGTTTCAGAAACCATCATAATATGCATAAAATGCAAAATAAAACAGCTTGTAAACATTTATGTAAGCATTACAATTCTTTTAATACTAATGAACAGCTATAAGAAACATCAATCCTTTTTGTGAAATGTGCATGATTTAAACTGCCAACTAAAGAAAGCACATAAGCATGTGTTTGTGTTGAAGTCAGCATGTGCTACAAATTATAAATATGATTAAGTTCTTTCATGCATCAGGCAAGGTTGTGAACTATTTTTTAAGTAAGAAGACTAATTTACATTTATGGGACAAGAGTAAAATGAAACGGACATCCAGGGGTTTCCACACATCAGAAAGCTCCGTAAATGCTGGTTACTGTGATATTTGTATCTACGTCCTAATTCCTACCTAATCCTGAGTGGTTTACTTCTTAAAATAAACAGACTCTACCTTATGTCCTTACTGGATTACTTTGAGTAGGATGTTTACATAATGGATACAGCTAAGTATTCACTGAAAATAACAAGAGAGCAATTCATTCTTAAGCACTAGAAACCATTATATTTTGGGGGATGTATTTAAATAGTCCAGTATGATGCTGTGTAATGGTATCATTCAGATTGATTCAAATCATTCTCCTGCAGAGTTCAACTCAATAAAATTTTGATTTGAACTGCCATTACCCCATGACTGTAAACTGGAAGAAACACTCTTTATTCTTTATGTCTAATAGATCCTGATTCACTAACATTACCACTGCTGTTTCTAATTTTAATTAAAACTTCTATTTTTTATGCAAAGATCTATGAGATTTTACAACTAATACAACCTGAATCTCATTTACATTAGTTTATTTTGATGACATAGATCTGTCTTAAGAATGTGCATAAATTATTTTTGCTCTTAGCTGAAGGCCAAAGTGGCTTTAACGAGTGAGGCCCAAAATGCATTACTTGTTCCAACACCGCTTTAAAGTTGGTGCAAGCTATTGTACCCAATTTACAAAAGGGCAATTTGAAGCATAGGAACTGAGTTGCCTAAGGTTATAAAAAGAATAAATGTTGATAGATCTAAAAATAGAAGCAAGAGACCTCATTGCTAGTCCCCTCCCATGACCACTCTACACAGTGTGTTGCCAGTTTAGACATTTAATTTCCTGATTTAGCCATGTTATGCATTACTAGCCATTTATGTACCAATCAGTACATAGTGGAAAAGTTTGTTCTACAAAAGAAGACACAAAAAGCTCTTGAAACTCACTGCTATAGGGAAGTGGGATTTCCTTACTGTAGTGTAAGCAAGAGCATAAAACAACAAAACACTGTTGGAGGTGCGAGTATGTTGCTAAACCAGTGAGGGAAGTTGTGAAGTCACCACTCATGAGTATTCTTACTACAGAACAAAAAACCCCCTAAGATTAATATCTGTCATTGAAAGAGACTGAATGGAAACATCAGATACTAAGATCTAGATATATTTTAGGAGAAGTTCTCAGCTGGCGTAAACCAGAAAAACTATGGTGAAATTATGTGATAAAACTAAGTTAGCAGAGGGGAGAACAAAGTAAATATTGAAAGAATTACAAGTAGTAATATCAAATTTTGGCTGGTTTTGAAATAAAAACTTCATAATTTTACAAGGAAGCAAACTGACCACCTTGGAATCGGAAAGCTGACACCCGGCTGGCTTCTGCCTACTGTTCTGGCTAAGTCTGCATTTTCACAGAGCTCAAAGTGCCTCAACACAAGAGAATTTCATGCCCAGCAGAGCATCCATCACACCATCCTCCTGTGAAATATGAAATATCATAACCAAAAGGAAACATAATTCAACATCCTGCTTGACACCAGACAACACCAAAGTTAATAGACTGTTCTAACTTTTATCTGAACCTAATTTGCACAAAATGAACTATTCTAACCAGGAGATCTTACAGCACCCTTCAGCTCTCCTGTAAAATATGAATTTTCATTGCCACCTAGGAGAAATTTTACAATCTTTGCATTCTCCCATGCCTGAGGAAGGGCGAGTGTGTCCAAAAACTAGTAAATAAAGATTTTTTTTAGTTGGTCTAATAAAAGATATCACCTCTGCCATGAGTTCCGAATCCTTTTGCCTGTAGACCAATATGACTGCAACCTGTATCCCTGAAGTAGTAATCTCAGCACACCAAGGTGACACCCCAACTGTCAGCCAACTGCAGTTCTTCAGGCATGAAGACAGAGGTGAACTTTAAGGACAGAATTGAAGAGACAATTTAGCAAATTTAGAACTAATTATTTGGAGCTATTCCAATTGCAGGGGAAGGATGGGTGAAAATATGAAGGCACTTGAGGGAAAATTGAGTTAGGCTGAGTTCAGAATACAAACAAAAAGCAAAAGCACTGTGCTAATGAAGCACTATAATATAGTGACTTAAAAGAAACCAAGGCATTGTTGATATGAAAGGACAAAAGAACTGCAACATTAAGATTAACCAATTTTCCATTTATAGATTGTGACTGCCTGGTTGAACATTATCGCTAACTTTATGTTTTCAGAACATACTGCATTTAAGAAAACTCTTTTGTTCCATTTGCAGCCCACATGCTGACACAGCATCTCATCTCCTATTGTTCTAACTTCTAGCTATTATCTGATACACTTGATGTTCTGAAAGATAATAGCACACTGATTTGAGTTACCTTAGAAATAGCAAAAGAACAGAAATCTATACTATAGCAAGTTATTCTGTGTTTATTCAAAATGTTTTGTCCATATAGATTTCATTGCTCATGGACATCTACTCCATAGATGAGATTGAATCTATTTGGCTAACACTGTATGCTGGAGCTGTGTCTGCACCAAATGATTTCATACCACCCACACACACAAGCATAAAAGGCCCAAGTGTCTTCAGTTCCTTTATCAATATAGCATCTAAATGGTCAATGCCAATGGAGCTCAACCTTTTGGCCCCGTGGGCTGAAAGAGTGGTGCAGGGTCAGTCCACAGGCTGGATCACATGCCCAAATTCAGACACACGCTGGCCAGATAGGGCTCCTGCATCTGCCAGATCCAGCCTCACAGGTAAAGGTCTGGCACCTCACTGGCGCAGTCCTGCGATCTAGGATGCAGGACCATGTTATCTGGCACATCTTCCCACAAGTCTGGAATTTAGAAATGTGCTTCTTAACACTACCACTGTTCCCCTGCTGCCAAGGTTTTGGACCTGGGAGAAGCCCCATGGGCTGGATCTGGTCCACAGGCCAGGGGCTCAGCACCCCTAGACTGTGCAGGAGTGGTGCAGGAGAATCTTGGAGTCTGTAAACAACATATCTTAAGGAAGAACTACCATAAGGCAAGTAACTGTTTCTTCAACTGATTGTCCAGACGGATTCCATTTCTGGTAATTAGTAAATAATGACAGATAATTGACAGATGAGTATTGTGTGATTCCTATTTAAATAAAAACTGTAAGAAAGTTCAGCTAAAGCAGCCCAGGATTGTGACGATTCAATCTAGGGTTTACTGCTGAGATAAAAAGTGGTCTGGATGACCTAAGAATTTTTGAGATATGGTTGCTTTGGCAGGAAGCTGCTAGAATGTGCTAGAATCACAGTGATGGACTTAGCAATATGCTTGTGCTTCAACCTCTGCGGACATCCCATCGCTGACTTCAGAATAGCTGATCTCAAGCAATGGAATGTTAAAAACTGACCTGAATGCAAAATTGTAGAACAAGAAATCTTACATAGAACAGATTGTGTTCAGTATGGTCCAGCAGAAGGCAGGACCGATTTGTACCTCTGGTACAGGGACAAACATTACACATAAATCGGTCTAAGTGATCAGAAACTGGTTCAAATCCATAACCCAACAGAAGTTCAGTGCACATAAACTGCTTTCAAAATGGCTGAAGCTGGTTTAAGATAAACCTGGATGGATATAGTATCAGACTTAACTGATTTACGTTAAATCGGTTTACTGAACTTCTGCCCAGATCCCCTCCAGATTCAAGTTAACTCACAGTCCCCCAGCATCCCAGGATGCTTCGCATGTCCCCTGCAAACCTCCCTCTCACAGGGAGTCTTGGCTCAAGCTGTCTGCTCCAGCCCATCAGGGAAGTGTGCTCTAGAGCCTCCTAGCTTCAGGCTTGGGCCACTGCAGGCATGTGGCTGCATCTGCAGAATCAAAAGAATATGTGTTCACTTGCTTATTGGTTCAATCTATGCAGTTAAGACCAACTTGCACAGATTGAACAGAATCAGCCTTGGTCTTTTTAACTGTCTGTACTTAGCTTTATAGACTAAATCAGAGACATATAGCATAATCTTTTATAAGCAGGGAGCTTGCTTCATCAGGTGCTAGTCTAAACAAGGACAACAGATTCTTATCCCATTACCTGGATTAGATTTTAGGACCTCTATGTCTCTATCAGTTTACTGTTTGTTGTTCTCTTCAACCCACCCTGCCTCTCTCAGCACTGCCCTCTCTCTTTCTTTCCCCTGTTACCCTGTCTTTTGTATTTAAATCACTTCTTCTATTTGATAGCCTGCTCTCTGTACATCCTTTCCTAGTGTTTGACAGTGTGCTCTTGCTCATGAAAGCTTATGCATCTCTTGATTCAGCTAGTATACAAAGGTGGACCTCTTCTCCGCCTTCTGCCTATTTGATAGTTAGGTACTAGGGCTGTGGAAGCTTCAATCCCTGATTCAACTGAGTGGACATTCGGCCCAATTCGGTGGCTGAATTTCTGAATCTGAATCAAATCAGGAGACCCTTTAATCTCTCTGAATCAATTTGGAGAGATTCAGAAAGATTCAGCGATTCAGGTACAGACACAGCGTTAAATGTTTTTTCAATATACCTCAAGGAAGCAGGCAGCTCATGAGTGCTGCGATGCTTGGGCGGATGGAGCATCCCACAGGAGCATGGAGGGCTCCCCAGCGTGCTCAGCAGCAGACTTGGAAGTGGACCAGAAGCATTTCCAGTTCACTTCCAGGTCCGCCAGGGAGCATGCTGGGGGGCCCCACTGTGCCCCCCTGGCTTGGCAACTGGTGCCTCCTTGGTCCAGGGGGAGGGGGCATTTAGGGTCCCCCCATGGCTAATCACTGAGACAGGGGTGCCCCCTGCATGCTCAGTGGCAGCCCTGGAAGTGGACCGGAAGTACTTCTGGTCCACTTCTGGGTTCACTGCCAAGCATGTGGGGGCCCTTACCTATGCTCCTGTAGGACACTCTATCCACCCCAGCATCGCAGTGTTCATGAGCCACACCTGGTACCTCGAGGTATGTAGAAAAAACATTTAAAGCTGTGTCCATAGCCAAATCGCTGATTCTCTGAATCAGCATTGAATCTTCAGATTCGGATTCAGCTGAATCAAATCGGGGACAGGGATCTGAATCAACTAATTGAATCACTATTCCTGATTCGAGCCAAATCCAACTTGAATACGGCCCACTTTCACACCCCTATTAGGTACCCTTTTTGGCAATCTTGTGGTGCATACTGCTTGACCCTACCTGCAAATGCTACTGAAACCTGGGAATACTCCTGGACTGTGTTCTTCTTCCAAAGAAAGGAAAGGGCCATGACTCTACAACAATGAGCTGTTTGGCTTTGCCTCAATTAGAATGAGGGTTGGGAAAGAAAACTGCAATAGTTAAATGAAAATCTGAGACAATTTCTGGTAAATACTGAAAACAAGGCTCGGGCATGACATCATTTAGGGATATGTGCTACAGCACTAAATAGCTCTGAAACATCTTAGTAGGTAGACCAGCCATGAAGACCTAAATCTCCCCTCACCGCCTAGCTCATGTTTCAGTTATTAAAAGGGCCATTTTCCTAGAGAGATGGCTTAGAGAACAAATTGCTAGAGATTCATAAAGGCATCCCATTCATCTGGCTGAAACTACATTTGAGTTCCAGGAAAAGGGATCCCAGACTGAGGAAAAATACATGAATGAGGTCCTTAAGGTATCCTGCATATGTAAGGAGGGAAAAATAGTGTGACCCTAGATGGGAGTATAATATGATAAAACCAATGCTAAATATACCTTGTGGAACAGATAGATATCCCTGAATGTTTTAGTGTTAGTAGATATTAGTACTTTCTTAAACATGTATTCCATTATGGAATTAGACAAAGCATCTGGAGTTCACCAGAAATATTATTATTATCATCTCTTATAATAGGCATGACAACCATTCAAGTCATAGAAGAATGCAGAACAGCCAGCACCCTGTGCATATTTCCAGCATTACATCCACAGATGTATTTTTTAAGTGTGCCAAGCAATGCAATGCTGACGAGGGGTGTTTTTGCCTTAAAGCTTGCAAAAAAGATTTTTTGCAAACTATCTGAGTTGGTCTAATAAAAGATATCAGATTTACCCAAATAACCTTGTCTGCCAAGGAATGCAAACATTGCTAAAATATTTTAAAATCATCTAGCTATTAAACCAACAAATGACTGATCTATTTATTTCCTATATAGAAGATCAGTTTAAAAACACATGTTGAATTACAGAAAGGTCAGAAAAATACAGCATTTAATTATCACTACACAATTTTGTGAGAAATATAGACATCAGTGGGCAGTTTTGTATTATTCTGATTATATTTTTTACTCAGATGTTGTGCATCTGTGGATAGAACTTCAGCTGCTACCATACCTCATTTTAGCACAATATCTGAAAGAGACATTATAAAAATTGAAATCAATAACTATTGGGCCCCATAGAGCTGTGCTGGTTAGTGCCTTCATGCATATTTGCCACAGTTAGGTATTTAACACAATTTTAATGCTCTCAGAGCTCAGTTATCCCTCTAGCATGACTTCCATTTCTGTGTAACTGATGATATGGTAGGATCTGGTTACTAGTAGATACACCTCTGTGGAAAACCAGCCATTCCAATTTTCCAAGCACATCTTATAACAAGAATTAGTCTTGTGCATGTTACGGTGCAGGAGCTACCATAATAGAGAAATATAACATCTCATCAAAGCCATCTAAAGGCTATGTTGTATTTTTTTTCCTTTACATCTTAAAAATATACCTACTGAAATTCTGTGTGGTGCAATAATTACTACCATGACAATACCCCACCTATCTTTACCTTCCATCAAGCACGTTCAAGGCTTTACTTAATAAAGACTAGAAATACCTCTCACCTCTGCAACAGTACTCAAGGCAAACACCTGATCTGCTTTAATCAGAATGACATGCAAGAAATATATTGTGTAAAGTAGGGATGTCAAACACTGCCCCCCTCCCTCCCCCCCGCCACCCATCAGACTGAATCTGGATGGCAGATATCTTCACAGGCTAGATGTGGACTGTGGGGTTTCATAGATTCATAGACATTAGGGGCTGGAAGGGACCTTGCAATATCATCAAGCCCATCCCCACTGCCTTAGGCAGGAAGTCTGATGGGGTCAAATGGCCTTCCAGAAGTTTGTGGCCATTAGACCTTGTTATACCTTGGGCTGCCCTGGTGAACAACTACTCTCCTAGATCCTGGTGCATCCCGCTTATATACTTAAAGACTGCCACCATGCCACCACCTGAGTCTTATCTTCTCCAGGCTGAAGAGACCCATGTCCATCAGCCTCTCCTCATAAGGCTTTCTCTCTTGGCCTTTGATCATGTGGGTGACTCTCCTTTGGACTCTCTCAAGCTTATCCACATCCCTCCTGAAGTGGGGGGCTCAAAACTGGACACAGTACTCCCACGGTAGCCTCACTAAGGCCAAGTAAAGTGTGAGGATGACATCTCTGGTTTTGCTTGAAATGCATCAATGGATGCATGCCAGGGTTCAGTTTTCTTTGCCAGCTATAGCATCACATTGGTGGCTCATATTCATCTTGTGCTCAATCAGGACCCCCAAGTCTCTTTTGGTTACAGTGCTAGTGAGCATAGCACTGTCAAGGCTACAAGTATGATGCTGGTTTGTCCTCCTAAGGTGGAGCACCCTGCACTTCTCTACTTTGAATGCCATCGGGTTTTGGTCTGCCCACCTTGCAAACCTGTCCAGGTTGGCCTGTTAGCCCAGCCTATCCTCCAGTGTGATCACCTTTCCCTATAGTTTAGTGTCATTCACAAACTTTACTAGTCTGTATCTGACATCCAGATCATTAATTAAGATATTGAATAGTACTGGTCTGAGTACTGAGCCCTGAGGGACACCACTGGTTGCCTTGCACCATGTTGATTTGCTGCCATCAACTAATACTCTTTCGGTCTGACCCCAGAGGCAGTTCCCCAGCCATTGGACTGTGGGATGGTCAAGGCCGCAGTTCCCCAGCTTAACTATGAGGACATCCTGGGAGACCAAATCAAAGGCTTTCTTGAAATCCAGATATATGACATCAACCTCATCTTCCCTGTCCAGGCAATGTATCACCTGGTCTTAGAAGGAGACGAGCTTGGTCAGGCAAGACCTTCCAGCAACAAGACCATGTTGTCTGGCACTCAGAAAATTGCCTTCCATTAGCCTGTTGCTGATGTAAACTTTGATGATTTTCTCCAGTATCTTTTGAGGGATGGATGCCAGAATGATTGGCCTTTAATTCCCTGGATAGTCCTTCCTTCCTTTCTTGAAGATTGGGACCGTGTTTCATACTTCCTCAAAGGCTAGATCTGGACCTTGGCAGCAACAGCCAGCTAGAGTTATTGTAGCTATTGCTCACTCCCTGCTGCCAGCAATGTCCTCAGTGGGTCTCTGTCCCTGAATTAGTGTATCAGTAATAACACATGGACAATTCAGGTGGTCAGGTACTATATTGGTGCTCCTATGTGCTAGAGATAAGAATTAGGCTCCTGATATTGTTTCGCTAAAACTGAAACCAAGTAATTCAAGAAGCATTCTTGCTAACTTTGCAGGACTGGAAGCTCAGATTAAACTCAAGCAAATCCCTCCCCCCACTCCTCATTTCTGGCAGCTAAAGCTCCAACATTGGCTCCTTATTCATTTAAACCAAAAGATGTGAAGAAAACAAGAATATTGTGGGGGTGGATAAAGGGAAAGCAACAACCTCAGACACAACTTCAAGCAAGCTTGTTGAAACTTTAACGATCGGATCCATCTGGGAAGATAAATGAGACTTCAAGTGAAAACAGCATTGTTAGCATGACCCTGTTGTTAGGTGAGGAAGACAAACACACTTGCTACTGATGAATCGCTAGCTGACAGAGGGGTGAATCTTATAATGATGATAGCAGTGCAAAACAGTATTACATTTTCCTCTGCCACTTGCTAGGCTTTCATCTCATCCACTTGCCATTAGTGAAGAATATAATGTTTCATTTAAAGTTAGAGAATAACCCGAGTCACATTATTTCCACTTCTCTTATCAGTGACATTATTTCATTGCTCAATAATGTTTAATTTACCCATTATGTTATTCCCACTTCTGTTTTTTAATCTTGGAGTTTCAAATGCAAATACTCTGTTTCTGCAGCTGGTTTAGGTTACCAACAAGTGTTGGCGAGCATTCTTTTTTCATTGATTTTCCCTGGAAGTTGTTTTGTATAGCACCATTTTGTCTAATCATCAGTCTCGCTGAAAATATTAATCATTGCATCTACTAGGCTTTCAGAAAAGACCTGCATGAGGTTACTCTAAATTGCTTCTCTGTTTATGTTAGCCACATTGGAATAAAATTATTTGGATAAACAGGTCTGAAGCACATCCTGAACTGTGCAGTTGGGATGGGATTCTGAAATCCAGCATAATCTCTTGTATTACATTTATAGCATTTAACAGGAAGAACTGTATTAAAAATGTTTGTGCGTGTGTGTGTGTGTATGTGTGTGTGTGTGTGTGTGTGTGTGTGTGGAGGGGGGAGGTGCAATTTAATTCTGTGCAACTAAATATAATTTCCATGGTAACATTCTTGTTATAATTACTGATTCTTCAGGCAACAGGAATCTGCTGTACTGAACTCAACAGGAGTTTTGTCATTAGTTTGAATGAGAGCACAATCAAGGTTTTTGGGTGACACTCAGATACACACAACCAGATACAGTCTATATATAATAGGAGGTTTCCTGGAGCATCGCAAAACTTGGAACTCAACATGGACTAACTCATAAGTAGGCCATAGGGTCAACCCCTTTCCCCACGTAGTTAGGATTTCCAGCATATGGGTGAGAAGAATAGCCCCTCTGTACTCTTGGTGCAAAATCTGATTGGCCCAATTTACAGTTCATGAAGTACTGGTCACAAGATGCTGGAACTGCTGATTCGCATTTCATATTTACAGTTTCTTACTGTACATTTTTATAAACTTGGTTAATTAAACTAAACCAATGTAAGAACTAGGTCAATATATTCTGAGCAAACAACAATAAAAACCAATACAGTTAAATTACTAAACAGCTCAATTTTGTTCATTGAGTGCTATTGATTTTTTTGGCAAGGAGAAAGAAAAAAAGAACAGATGGTGAAAGAAATAAATTAAGCTGCTGGTGATGGAATACAATATCACACTGAATTATAAAGAATGATCATCACAAATCCCTTTAAATAGGCATTTACATACAGTACAAGAGGCTTGTATTATACAAGCCCATATCTAATTGTTTCAGAACCTTGCAATGCACAGCTTATTTTGTAGTCACCAGAAATTTGTGTCTTCAATTGCATTCCCAAGCTGAAATCAGAATGCTAATTTCAAGGCAAATTGTAGCAGGTGAAATGGGTGCATCATGCAGTCTGCTTGTCAAAAGGCAAAAGCTTTTATTATGATTTAGAGAGGGGAAAGGGGGGAATCCCTTTTCATGTTTCTTTACTGATAGCTTCGTGCACCAGGTAAAGGTGAGAACTAAGGTTATAACAAACGAGAAACCACTGATAATATAAGTATTTGCAATGTTCTCTTTCAAAGGCCTTAATAAAGCCCAAAGCATTTTAGCCAGAAATGTGGAACCTGCTAATGAATAAAACAGGACAGTGTAATGCAACATGGGCCACAGAGCAGATTTACATTCTACCTGTGGGATTGCAGCAAAAAGAAGAGACCAAACTCAGTCCTGAAATAAGCCATTAGAGCACGTTCACTTCAGTGGAGTTGCATGTACTTACAGCAAACACACTTCGACTCTCCGAGTACTAACACCTCATTGTTTAATGCTATTTCATCAGCATTTGTGGTTATACATATGAAACAAGGTCTGCTTCGATACCAAGTGATAGGCATCTTACAAACCATGGTAGACAGATTTATTTTTCACATATGGATTAAGTTATTCTAACAAGACAAAACTGACAATGGTTCACTGTGCCCCCAGCATTACTTAGTAAACAAAAAGCATATTTTAATACAAGTGTTTGAATATAATTTAGACTAGGTCCTGAGGCAATGAATACAATGTCCTTTCTAATTTCCAGAGTTATAATTTATTATTCAATATTGATAAGTGTGAAGTGATGCACATGGGAAGAAAATAACCCAAGAAGCACATACTTGATAATGAGATCTACATCAGCTGTTACTGTTCAAGAATGAGATCTTGGAATTCTTGAGGGCATTTCTCGGAAAACACCAGCCCAGTGTTCAGCTTCAGTCAAAAAGGCAAAAAGAACGTTAGGGGATTATTGAGTATCAGACTGAGAACAGAAGATGCCCTTATTCCATTATATAAATTCAGGGTGCAGATTTGCTCCTGCCCCGTTCCCTCACTCCTTAAAAACTACCTTAAAAAGGGCATAGTAGAGGTCAAAAAGGTACAGAAATAGTGACAAGGATGATCAGGGGTATGGAGAAGATTCTGCAGAAACACTAAACAAGCTTGGCCTTTTCAGCTTATAGAAAAAGAAAAACGAAGGGAAATAGCACAGCAGTCTAAAATCATTAGTAGAATGGAGAAAATATATAGTGATTCATTATTTACTGTCCCTCACAATAGTAGAACTAGAGAGAAAAAGTTATCTGTGTTAGTCTAAAGTCACCTATGAAAGCTTATTCATTTCTGAATGAGTGGTTATTCTCTACGCTGCCGCCCTGCCCCACCAGTAGTAGCACTAAGTGGCATACATACTAGGGCAGCAGGTTTAAAATAAACAAAAGGAAGTTCCTTTTTACACTGTGTACCATTAACTTGTCAAACTTAGTACCACAGATATTGTAGAGGTTAATGATTTAACCAAGGTCAAAAGGGACTGGACAAATTCGTACAGGATTGATCCAAGGGCAGGCTTTAAACATTATAACAGAGTACAAACCTCAAAAATGGGATTTGCTAGGTCTCTGAATGCTGGAAACTCTAGGGCTAGGGACAGACATTACACATAAACTAGTTTAAATGATCAGAAGCTGGTTCAGACCTGTAACAGAATAGATGTTAAGTGCACATAAACCAGTTTGAAAGGGCTGAAACCATTTTGAGATTAACCTGGTTGAATGTAGTATCTGACTTAACTGATTTGGGTCAAACCAGTTTATGTAATGTCTGTTCCAGACCCCTTGCTGGTTTAAGATAAACCAGACACCCCCAGCATCCAGGTATGCTCTCTGGGATGGCTGGGGCTCTGTGCTCCATAACAGGGCTGGCCCCTCTCCTCTGTTCCTCAGATGCAGCTCCAGCACAGACTGAAGGCTGCTCCCTCTCACCCCTTCACCACTCCCTGTTAAGCAGGAATTCCCCCCTCCTCTCTGCCTTGTTGAGGAGGTGTCTGTGTATTAGCTAACAGACCACATGCTAGCTACAGTCCCTGTTGAATCAAGAGGTAGAATCAATAGGTAGCTGGTAATATCCCTCTGTTGCTTTCTTAATGGGGTGATGAACACTGAGTTAGGTGGTGATAAGCATTGTTATCAATTCCCTGCTGGGCTAATCAGCATCTTGCCAGGGTCTGGCCATGCCCCCTTCAGCTCAGTGCTGTAGAAGGCATGGGACGGCTGCTTTAGCATCCTTCAGCTTCTAGCCTGAGCCACTGGAAGCATGTGCCTGCAGTCTGAGATCTCTGTGCAGTTACAAACCATTTCAGCCTAGCCAGGTTATACTAACCTGAAAAGATTTAATCAATTCAGGCTCAGGCTTTTTGAATGTCTGTCCCTAGCCCAGGGGATGGGATAGATGAATCTGGAGAGGCCCTCTGTAAATATGCACCTTCTACCTGCAAATGTAGTCTGAAACTTTCATGGGAATAGGATGAAGAGCCTGCTGTTTTTCTTGTTTTTGTGTGGGTAAGAAATACATGCATAATCTATTTCTGGGCACCTCTGTTTCCAGTCCCCGCTTAAAGGCAGAGGGGCACAAAGGCATAACAACTTTTAAGAGAGATGTTAAGCAAGAATATTTTCAGCCCAAAAAAAGGATTTGGCTTGAACTGTTGCCAAATCTCTTTGCCACTATTCAAGCCATTTCATCTCTCCTTCATCTCCATAAAACAGCTATATGTTTTTGCTTTGGTCCTGGTTACTTTAGAAATAGTGCAGAGCAGAATAGACTGATAAGACAGAATTGACCCGTTGATTGTAAAATGCCAAGATTGTACAGCTAACCAGCACTGAGTCTCTGCTTAGGAGAAACAATGAAAAAGCAAGAAAGAAAAACTGGAAGGATATAACAATCTGATGACACTTGGGAATGGCCGGGCAAACCCTGGCTTCCTTCCATCCCAAGAGCCAGACCATGATTTGTAAACAGGTAGGGAAAACACAGACCAGGGCGGGCAAAGCCTGGTCTGCGGGCTGGATTGAGCCCACTGCAGACTCCATGTCTCCGGGCAGGGGGATCACAGCTCTGCCAGAGCTCTGAATCATACTGTGACCTGGCCCTGAAGTAGCTCCCCATCCAGCTATGCGCCTTGCCAGTGCTGGTCGGGCCAGTCTCCATGGAAATCCTGGCCCTGCACTGTCACAGCCCCACCACTACTGGGGTCCATGGAAACCACGCGGAAACCAGCTGCAGCAATGCAGGTAGAAACTGCTGGGAAATGGAGTTCAGCCACTGGCCTGATCCACTATTTTGCCCACCCCTTACATAGATCATACACTATCAAGAAATACAGTAGTTTTTATACAGTCTTGTAGCATGATTCAGGCACTACTACCTGGGCATGTTTACAAAAGACACTACTGAGCACTGGTTACTGCAAATTTATTTAATACTTGTATAATCAAGGACTAAATAAATGTACAGTAACCAGAGTGCTGGCAAACACCTTTTTAATGATGCTATGGCACCATAGCCTAATAATACAGCATCAAAGCACATTAGCACTGTTTGTGCTGCAACATGGTCAGTGTTATTTGGCTTCTGTGAAGTTAGTATCACATGTAGATGTGCCCCCTATATCTGTATTTCTTTGATACTCCTTTGACTAACTGCTGCTAGTTCTTAGATATTCCAAAGAACACTATAACAGCCTTGTTATTGCTTATGCTGTCTTGCATACATTTTCACCTTGGGTTTACTAAACAACTTGTTGATATTCTTTACACGTAGCAATCTAGCATGCAAAAGTTCTTAACTAATCACTTTTGCAGTATTTACTGTAATATTTTTTACATGAAGCTTCTGACCTATTTTCCATAGCTACCAATTTGTACTTCTGAAAAATGCTGCTTTAGCACAGAAGGAGTGCCAACTGCTTTTCAGACAGGTATCAGAAAGGTATTCCATCGCTGTATACTCTCTCCTGACTGATGCAACTCTCCACCACCCAATAGCCTGGACTGTGTCCAAGTGGCAGAATTGAGACATACTTGTGAGTACGAGTGCCATCCATACCTTTTAAAAATGTTGAGGCCCTGATTCAGTCAGGTATTTAAACACATGCTGAGCTTTAAGCATTGCTGAAGACTCATTCAAATTCACAGAGTTTAACCACTGACTTCAAATTAGACACGTGCTTTGCTGAACTCTTGTTTTACTCAAGCTTACCATTGATGTCATGCTCCTGTATAGACCGGGGTCTACCTAACTTGATGAGGCAGCTGGCTGATTTCATGGGGAGATCCCAGGGCCAGCCACCATTTTTTCTGGATTAGTGCAGTGTCCCATCCCCCCACCCCATGCGTCTGATTGGCCAAGGAGCCCCAGTGCCCCTTTCTGATGACTGGTTGTGAGGGCTGTCTGTCATATGGCCCTCTCCTTGTCACTGATTTGTTGAGGGCTATCTGTCATGCAACCTCACCCCTCACTGCCAATTGGTGGAGAGAGGCAGGGCTGCAGGACAAATAGTTCTCTCAGCCAATCATCAGCAAGGGGTAGGGGTGGAAGCCATCTTGCTGGTAGCTCTTCATGCCAGCAGCACCCCTCTGCCTTTCCCCCCCAGCAGCTGAGCTGCAGCACCATGAATACTGCTGGCTGCCTCTGGGGAGCCAGCATTTCAATGAGGTGTTTTGTTTTGGGGGTTTTTTTTCCAGAAAGCCCACCAAAAGTCCTGGAGACTGCCATTTTTTATGGAGCCCACTGTTTTTGGTGTCACTCACACGGCTTCACAAAAATTACACAATGGGAAATTCAGTAGGTCCCTATATATAGAACAACACATGAAACCAGAGTTTAACCAGCTTCTTCTTCCTGTGTCCATCCCTTGGGGTGGCACAAGGTAAGGCAAGACAATACAGTCCACATAGTGAGGGGCACCTTTGCAGCGTGCAGCTCCAGGCTACTTAGAAGTTGGACAGACCACTATTGAACTCATAACCTTAGGTATGCTGTAATGCAGATGTACAACTGAGCTATTAAGGTATGGAATGGTTTCCATGAAAAGCTATCTAATCTTCCAAGATTAAGGAAATTGAGCCCATGCTAGAACAAGAATACAAGTAACACCAATTAAATGAGGCTGCGGGAGAGGAGCAGGGGGTGAAAAGTTCTGGACGTGTCCTATTCAGCCTCCTTCTCAGTATCCAATCTGTGCCACTATGACAGACATGATGTTCGGCTAGATAGACCTGTGATTTGGCCCAGTAAATGGCAGTTCATATATTCTTATGTAATATAAAATAAAATCAATTACTTTATAAGCACTGACAAATTAATTGTCTAACAGGAATCAATCCAGGGAAGTTCTTGTAGCCTGTCAAACTACATAATTACAATGGCCCCTTCTAGCCCCATAGTGTATTAATCCCAATGAGATATATAAAACACAGAACGAAGGCAGTACTGTGCACAGGTCACTGGACTAGTATTTATGAGGACTGGCTCTGTTCTCATCTCTGCCACTGACCACACCACTTTGCCACTCTTTTTTCTTGGTTTCCTGCCCATCCATCACTTGTCATCTGCATTTAGATCATAAGCGCTTCCTGATAAAGATGATGTGTTTGTGCAATAAGTAGCAAATGGACCCTAATCTCAAAAAATGATCTTTGGATACTAATATAATACAGAAAGAATAATAGAATAGTATAGTAATAAAAAAACGATGGCCCAAACATTAATGTAATTTAACTAAAAAAAAGGAAACTTGCCTTTATTGCCCTGTAAGTCAGTCTGTAAACTGTCTTATTATAATAACCTACTTCTGTTCATGATATTCTCCTTTCTGCTGGAGAGGTCTCCTAACTATTACCTTGACAACCAATAAGCACATTAATCCATGTGAGATTTTTCCCTTGAAATACTTTCTATATTGGAAGTGTTACGTAGGAGGTAAAAATCAGCTGGAAGACGTGTGCTCAAGAGCTGATCCAATTATCCCTGATTTTTGCAACACAAGCACATTCCCAGATCTTGGAGGCACAGGACATTAAGATCCATACTGGGTCAGACCAATGGTCCATCTTGCCCAGTATCCCATCTCTGACAGTGGCACATAGAGGAACCATACTTGATCTAATGGATGCAGAACCACTAAATTTAAATGTTCAGCATACATTTCCAGAGAATTTGATCCACAGTTTCACCTGCCCCTTTGAACTCACTTTACCATGTTTTACCTGCATTGTACTTGTGTCTAAATATGGCAGTAGTGCGTACTTTGGTTATTTTTATATCACTGGTCCTCTTCTCAGTTGCCTGATCAATTTAAATCACAGAATTCACAATGGACAAACCCAACTATTAAAAAAGCTACATCTTCATTTAGCAAATGTCTTTGTGACAAGTCAGACTTTGCATCATTTCCTAAAGTTCACAATAGAAAATTCCAAAACTAACACCTGCTACTAAAAACCCTTTTTAATCAGCTCTCCCCCTTCCACCCCTTCTGACAAACACCTATATATTATGACATATATGTGTGGTATTTAGCTCTAACACCTTCATCTAACATCAATTGTTATGCTGAACTTGGCTAGAGAATGGGTCTGTGTGTCAACTATAGACAAAGTTGTATAGTGCTACCTGGTTCATTCCAAAGTACACTCATGTCAATGGACAACATGCCTTAGAGTGAATTCAGTAGTTTTTTAATCCCATCTCTATAGTTTAATATCAAACACCTGAAGTTTACAAAGAAGACAGTGTAGTAGGGAGCAGGCAGTTGAATTTTTCCACATACAAGGAAGCCTCAGCCACACCTTGTTAAAGGATTCATGCTCACTGCAGGTCCTTTTGGACCAGGGCCACAGAGTACAGTAATCCAAAATAGTGGTGATAAAAGTTAGAATGATTAATACAAGGACCATATCACAGTTGTATTGCACTAGGCCTAAGTGAAAATAGTTATGCATATTATCTTCTTCATGAGGGCAAATATGCCTGAGCATTTGTCAATCGGTAGCACTGCAGGGCTTGGTTTTCTGAAGATGTTAAGATCCATAATGCCTGTTATTTCAAAATAACACATAGGTTGTTATTTACTTATAACTTAAATATACTGTATTTGAATAAAGCAACTAAGGCAATGAATACTAGGCAATAAAAGAACAATTGAAGGGAAGGAGAAATTCTCCTTTTGTATTCCTTATGGAAAATAAAGGAAGCCATTTATAAATAAGGACCATTGTTCCAGTTTTAACTCCTGAAGAAAGGTCAGACCCCTTGGAACAAGTGGATGGTTTTCCTTAACACTCATACACAGCATGGGATTAGCTTTTCAGAAACATTTTCCATGCCTAGTAACACTCATCATAGTCAGGTATGCCAGAACCTTAGGGATTGCACAGCTTGTTTTGGAAAACAGTCATTCTTCTTATATGACACCTAGAAGTCCCCCGGTAATCTATAGTGTTCTAGTCTATTGATACTGCTAAGAACACCTGAAAACATAAATGAAAAATTAAAAACTGGGGAATGGAGAGAGCAAGAGAGAGTGAAAATCATGTTTGTGAAGAAAGGCCTTCAAGGGCAGCCAGAAAGGCAACAATAGTAATGGAAGACTAAAGGAAACAACAAGACTGTATAGAATAAGGAATTATGTAACATTTTCACATTGCATTAATTGAACAGAATCAGCTAAAATATTGTTACTGTCTTCTTATATAGAACGCTGTGTATAATAAATCACTCACACAAGAGGAATACAAGATAAAATATTCACCTTTGAAATATTTATGCTGGCAAGTATCACTGAAATAATCATTTAACCTTGAATAAGTGGTAAGTGAAAATTAATAAATTTATTAAAAAAAAAAAAAACTTTCCGAAGTCTTTATAATAACCATAGACCAAATGAGTTTCAGTCACTCGACAACAAAAATAAAGCTGTTCCAAGTTTTGAGGCAATTTTCAAGTGTCTAAATCTCATGAGTTTGCAAAAGTAGGCTGGAAATGTGATACCTGAATTGCTCACAAGGTAGGGTTTTGCAGGGTTGGGGGTTGGGGGATTTGTTTTGTTTCTTGTTTGTTTTTAAGTTTTTACTTCTGGTTCCATTAAAAATAAATGAGAACTACTTCTGGTACAGAAAATGTGTTTGAATCTGTTGTTCTGCTTATGTATTATTTGCATTATGTTCATACCTGGAAATTCAAATAGGACCCTATTGCTGTAGAAACAAATAGGGAGAGACAGTCCCTGACCTCCAAAGCATATATAATATAAAGACAGTGTGGCAAGAAAGCAGGAAAAACAGAGTACCATTATCCCTAATTACAAATGGGAAACTCTGGCACAGAGAGATTACCTGAAGTCACATAGGAAGTATGTGTAAGCATCTGGAATTGAATCTAAACCTCACTCCAGTGGCTCAACCATGAGACCAGGCTTCCTGAGACTGTAAATTTGAGTGAAAAAAGTTGGATAAAAGAAAATAAATAAAATAAATCAAACCTACATGTTTAAATATTTTGATGTCTTTATAGCTTGATTCTAAAACTGGGTGGAGATTTGAGGGCTGCAATGAATTTTTATTTTATTGAAAGCAATTTACTCATCCTTAGTGTCTCTCTGGGGTAGAATAAAAAGCTTAAGAATCCAATAATGAAGACCACACTTAAACAATAGTTCCAGAAAGCAAACTGTGACCAAGATGACTGCTATTGTCTTTGATAAATTTGTGAACTTTCTGGTAAAGAAATCTGATGGAGACTTTTAATTTTGTCTTTACTTCGGCAAACACCGAGGACACATTTTTGATACTAAGGCATGGCCCTGTGCTCTAAGGTGATTTGGAGCTGCATACAGAGAGTAGGAACTTCAGACAGAACTAGGACTATGTCAGATATGTATTCATATGAGAAATAATTGGACCCAAGTTAAACTTGGCATTTATGTTCTGGTGGAAAGTACACATGAAGAAAGATGTGGACAAACTGCAGAGACCAAAAGAAAGCAACACAAATAATTAGAGACCTAGAAAACATGATTTACAAGTAAAGGTTTAAAAACTAGGACTATTTAGTCTAGAGAAGAGAAGACTAAAGGAGGATGTAATAATGGTCTTCAAATACATGAAGGGCATTCATAAAGGCTAAGTACAAATAGACAAAAAGCCCAAGGCTGAATCTATTCAGCCTTTACAGGTTATTCTTAGCTACATAGATTGAACGGATAAGCAAGTAAACAGACATTCACTTTTGATTTCGGAAATGCAGCCACATGCCTGCAGGGCTCAAACTAGAAACTGTGGGGCACTAGAGGATGCCTCCCTGCTTGGCTGGAGCAGACAGCTTGGGCCAAGGCTAGCCCAGCCACCCTGAGATTGGGGGTGGGGAGCTGGCGGGGGTGTGCAAAGCATCCTGGGATGCTGGGGGACTGTGAGTTAACTTGAACCTGGAGGGGATCTGGGACAGAAGTTCAATAAACCAATTCAACTTAAATCAGTTAAGTCTGATACTACATCCAACCAGGTTTATCTTAACCTGGTTTAGGCCATTTTGTAAGTGGTTTATGTGCACTGAATTTGTGTTGTGTTACAGATCTGAACCAGTTTATAATCTTTTATACCAGATTATGTGTAATTTCTCTCCCTAGCCAAAGAGGAAAATGATAGATTATTCTCTGTGTCTAGGGGCTAGGAGAAGAAGCAACAATCTTAAATTGCAAAAAGAGAAGTTTAAGTTGGCTAATAGGAAGAACTTTCTAACAGTGGCAGTGGCTAAGCTATGGAACAGATTACCTTCAGATAATGTAGAACCCATCCCTGGAGGTTGTTAAGAATATGTCAGAAAAACACTTGGATAAGATAATTTAAAAAGCAATGTTCCTGCTTGAACCAGGGGTTGAATTAGACAAGGTCCCTTCCAGCCTTATTTTTCTAGGATTCTGTGGTTCCATAAGGGACTAATATGACAGGCCAGAGAATAAGTCATATAGATATCTCCATGTTATACATATCCTAGACATCAGCTGTTATTCTTACTTCAACACTGCTAATGTGGCTTAATTGTGACCTGTGAATTATTTCAGTCCTGGAATGCCAATAACTGCCTATCATAGTGGCAAATTTAATATGTGAACTGGGCAGAAAACTCATTTTGCATTGGCTACAGTACAGTCTTTGCAGGATAGCAACATTTAGTTACTACAGGTTTGAACTGCATTTGACCTTGTGGTAAAAGGTTCCATTTACCATTACTAGTCACTTCAGGTGTGCAGTCCCCTCCTGATACTCTGAGTTATGAGTGGATAGATTTGCATGTGGCAAGCCTCCACAGAACTATGCAAATCTGTATCTCTGCCAATAAGCATAAAATCAGGCCTACGATGCTGACAAGAGTGATGTTTTACTGGAAAGAGATCACTGATTTTTTTTTCCCCTGCTTAAGTGCACCCCAATAAACTTGTTCTTCAGATTCAGGGTTTCTCTGGGTGTGAAGAGGGGAGTGATTTGCAAAAGAGATGGATAGACTGAGAATCCCTGCATGCAGAAAAGGAAGGATGCCCTTTGTCCCATACCTTCTGGCTGGTACAAAAAGGCTAAATCCTGTTTGTAACTTTATAGTCTTTGAACTCTGTTTTGTATTAATAGCTTATACACACACAGAACTAATATCTGTTTTTCAGAGGTGTTGTGTAATGGAAGTTTCCACTGCAAACAAACTGTTTGTTTCCACTGTTCTATTCTCATTGAGAGGTAGTTAGCTGTGTTAGCCTGAAATCAGTCAGAAGATGGGGTAGATATGCACCTTTGGGTGAGACATTCAAAAAACCCGAGCCTGAATCAATTCACTCTTTGCAGGTTAGTCTAACTTGCCTATGCTGAATCATTTTTTAATAGTAAAACATCCCATCTGGACTGAAAAAATGCAGGCACATACCTGCAGTGGCTCAGGCTAGAAGCTGGGGGGCCCTAGAACAACCCTTCCTTCCCTTTCACAATGCTGAGCTGAGGAGGCATGGCCAGACCCTGGCAGGACCTATGATTAGGGAGGGGTTCCCCCCACTTCTTACCAACCCAGCAGGGAATTGATAACACAGCGATAATCACCCCATGAAGAAAACAACAGAGGGACATTACCAGCTGCTTCCTGTTGATTCTGCCTTTGTCCCACCTGCCACATGTGGTCTGCTAGCTAATGCTGAGAGGTGTCTGTGTAAGGCAGACGAGATGAGATGGGGTGGGGAGCCAGGGAGCAGCGGGAAGCCAGGTAGATGCCTGCAGTCTCTGCTGAGCTCCATCCAGGGAGCAGAGAGGAGGGGCCAGCCCTGCTGTGGAAAACAAAGCCCTGCCCTGCCCAGCCCAGAGAGCATGCTGGGATGCTGGGGGAGTCTGATTTAACTTAAACCAGCAAGGGGTCTAGGACAGACATTGCATAAACTGGTTTGAGCCAAATCAGTTAAGTCTGATACTACATTCAACCAGGTTCATCTCAGACTGGTTTCACCCAGTTTGAAACTGGTTTTTGTGCATTGAGCATCTGTTTTGTTACAGGTTTAAACCAGTTTCTGATCACTTAAACTAATGTATGTGTAATATCTGTCCCTAGCCTTGTAGACTAGCCAAATAAGATATATCTAGGGAACTCGAGCTTTCACAGGCTGAAGCTCACTTGACCAGATGTGGTGAAAAGACATGCAGAAAGCAGAGTATAAGGAGAGAGAAATTAGAATAGAAAAAATGAAGGGGGGAGAGGGGAGACAGGGAAGGGGAGAGACAGAGAGAGAGAGAGAGGGAAGGAGTGGGGCAAAGCTATGAGGCAAGCAAAGAAACATTGTATTCTCAGTGTATGGCCATGGTTCCCAGTAAGTCCATTAGGACAGAGTGGCCCTCCCTCGTCCTCCTCCTCCTCACATGCAGATTTAAGAATGCAGGATTTTCAGGCTAAAAACCCCTGTTATGTCAAAAAACTGTTTATATCCACTGAAGGAGTAAAAACTGGCATTCTAATTTTGAATGAGAATTAGTTGTGCATTGCAAAACAACTAAACTCTAGCATTTTGAACAGCCTTGTGGAAGTTTGACAAGAACATGTGGGTTTGCGTGCTGTGCGGTGCTGTAAATAATTGTGGGTGCTTGCAGACATAAAAAAACAAAACAAAAACCCAAACAGCCCTTTACTTTGAACTCAGAGCATTCCCACGACGAGCCCTGCACATGGCCAGAAGAGGCAGTGCGTTACTTCAACCCGGCTCGCCCAACATCTGTAAAGTTCGGGTGCTTTAGTGCAGCTTTTTTGGCACTTTTATCTAATAGCTAATTGAATCAACTTTAGCTAAAAGTGCCAAAAAGCCCCCTGAAGCACCCAATCTTTACAGACATTGTAGAGCCAAGCTGAAGTAACGCCCTGCTTCTTTTGGTAAAGCACTTTACTTTTCTTTTTTTTTTTAAATGTCTCCAAACAACTACATTGTATGTGCATTTTCTGTGTCGGCACTTGCACATATAGGGACAAATCCTCAGGCCTGCAACACCCAATATGCAATTTTAGAGATCTGTGTCATCAACTGGGCTCTGTAGTTGTACAGGCCAAGCAGCCCCGGATGGGGAAAGGCCTTATAACAAGCACAATGGATAGGTCCTAAGCAGGATGGAACTTATGACCTATGGAAGATTGAAGGCAACGTTTTGAGGATTCATTCATATGACCTTCCTCACGCTCAAATATCAACCTATTGCTCACACAGAGCAGGTGCAGTCCTCTACCCTCTTGTCACATTATCTAGCCAAGCATTTTGTGTAGCTGCTTATGCTCATATGCCCCCTAGCTGTCAAGTGAACAGGCTCTAGAGACTTTTCTTGCAATGTGTGGATCCCTAGTCAGCATACAGCAGCAGCTAGAGCCATCTTTTTGTGCAAGTGCACCATATACAGAACATAGTTCTGCTTTTTGAAAAGGAAATTCATCCTTCTCTGACATGTGGAGGTTTAAGAATTCATCTCTTCCAAGACATCCTCGGTTTGGCATGAGATGTCTATTAGGGCAGTTATGCTGCGTTTGATGTCAGATTGCTAAAACAGTTTAAGTAACAGCTTAAATGAGTTAAAATTATATGAACTCATAAGGCAAGGGAATAGAGAAGCAGCTGGCTTAAAAAAACCCCACACCATCCAAACTGCATCAGAGATCAGAGGTGGTGCAAGAGGTGTTTCCTATTGGGTTTTATGCCACAAATCACTTCCACTCCACCGCTTAATAGAGCACAAGAGTGGATGTTTCCTTCTTAAATGTACACTTATCATAAAATGCGAATTCTTTTATTGCCCGTCCATCCTATACTACATAAGAGATTTGTTGCCTTTTATTCACAAGTTAAATAGGACATCATAAATTTGGGGATAATAGATATATGTCTCCACAAGTGGCTCTACATCTGAGTGGCTGAGTGCAATTTGAGATTTCTCTTGCCATTTTGCAAAGAGCACTGAGAGACCATTGACAAGATGTCTGGAGTGAATGAGCACATGGCCCCATGCTTGCTGTCCCACTTTGTCAGACTGATGTTTGAAAAGGAACAGGAATTTCCTTGCTTGCCTTCTTGCCTGTTTTAGCAACTCTTTGGAGTCGCAATGAAGCCAATTCTGGAGGTTTCCTGCTGTGGAGAAAGCTCCTGAGCTGCCCTGCGATGAGCTCATCTGAGGAACCAGCAGTAGCAGGCTTCAGTCAAGGCAAATAGAGCAACCTGAAGCTCAAACTCTGCTAAGTAACACTGCCATAGCAGGGAAAAAATCCCACAGTGCAATCTTCTATTTCAATAGTTAAGGGAATAATTATTGAAGCAGAACCACTGCTTTACAGAGGCTTTATTCCACTGTTACAGTATTACTTGCCTACAATTGCTGGCCTGAAATCAGTGGAGTTGCATCAGGGATGAACAGGGCCTGATGTGTATTCTATGTTGCACTCAGACAGATACATTTCATACAGAGCATTTTAAAGTAAAGAGCTCTTAGTTAACCTTTAACAGGGGAAAAGGAAAAGGCTTTGGATAAAATAAGAGCTGACTTTATTCTTCACTCAAATACCTCAAGCCAAACGTATTCTGACATCTAAAAATATGTTAGCAACTTTGCATACTGTTACACTTCCTGAGTAAGGACTCTACTAACACCCACAGGAATCGATGGGGTCTCTCTCTTTGACTTCAATGGGCAGCAGTTCATGCCCTACATTGGGCAGCACTGAGATGCCATAAGCCAATACTATTTTTGTAGTATTTCTAACCACACAGAAAACAGAAAGTAACCAAGAGCAAGACAGACACTTTCTGCAAGATGTTAAGCTGGATTTCCACTTGGGAGCAATGAAAAACAATTTTGCTGCTTTTTTTTTTTTAAGCGCATATTGGGCAAAATAATTTCAGCTGTGTTTTTTTGCATGGCTTTGTTTTGTTAGATCATTACTTCTAAATAAAATATTTTCTGTCTATCAGGTTCCATTTTGTTATTTAGGAAAATCATATTTTAATGAGTAAAAATGCAATTTTTAACAACACAGTGTCATCTCATGCAAACTTCTCACTTCAGGGCAGTATTGCTTATTTGTACCCGCATTCTCATTAAAAGCGATAGGCTTGATGATGCAATTAAGAATTCAGCCTCTTGATAAATACCAAGACAAATCCGATTTCATTACAGGAATATTAGCCTGACTGATCAAATCCCAGAGCCTTTGAATTACTGCCCTTTATAAATTCACTGAATGAAATCGTGTTTAACTGTCTCAGTGACTCCTTTTCAGCATAATTTAACCAGATCAAATTAGCACACCAAAGCTTTTTGAGAAGGAAAAATGAGTGCTGTGAATGATTGTAGGGGTGACATGAGCTATTTACTGAATTATGAAGTCTGAATGAAATACATCATGGTATTTTAAGGTAAGGAAATGGAAACTATACAATAACACCAGTGAAAGTGATTATTACATGGTAAACCCCAGCTACGGTACCATGTTATCTTCTGATTACAGGGTAGGTACGTAACTCACATCACCTTCGGGAGGTGAACTTTGCATTGGAAACGTTTTCTAGGTTTTATGCCTATATAATCACAGTTTTTGGAGCTGCTTCAGTCTGGAATGGCTTGGTAAATCTCTGTCTCTCAGAATATATACACGCTGATTCCAAATCTAAGCAAAAGAGAACTGCTGTAAAACATGGACAAAACCAGCTGGCTGAAAGCCTGCTAAGATTGTTCTTATATTCTCTGTGCTTAGTTTATCTACTGTAGATGTTTACCTTTGCCTTTTTTAGAAGTGCATTGCTTAAAGGATCCAGCTAGTTTTAAATCAGAAATTCTTCCCACTGCATAGTCAAAAAAAGTACTTAAATGCAGTAGGTAAGGGAAATGTTGGGCATTAGCCTGATGATCATTCTGAGCATATTCTGGGCCAGATTCTCAGCTAATAGAATTCAGCATACCACCACTCCATCCATGATATATTCCTCTTGCCATAAGGGAAACTTGTTCATCTGTTCTATTTTTGGTGATCAGATCGACATCACTTAGGACCTAGCTCAGGAATTTATGAGGGCTTTTTTTTCTTTTAAGTTTAGGAATATTTATACATGGAGTAGTTCCCTCCTCTTGCTGTAAAAAGGGCTAGTTTAACACAAGGGAGCCCAATAATCACCACAAGTGGTCATTATTGCAGGATACTTGCTAAACAAAGGCATCGACACCTGTGAATAAGTTAGTGTTCTACTTTGCACAAGACTTTCAAATGCAGCAATTTGCAGGAGATGGTTACAGGCCTATCCATCCTCCTCAGAAGGCTGTTCACATGCAAATTTCAGCTTCTGCTGCTTCCCTTTAGCGGTCTATAAAATCATGAAGGGTGTGGACCAACTGAACAGGGAGCTGTTGTTCACCAAGTCAAAAATACCGAAAGTAGGGGGCACCCACTGACATTAGTAGGTGATAGGTTTAAAACTAAAGAGAGTATTTTTTTTTAAACAAGGTGTAGTTAACTTGTGACATTCATTGCCACAGGAGGTAGTGGAGGTAGATAGCATAGCCAGATTCAAAAAGGGACTGAATAAAATAATGGATGATAGATGTATTGATGGCTATCGAACAAAATGGTTGGAGAGGTTTCCTCTGGCATCTCTAAACCTATAATAGTGGATGCCAGAGAAGACAGATAGCTGTAGAGATACCTGGTTCAATGCTCTCCTTCTATAGCAGGGGAGTGCAAAGTCTGCCCTGTGGGCTGTACCTAGCTGGCAATGAACTCAATTTCCCAGCAGCCCCCAGCTGCATGGCTGCGGCCAGTTTTCATGGAGAACCCAGCAGCAGGGGCCGGCAGCAGTGGCACCAGCCTCTTCCTGCTGGGGGACAGGCAGCAGTGATGGTGGTGGTGCCACTGGAAGGGGTGGCTGTGGGGAATTTGGAGGTGGCTATAGCTCCCCCCAACTCTCCTTAGTGCCGCCTCTGCTGGCAGGGCATGCAGCAGGTCAGGGAGCTGGTCTGGAGCCGGGCTTGGATCTTTTAGCAGTGAAAACATGGTCCAGAGCCAGGGCAAAGCCATGATCTGCAGCAGGGAGGGGCAATTACTTAGTTTTGGGAAGCCATCGAGGGCCACATGACAAGTAGCCAAGGGCAGATAAATATTAATTTTCTAAATTTTTAGGGGTCCCACGGGCCAAATAGAATGGGCCTGGCAGGCCACATCTGGCCCGTGGGCTGCATTTTGCCCACCCTGATCTGCAGCATGCACGTCTCTGCCCAGATCATGCAGGCTGCAGATCACGGATTTACCCTGGCTCTAGACCACGCTATCACCACCTCAAGATCCCAGCCTGGCTATCACAGGATGGCTGCTGCTGGGGTCTCCATGGAAGCCAGCCCCAGCCGCGTGGCAGGGGCTGCTGGGAAATGAAGTCCGGCCACTGGCCAGATCCACCATTTTGCCTACTCCTGTTCTATAGCATCCATCCCTGTCACGGTTGGAGACAGAATACTGGACTAGGTGGACCATATTTCTTTGTTCTTATGTTGTAAAAGAATAATAAGGGCAAGATCTAAAATAGGACTTGGATGCCTAGAATGTAACTTAGGCAGAATTTAGGAGTCTAAAGTCAAGTGAATGATCATGAAAACCCTCCCAAGCTGCAGAGTTATTTAAGAATCCGTAGGTGCTGAAGTTTTGACCAAAATAGTTACAACGTCATGCCTAAGCCTATTTTGGGATTCACAGTTAAGAGTTTGTGTATGTAAATCCCCTGAGATGTCCAATTCACTTGCTCTGCTCTGAACACGGATGACACCATGGCAGCGCACAGCTCAACATAAAACACAAGAGCCATGGCCAACATTCATTCAAACTCACGGTCACAGAGGAAAGATGGAGCAGAACTGCCCACTCTCTTATACTTTTATGTAACAAGCCGGTGGTTAGACCAGTTAGGTGGAAGGAAGGCCCTGGTTTCATCTCTTCCACAGCCTGAGAGGCTCCCACTCGAAATCTCCACATTTCCTACATCACAGAATTGTACATTGAAGTCCTGCTTTGTGCAGGGGGTTGAACTAGATGACCTCCTGAGGTCCCATCCATCCCTAACTTTCTATGACTCTGGGATTCTAAGTGTCAGGTGAAACTGGGCTGTGACACACTCCACCTCTACTGCTGAAGCTGGACCACTGTGCAGAAAGGAACAAAGGAGTCATGGGGCCACTGGAAGAAAGTTAGAAGAAACCATTTCCTGCTACACTGATGAGAGTTTACTCCGGAGACAAGGGTCTTCTGCATTCCAGTTCCTGCTCCAAAGACCAAATGAGCTATTTTGGTAATGATAGGAGCAGGAATGAGATCTCAGGGCTCCCCCATCCCAAAGGAGCACCCTCCCCACTGAATTAGAGTCAGGCTCCCTCTTGCTTAACTTCTTCCTTCCCCTATGACTCTTGCATTCCTTGCTGCACGGTGAAGAGCTACAACTGGAAGGGTGGGGAGTGCTCTTCTCTCAGCCTTCTCTGTAGTTTGGGGGTTAGGATGCAGGCTTGGGCCCTCTCTCAGGCTTTGGAAGGCATTAAACCTGGGTATCCCATGCTAACTATCAGACTATTATATAACAAGTAGGCACCTGTAAAAACACCAGCAATGCTTGAAATTAATGAGCCGCTTATCTATACCCAAGCAAGCTTCCTAGGTGGCTACATCCAGGAAGCATTTGTTTCTCTCTCATAGGTGCTATATTCACAGCTTAAGTGGGGATGGAAGTGGAATTTCAAACATACCCCTCTCTTATGCCTTTCATTTTTCCTGCCTTAGATGTGTCCACTCCTCCCCCCACCCCGCCGCCTTTACTCAGCATTATGAATCCCTTCCTTAGCATCTGATTCCATGCACTATTATAGATGCCAGTGTTTTCAAAGTTCACTTCCAGGTCTGGACACCTAGGAATTAAATCCCATTGTGGATCTGGACCTACACAGATGTACCCAGTCATCTGGCCAGTTTGTCTCAGAATAAAAAAATGTACGAATGCCCTAATAACCAAGAATAGGGCTTCACTGCTGATGCTGCTTTGTTGCAAAACTGAGTAACATGAGACAAGATATTTTAGAATGGAAATTTTTGGGAGCACAGTGAATGCAAAAAATAGGCAAAATGTAAGTAAAAATTATTTAGTGGTAGACTGAGTGTTCTTTGCTTGCACTGGTGAGCAGATAAATCCCAGGAGGGGAAATGCTGGGATTATTTTTGTGTGTAATTGTTAACCACTGCATATAAGATCTTGATAATCTGGTTCTCCCACATTAAAACAATTCTGTGTACATTCGGAAGCTAACTGAACCACTCAGTTTAGTACATTAATGTGCTTTCATGACTTTTTTTTGTCACAGTTTTTAACCACTCCCAGTGATTATTTCAAAAGAGAAGTTTTCTTTAAAATCTAAAAGTATGACCGTTTGGTGTGGTTTAAGTGTCTGACAACCAGAAACAAGTATACATGTCCTAGATTAAAACCTGTATCTCACCTTCTTCTCATGTAATTTACATACAATTGATCACTTCCATATGTCTGGCATAAGGTAAAATAGTTTGTGTGCATAGTTATGGAAGTGAACCTACAGTGAAATAAAATTCTGCTTTTGTCATATTTCTTCATGCTGATAGAGAACATTTTTTTAAAAGAATTTCAGCTCTCTGTAATATCCTTTCAAAGTCTTTTAGTGCCAAATTTCAGCCTGGAAATGTTTTTTAACAAATACAACCAGCATTGCTCAATCTAGTCTCCAGTACCTTCACTCCCATGTAAATTAAAAATACCAAAGGGCTGATTCCCTTTCCACCACTACTACACCCCGGTAGGTTTATTCACTTTAGAGTTACTCCTGATTTATACCAAAATACTGGATAAAAGACGCTTATTCTAAGGAAAAATGACACTTGTGAGGCTCACCACAAATTCAGTTGAAGGCACATACAAAAGTTTCGATGACTTCCCTTGGAGGAGGAATGAAACAATTGTGTCTGTCTCTAATGATTTGCCTCTTTACTAACTGTGATTCTGGATTTAGCTTTAATGCTAGCACAAGCTGCACAGAACCCAGACAATCAGTGGGCTGAAAAGAGACCTTGGGCTAGCTAACGTCTAGTTAGATCCTGTAAACTGGCAGTGCAAAAACGAGGTTTATTGAACACTGCCAGATGTGTGTTAATTTTCTTCTGTCAGTCGAGAGAGTGTTCCTTAGCTTTCTTTGCATTACATTTCATGTTTCATTACAGAACAAAATCATATTAATAAAATGTTTAATGTCACAGGAAGGGGTTGGAGGTAAGCACAGAATAAAACCAAAGGAGCCATATCCTTGCTTAGTTCACCGTATATAATGCACATTTAAGGCATTTAGAACATATGAACTTCTATTTCTATTTTCATAGCCAATCCCTGCTTTAAGAAACAGGTGCTTTCTTACTTCATTTAGGAGTGAAGCAAGTGTAATGAAGAGATTCAGATAAACACAGTTTTGATTTTGTCTTGAAAATTAATCCTCACCACTAGTCTTAAACATAAGCAAACTAAGGCTCTGATCCAGCATACCCTTAGGTAATATTAATAGACATAAAAAATAATAAAAATTATAAATATTTACAAGGGGCCATTTCTTCACACTAAAATTTCCTTTATTGTGGTCAAATTGGAGGAAGTCCAGTGGAGGGCGACAAAAATGGTGAGGGAGCTGGGGGACTTACAAGGAAAGACTGAGGAAACTGGGCTTATTTAGTCTAGGGAAGGGGAGACTGAGAGGGGACTTAATAGCAGCCTTCAACTACCTGAAGGGGGGTTTGAAAGAGGATGGAGCTGGACTGTTTTCAGTGGTGGCAGATGACAGATGAAGAAAAATTGGTCTCAAGTTGCAGCAAGGGAAGTTTAGGTTAGATATTAGGAAGAATTTTCTCACTAGGAGGGCAGTAAAACACAGGAACAGGTTACCCAGAGGTGGTGGAAGCTCCATCCTTGGAGGTTTTCAAAACCCGGCTAGACAAACCTTTGGCTGGGGTGATGTAGTTGGGGAGGGTCCTGCCTTGAGCAGGAGGTTGGACTAGATGACCTCCTTAGGTCCCCTCCAACCCTAACTTTCTACAATCCTATGATTTAGCATGCACATTACGAGCAAAATGCAGAAAGATGCCCCCAAATTGTCTTTATAGGCCAGGTACAGACAGTCAATAAGCCCAAGGCTGAATCAAAACAGTCCTTGCAGGTTAGTCTAAACTGCACAGATTAAATTGAAACAGAAGAGAACAGACATGTTATTAAGGAAATGCAGCCACATGCCTGCAGTGGCTTAGGCCAGCAGCCGGGGGAGCTAGAGCACAGCTCTCTGGCTGAGTGTTCACCTCCTCTTCCTGCTGCCCCTGAAGGTCTCTGGGATTTGCGATCCAGAATTACAGCAGCAGGATTCTACAGGGTTGCTCATCACTTCCTCTTACTGCTTCTAGGTGCCTCTGGGATTTGTAGTCTACAGTTGAAGCCAGCACTAAGTTTGAGCAGGGGAAGTGGTGCTTAAGTCCCCTCCCTGTCCCCCGACCCCAGTCAGATTTTGTCTGGGGGGAGAGGAGGGGGGCAGTCTCCCTCCCTCGCCCCCCTCCCCCATAAACTGGGCTGCATCCCCAGCCAGGCTTGCCCTCTCCCCACTCCCCCCCACCGCCTGTCACCCAGCCCTGACTGCTCCAGCTAGGGAGCTGAGGGATGGGGCCAACCCTGCTCTCTTGAGCAGACAGCCCAGCCCAGCCCAGCCCAGGGCAGGAAGGCCTGCTGAGATGCGGGGTGGGGGGGGGGGGG
>NW_017729008.1:26794139-26798036 GCF_001723915.1 Gavialis gangeticus
GGGGGGGGGGGGGGGGGGACTGTGATTTAACTTCAGCCAGGAAAGGGCCTGGGACAGAAGTTTCATGAACAGGTTTGAACCAAATCAGTTAAGTCTGATACTACATTCAACCAGGTTTATCTTAAACCAGTTTCAGGCATTTTGAAACTGGTTTATGTGCACTGAGCTTCTGTTCTGTCACAGGTTTAAACCAGTTTCTGATCACTTAAACCTATTTATGTGTAACTTCTGTTCCTAGCCATAGGGTCCTTGTCTACATTAGCTGAAATGTCCAGATCATCAGTGGGATAATGGCTACAAACTTACCATGCACTGCTCTCAAACTTATTTAACTGCTCCACATTGGCTGTTTCTCAAGTCAGAAGCAATGTAGCTGTATTTGTGTGGCACTCTGGATAGGTTAATTAACACTGTTAAGTGATAGAGCCATGTACCCTACTGCTATTCTAATTAGCTTGTCCCTTTTGCCACTCAGATATGGTTACATTGTATTTGATGCAGAAAGTAGCCTGTATGGCTAGATTGTAGCTTTGAGGGTCCTGGGCAGGTAAGTTTACAGTCTAGACATGACCCATGATTCAATTATTCTGGCTATGGGGGTTGGGCAACCAAAGTACTTTACTGCAGGTATTTTACTATAAACATTAACAGATTTTTGTATGGTGGCCATTAGTTGGTCTGCAGATCAATGTAACTTAGTGTACATGCATGCACGTTACACTTAGATCAACCTAAATACAGTTAAGTCAATTTAAGTGTTGATCTATACATGCATTTGGGAAGGTTAGGTCGGGCAACAAATAACAAATGTTTGTCCCGATCTCACTCAGTTCAACTGAGGAAGAGTGAACTAAGTTAAATCAGGAACAGGTTAGTCTGATCTACCAAATTCCTGTACATATCTGGAGCATAGCCCCAGGTCTGGGAAAGCCCAGCTGTTCGCCCCATCCCTGTGGCTGTGCTTTTCCTACTTTCCCCATCTGACTGGGTTACTTTTAGCCCCCCAACTTCCCAACCAGGTAGACAGCTTCCCTGTGGACCCACCAACCACTCCCATGGACCTACCAACCCCTCTACCCATGGACCCACTAAACCCTCTGATCCTGCTCACCCTCCCCCTAACCCTGATGTACTTCGATCAGGTTCTCGATGGGGTTCCTAGCAACAGTGAATGTGTGCACATGCTGGACCCAGTCTATCAGCTTGAGGTAAGCCACATGATCATAGATCAGGTACAAACATCTGGGCTAAGTACAGGCAGTTTAAAAACTTGAGGCTGAATTGATTCAATTTTTGCAAGTTAGTCTAAGCTGAGTAAATTGAACCAATCAGTGCAGTGGCCCAAACCAGAAGCTGGGGTTAGCCTTCCCATACTTGGGGGTGGGGGTTGTGGGGAAGGTGCAATGAATTCTGGGATGCTTGGGGGCTGAGAGTGAACTTGAATCTGGAGGGGATCTGGGACAGAATTTCAATAACCTGATTTAACCTACAACAGTGAAGTCTAAGGGGTTTATGTGCACTGAACTTCTGTTGCATTACAGATTTGAACCCATTTCTAATCACTTATACTGGTTTTTGTGTAATTTCTGTCCCTCGTCTTGCACATACCCTTAATTTGTCACTAAGATACAGCTCTGTGGGCAACTTTACACATGCTCTGAGGGGGATGGGGTGCAGGGGGACTTTAACTGGGGTGGCTCTGAGAGCTGCTCTAATTAAAGTGCCCACAGCATCACGTGTATTCAGCATCCCACACTTCAAAATGGTGGCGGGACAGTTTAACTACATTTCGTTTGTCAAGCTTTAGTTAAATCACCCCCACTATCATTCTAAAGCGCAGGGATGCTGAATGCACAAGACACAGAGGCTGCTGGAGTGCACACCACTTGAGTCATCAAATCTGCTCTGACACACTGTCCCCACACATCTACAGGCACCCCATATGAATAAGTCTGGCAAGTCTATGGCAAATATGGGTATACACCGTTCCTTACGTCATTAGTTACCATTCTGTGGATGAGGCAACTGAGGTGCAAGACTAGAAGAAACAAAAAGGTGCAGAAACTAGGGATGTAAGACCCTAAAAATATGAAAACTATAATACCATTTTCTGCTCCCCCATGCAGCTCCCTTGCAGTGTAGAAAACTGCTAACTGTGAAGTATCTGGGGCTGCAGATGTGTCTGCAGTGCCACATACCACAAGGCTATGCTCATCTGGACACAGCCATGAGGTTCAAGAAGGACAAGTGCAAAATCCTGCACTTAGGACGATACAATCCCATGCACTGGTACAGGCTGGGGGCTGACTGACTGGGCAGCAAATCTGCAGAAAAGGATCTGAGTATTACAGTGGACAATAAGTTCAATATGAGGCAATATTGTGCCTTTGTTGCCAAGAAGGCTAGTGGCATATTGGGCTGCATTAGTAGTAGGTCGCCAGCAAATCGAGGGAACTGATTATTCTCTTCAATTTTTTTGGCATTGGTAAAGCCACACCTGGAATCCTGCACCTAGTTGTGGGCTCCCTACTACAGAAAGGATGTAGACACATTGGAGAGTCCAGCGGAGGCAAATGGAAATGGTTAGGGGGCTGGGCACATCACTTCTGAGGAGAGGCTGAGGGAGCTGTTTGTATTTAGTCTGGAGAAAAGAAAGCTGGGGCAATTTAATAGTAGCCTTCAACTACCTAAAGTGGGGTAGTGGTGGCAGATGACAGAACAAGGAGCAACGGCCTTGTAAGGTGTAGGTTGCCAGGATAAGACCAGAGGATCATAGTTTCTACATGATTAGAAAAGAAGGGAGGGGAAAGAGCTTTCTTTTCCCTGTCTGCCAGTTAGCTATAAAGCAAAAAAACCATCAAACTCCCACCCCCACTCTTCCCCTCCCCACACCCTCCTCTACTCCATTCCTCAGATTGTTCTCTGAAGACCTAAGTTTCCACAAAAATATTTAGAAAGAAAGGGTATTTTATTTGACTGCATAGTTCCACATTTTCTATAACATTCAGCTAGACAGATAAGCAAGCAGCTCAACCAATGCCAAACAATTCTGAAGCATTAAAAGAAAGGCCCAAACTCTTGACTCTTTAGTAACTGTCAGTATTCTGCCAATGAACCAAGCCAGGGATGGAACCTGGAGAGAACATATAATAGGGTGCTGCCCGGGCATTTCAGAGACTGCTGCAGGTGAGTCTAGCTGAGAGAGGAAATGTAGCATTGGAAAGAATCCATCAGAGCTGCAGTTTTATCATTTGGAATATTTAGAATTCATCTGAAATCAAAGTCAATGCAAAATGGGAACAATTTTGCTGAAGCCAATGAAGCCACCTTGGGATAAGTGAGAGAAGAAACTCCTTAGATTTGTACATCTCTATGCTTATGGGAAGCCACGTTATACAAAACTGGGTCATGCAACTTTTTAAAACTAAAAGTAATATATGTCTTCTGCCTTAAGAGCTTTGCGTACGTCTTAGCTAAGTGACACCAACTTACATTTACAACCCACCTATTAATGCTCTGAGACTAGTAAGAAAGGCTGTGCAGCCATAGCCAGTCACCAGTCCTTAGTGAGGATTTAGCCAGTCCTTAGCGAGGATTTAGTTAGGGAGCTTCTGGAGGGGCTGGACGTATTCAAGTCAGCCGGTCTGGACAATCTCCACCCTAGAGTTCTAAAGGAATTGGCCGAGGTCATTGCAAGACCCCTGGCACGGCTTTACGAGCACTCGTGGTGCTCTGGAGTGGTGCCAGAGGACTGGAAGAGGGCCAACATGGTTTCCATCTTCAAAAAAGGGAGGAAGGAGGACCCGGGAAACTATAGACCAGTTAGTCTTACCTTGATCCTAGGCAAGCTGTTCGAAAAAATTATTCTGGCACACATCCAGGAGGGGCCAGCAGGGG
>NW_017729008.1:26798046-26805629 GCF_001723915.1 Gavialis gangeticus
CACCGCCAGGAGTGACCAGGAATAACGGTCACAAGCTGGCAGAGGGTAGGTTTAGGTTAGACATCAGGAGGCACTATTTCACGGTCAGGGCAGCTAGGGTCTGGAACCAACTTCCAAGAGAGGTGGTGCAGGCTCCTACCCTGGGGGTTTTTAAGAGGAGGTTAGATGAACACCTTGCTGGGGTCGTTTGACCCCAGTACTCTTTCCTGCTATGGCAGGGGGTCGAACTAGATGATCTGCTCAGGTCCCTTCCGACCCTAGAAACTATGAAACTATGAAACCAGTGGGTATTACTGGGTTTGGAAGAGCTTGTTTATGAAATGAAGGTAGATACAAAATGGGTGAATTGCAAAATAATGAAGAAATGATTGAGCGTAATAGTATTCTATATTTAATGTGGGCTAGATTCTGGTTTTGGTAACTTTGGTACAAATTTAGATCAACTCTACTGACCTCAGCAAAGTTACTTTGGACTCAGGAAAGTACTTAGGTGCATACTCCTAATCAGTAATACTTTCCCAGGTAGTTAAGTTTTTTCCCAAACACAGATGCTTTCCCAAACTGGGGCCCTGGATGAATATAGCTGAAACCAGAATCTGGCCCTATGTGACTATCTGAATATCTCATTGCATCACAATGTACTATGCAAATTTTGTAGTATTTTTGCTGGAAGCATATCATACTTTTATCAGGCTAACACATTAGTTCTTGCTACTGAAAACCTTGCATACATATGTGATGACCTTGCCAAACAATATCTATAACTATATTACAGGGACTAATGCTGTAAATAAAAACAACTCTCTCAGACATGAGAGATTAAAGCCAGAAACAAGTGTACTATAACACACGGTATTACAAGGTTGCAAGTGCTTTATGGTGCAGACTGTGCTATCTCAAGGTTTCTATTAATACAAGTAGTATTATTACTATTACTATATTACCATTATTAATATCAACTACTACTAATAAATAGAAGCCTAGAATGTTGATTGCCAACAAGAGGCAACAAATCTAAACATGACTCCAAATCCTTGGGGTTTACTGAGTTGAGAGAAAGAAAAATCTTTTCTCTACAGAGTTCTTAGGAGGCAATCTACAACACTGTGCGGTTAAGTGAAAGCAATATGCTGGTCTTTATCGGACTAGAGTTTATTGCTTCCTGGGCGCCACGTATGTTTGTGCACCCAGAAATGCAGCACATTGAGAGAAGCCCTGGCCAGCAGGGGGCCAGGATATCAGCCTGCCAACCCATGGCTGCTCCGACCCAGCTCAACGTGCTGCAGAGGGTCTGGCTGGGGCACAAGTGTGATCCAGTGTGGGGCTAACCGGCAGACAGCCCCATACTGAAGCACCCTTGTACCCCAACCAGCCCCTCTAGCATCTACACGTGCATTGCTATGGAATAAAATACTCCACAGCAGGAGAATCCTTGTGTAAACTTCTGCTTAATAGCACCGCATGTGTAAATGCGAGAGTTTTACTGCAAAGCTAATTAGTCAACTCTGCAGTGACTGTCTCCTGGAAGCACACCCGATTACAATTGTTCGTGTCCTCAATAGAGGAGCCACCTCCCTCTCTCTGTTTCTTACATTGGGACACTGTGGCACCCTGATATTGAGAAAAAAAATAGGAAAAGACTAGCAAATTTCCTATCGCCATAGGAAAGTTCACCATTCAGAGCCATTAATATGACACTAGCTACCCCAAGGTGTGTTTTGTATCAGGCCCCTGTGATTGTTCAGTGCATATGCAACTATTCTAGAAAGAATAGCTGTAGCAGAAGGAATTCCCTGCATTGCTAGCAAGCCACAATACAACATTCACAAGCAACCTTAAAGAAGAAGCGCCCAAGATGCATTATAGAGCCTACTCTAAACTGTTAACCTCGAGCTGCTGGTGTCCACTCTGCTCAGGAGATTAAAAATAAGCATGAAAGCAAAATGTCACAGCTCTTGACACCACTTACAAGGATTTGTTTTCAACTCAGATGCTTAGGCACAGCCTCAGGTGAAGACCCTATTTTGCTTCAAATTGCAGTGAGGTCAAGTCAGGCTTCAGCTGATATGGGAACTGTTCAGAATATCAGAGTGGCTTTGCGTTATTCTTAGTGCTTCCATTACAATGTTTTAGGTATGAGCGTGGGGGAAAGAAAAAGCCTGCAGCCCAGAAGAGATGAATGGAAAGAAGGCTGTATGTCGAATCAGCAATCATTGTAAGGATGTAGCCAAACCAAAACCACAGCACAAGGATCACAGTATGAAAATGCATTAAACAAGACCTGAAAAAACACACTTTGTTTTTCTAAGTTAAAAAGGGGAGTCTTTTACTGAGTGCGTCTTCAACATAATTCAATAGCTATGTATTCTGTACATACACACAAAATAATAGATTGACATTTATAGCACATTTGCATGATTTTAAGTTTTGTTTCATCATGTTTTGCAGTAGAAACACTCACTTAAATGTGCCCCAAGATCACAGGAATGCAGTGAAGTCTTGGTCAAGCAAAACTTTAAGTATGTGAACAGGCTTTAAAGCATGTATGCAGACCTATGCCATTCAATGGGACTCTTAAATTCTTTGTGGAATCAGGGCTGTAAGCATAATGTAATAATAATGTACATTAAGTACATTATAGTACTGTACAGTATGGGGAAGTCTGCAGTACCTATTTGATGCATGAACAGAATATTGTTTCCCTTGCTATCACTCCAGCACCTTTTATGACCAATTTGCTCACTTAAAACTGTATAGCAGAAAAAGCTTCACATAGATAGCAAACTACTAAAACAGGGAAGTTTCCTAATCCAGAAACTACACTTTCTCCCGTAGAATTTAATTGGAGACCTGAGGAAACAAAAATATATTCTCTCCTGCCTCATTCCAGTTATTTTGCATTTCTCAGGCAATTTCTCTACTGCTAAAAAAACACTTTAACCAGTTTTTCTATTGCTTTCTTCACTCTTCAGCACAGAGGTCATGTCAGATGCAGTAAGGTGTGTCAGACTGGGCCTGTATTCTGTTTCTCGACTGGCGTGTGGTCTCTTGGGGACCGCAGTGAGCTAGTGTTAGCAAGATCAATAGTCTCACATACGCCAGGAACAGGGGCTGGGAAATAAGACAATCTTCTGACTGTATCTTACGCCCCGACTACCTCTCAGCCCCAACTCCTGTGTTGGATGAATTTTGACACCTAAGAGAGCCTGCGCCATAGATCCTCTGCAATGTAGAGAGGCAAGTATCTCACGTCATTGCCCATGTTCATGAAGTCCACCTGATTTTATCACTGGCTCCTCCTTCCACATTTTGAGTCCCTTCTCAGTGAATGTGAAGGCGGAAATCTTCAATGAAAGAGGATATATGTGCATTTTAAATTTAAGCTGGAGATTATTTAAATACCAAGTACAGTGGGCTCTCATTAACAAGTGACAAGTAAGTATTATACATTTTCTCACAGGTATTCAGTTCTGTTCATTTTATACCATTTGCTTCTAAAGCACTAGCTCAAATCCTGAACACAGCAAATCAATGGGAGTTTCCTCACTTATTTTGTTGGGGCCTAAACATCACCCATCTCAACCGATACATTTGCCGAGGAAAATAAATTTGTAAATTGACTGTGTGCAGAATCTGGGGGCAGCTCCTGTTTTCATTGCAACTTTAAGGAAAATATTTCTTAGCATGGCTTGAATCAGAGCCAGGGAGTAGTACAACTGAATCTGCATGCAATCCTTTTCCAGTCACTTATTCTCAAGTAATATGCATCCAATTGAGCAACAATAACAAAAAAGAACCACACATGTACTCTTACAAAACATACTTACAGCATTCAGTAATTTTCAATAAACAAATGGGATGAGACAGATGGATTTGAGAAACTTTGGGTTCATAAGATGTACTCATGTGGAGACATAAATCAAAGTTGCCTTGGGAAAAGATTTGTGAACCAAAGCATCTTAATGGAAATCCTTTCTATTTTTTAAAGGTTATTGTAGCGAGATGTATCATTTGTTTATGCTGTCGGTTCATTGGATTAAGTAAAGAGAAGGACAAAATAAAAAGAGGAAGGGAAGAAAAGAGAAATGCATCTGGAGTGAAGACTGTATTTATTGTTTTAAACTTTGTACTCACAACTTGATCACCATCATACTGAGAACTCTGTGTACAATAGATGCTTTCTGACAGAACCTACAACCTAATGACAATATGCAGCCCGTTACACTGAAATCCGAGTCATTGGGATTTAAAAAAAAACCCTTTAAGCACATGTTGTGTCCTTAAAGTTTAACAGGCACTTTTGCAAAGGATTTATCTGCATCTTTCTTGGCATCATGGTGATTACATTTCTTTCTGTTATTTTTAAGATGCAGGCTTGGAAGATACAAAAGGAGATGTGCTGGAGGTACGAAGGATCAGTTCAACCTGAGCCAAACTTAAGCTGTTGTTTTTTCTAGTTAGGAGCAAAACCTATTCCCTCCAATGACTTCAGGTCAGGCCCTTGGGTCATGTTCAAACTCTCGTATTGAAATAGGAAAATAATTGTTATTTGGGCAAGATCCTTTCTGATTTATGAACTAAACTGAAAATACCTGCAAGTGTTTGAAATTTAGTGACTGAGACCCTGACACTACAGAAGCCAATGGGTGTTTTGCCAATGATTTCAAATGGATCAGGATTTCACCTGTTTTCCCCACATCCGTCTTCTGAATAAGTGGCCAACATCCATTGAATACTAGCCAACATCCACCATCTCACCAACAAATCTTTTCAGCAATAAATCTGGTATTTCCTTCTACAAGTGACCCGATTTATGACACTACACATGTTCTCTTTCTTATCTTGTCCTGAATGTGTCTTATAGGATACGTCTACTCTACAGCAAGAATAAGTGGCAGGAAGTTAAGAGAAAGTAAGAATGAAAGTTCACTGAAACCTATCTATCCCGCAACCTGAGAAATGACAGAGCTAATCGTGGCCCTTTGAAAACAAGTGACCATAGGAAATTAAGGTTGGCAGGGATTTAACCCTTCATGATTCACTTTGGAAAATTTTTAAGCCAATGCCTGCAAGTTCTAACTATGTTTGACATCTAATTAGACAGCCAAAAAAGGAAGCTAAAATAAATCCTTATTTTTCTTTAAGCACAAAGCATTGACAATGGCTAGGAGGCGTTTTCCTGGGCAAAAAGCAAGTGTTCATGAGAAGACAAAAGTGCACGGACAGACAGCAAAAAATAACACAAGAAAAATTGCTTGACACGTTCTTTTGGTCCTGTGTGTTGTCTCCCCCTTGTTTATTTTACTAAATTACCAGCCTTTTTGTGCCCAAATGCAACTGTTAGGCAATTGGAAGAGGGGGCTTTTCCTTCCTTAATTGTAGTTTTAATACAGATTAGTCCCAATGGCAATAAAGTGGCCTTTAGTATCTTCACATGAGGTCCACGTTGATATGTAATGTATTCATTCATTGCCACAGGACATATTTTCAAAATGCAGAGCATTTAAAGCAGAACATGCATGAAACGCTGTACACAGCATAGCGCATTAGGTGGTTAATTGGTCGCCTGAAAAATGCCAGATAAAGTGTAGTTCCTCTGATTTACAATAAGTATATACTTAGGCTTCAGTCCTATGAGATGCTGACCCCTAGCCTTGCTCTAGCAGAGCATTTAGCACAGGCTTAACTTTAAGCATGAGAGTAGTCCATTTAACTTAATGAGGCTACTCATATGCTTCAAGGGAAACATTCCTGAATGTTTTTATGGTTCAGGGCTAACATACTTAACACCTTATTTTGCACCTGCTTAAAAGTTAAGCAAGTGCTTAAATCCTAGGCTAGATTGGAATCAGGGTGCCAGCATTTTGCACTTTCTTTTATCTATAGCTTGCTTAATCAGCAATACACAGGGCAAAACTTCTGAAAGGGGGAAATAATGAACAATTTTAAACACCTCAAAGTTCGCGATTTTTTTAAAACAAATGTTAAATTAAGCCCCTCTATGCTAAACTGAGTTTCAGGATGATTATTAAAGTTTGAAAGCAATTTAAATGATATTTGATGGGTTTTGTAATAGGATGCATGCCTGTGATAGACCTGCTCTTCAGACAGAATTAGTTTTAAATAACTACTTGTACTTAAATTTTAAAAAAAGGTTTATGAAAACTGAATCCAAATGTTTCCAGAGCCTTCAAGTGTTCTTGTCATACATAAACGTTGTACAGTCATGCACAAGCACATCTACTTATTTCATAATTAAGTTAGATTATTCAATTAAATGACATGCAAGTTTTACAGGCAGTTAATTTTCTGATCTGAAGGGTGAAAATGACAGCTGTCCTATGGCACTTCAGTGCTTTCTCTTTACAATTTTGTCACCAAATAGATTCTCTCTCTTACGAAAAATATATAGTGGTACTGGCAGGAGACAGACTGACATGACACAGTAGACAGAGACTGACATTTGTCACTGGACACACCCCCACACTTTTTACCACTGCAGCTCTGTACTGTACTTCACATTTGAAGCGGAAGCCGTCCCCCTACCACAATAACCTGGGAATTATGAGAATTCAACCCTGAGAGAGGAAAAATACCTTGGAGCAATAACAATATGCAACTCCAAGGGTTTCCTCTTCTATCCCATGTGCGTACTCTCCTGCTCTCCCAAATATCTTCCTCTCTACTGAACATTTACAGTAACTATATTCCTAAAGGAAAGGATAGTTGCACCCCCTGGCTCGCCTGCTACTCACATCTGACTGAAATTAAGCCCTGACAGGGCTGGGAGACGCGTACCAGGGTTGGGGGGATTTCAGAGCTACCTGGCCTGAAGAACAGCCTCTCTCTCCTTGTCACTGAAACACATTCAGGACTACAAACCCGATACAAGTTTGGGTTAAAAAACAAATCCCATTGCATTTACCCCCCCCCCCCTTTAACACATTCAGGAGTACCAACATGATACAGGTTTGAGTTAAAAACCCAAACAAATCCCATTGCATTTAACCCCTGCTTAAAGACATTGAGGACTACAAACCTGATACAGGTTGGAGTCAAAAAACCCCAAATCCCATTGCATTTAACCCCTGCTTACACACATTCAGGACTACTAACCTGATACAGGTTGGAGTTACCACAAAACAAATCGCGTTGCATTTAACCCCCCCCCCCCCCCATTACGGACTACACACAGGACACAGGTTTGGGTTCAGAAGCCAAAACAGTTCCCATTGCACTGAACCCCTCCCTCGTCACATTCAAGACTACACACAGGACACAGGTTTGGGTTCAGAAACCAAAACAGACCCCGCTGCATTGAACCCCTTCATCCACGACTCTCCCTCAGGGGTGTTCGTGCCCGAACAGGACCATTTTCCCAACTCGTCTGCTCAAAGGCATCGCATTTGCGCCCCCCCCCCCCCGGGGGGAGCATTTCTTCTCCGGGAGCTCATCCGCTCCGTTCAGTTCCGACTTTCTGGCGTGCGGCATCTGATCGTCAGCCCGGGACGAGGCGGGCAGCGGCCGTCCCCGGGCGCGGGCAGCCGGCGCAGGGGCAGTGGCGGCGGGGAGCTGCCCGCCGC
>NW_017729008.1:26810897-26811223 GCF_001723915.1 Gavialis gangeticus
AAAAAAAAAAACAGCCAAAAAAAAAAATAAAAAACAACAACCCCAAAGACCTCCCTCTCCTCCTCCTGCTCCTGCAGGAACAGGGAAACTTCCAGCCGCGGCTGGTGCTGCCGCACGCGGAGCCGCCAAACCAGGCGGGCGAGGCACCGGGGGCGAGCGGGAGCCGCCGTGCAGCCGGGTCCGGGCTTTCCCCGCACAGGTCTCGCTGACAATGGGAGAGCAGGCAAGCACAACCCACTCCCCTTCCCCTGCTGTCACACCACACATGCAGAAAACATCTCGGCAGAGCCCAGCGGAGGGAGAGGAAACCTCCCCCCCCCCCCCCC
>NW_017729008.1:26811238-26815338 GCF_001723915.1 Gavialis gangeticus
CTGTAAATCTACCTCCAAAAAGCACGAGCCGAGTTGACAGGCTGGCTGGGATTGGCTTGGATTTGACAATTATTTTAGGCTTATCATTTTAAACTCCCCCCATCGCGCGTACACACACACACACACACACACACACACCCTGAATGCTGCCACCCAGAGAAAGCACATCTCCCGCCCATCATGTAATGCTGCCTGACTAGCTCCCAAGTCAGGGAGTCTTCCATCAACATAACTTTATCACTGAAGCTTTTCAAGCCTTGTTAGGGAAAGCTCCTCTCACCTCCTCCCCCGGCTCTCTGAAAGAAATTCCTCGGTCCGGCCAGGCTTGTAAATTAAACTGGAAGATTCTCCAAAGGCTTCTTAGCAGCTAAGCATGCTTCGCTTTATCCAGAAGCCTTCCCATTTCTGGATCACTTTGGCGATCCTGAGTTCTTTTACCCCCTGGAAGTCCACTAACGATGCTCTTTTTCTTCTGTCGCAAAGGGAAAAGGAAGACCCCCGATGCCTGCTAAGTGTTAAGCTGTATGTGCAAACACACAGAGAAACTCCTTCTCTCCTCTCCCCTCCCCTCCACACACATGCACACACGCTCGCACACCCTTTAAAGTGGCTTCAGGGTTACCAAATTTTGTGTGTCATGCAGAAGAGTCACCGGTGTAAACATAGGAAGTCAGCAATGCCTAGGATCCAAGACGTTTAGTGTCTCCCTCTACTTTGCTTTAAACTCTTCCAGGATGAACAAAGGTACGTATATTTTCCCAGAACTGAATCTAGATGTCAGACTGTGATCCTATTATTCACACCGATGACTGGCTAATCGTAGAAAAAATCCGGCACGCTGAATTCTTGGAAGACGGTCCCAAAATCTGTCTCTAACTATACACACTCCATTTCCAACACTCTCATCTCTGTACTAACACCGAATAGCATACACCGAATAGCATACACTTTCTTTCCTAAACTTGAAACTGAAGTATATATTTGAAAAGCTGGAGCAGGTTTTTATTCTAATTAAAAGTTTAAACACTAATATTGGACAGGGCTTAGGTACTTTTATAAAGCAAGCGTGAAGCATTCTGTCATCACTGCTTTCATTGCTTAGTATTCACACTCCAAAGGAAAAGATGGGTTTTCCCCCTTTAACAAACTCCTCTGTTTCCTGAGCTTAATTCATTAATCCCACCACATTGTATCTGCCAGATTCAGCAGTTCTATTGATCAATGGCATTGTTAAGAAAATAAAATCCAAAAATAATGTTGATTTTGGTCATTCCCACACTTGTTATCCTGAGCATTTTCATGCTCCAGGCAGTGGATTAAAGTTCCAAAATGACAAGAGACGCCTGTCTGTTTTCCATGGATTACTCGCTACAGACATTCGCTCTGCAGAGGAATTCATGTCACTTTGAGATTATTTGGAGAATTGGCCTAATGAATTATCCTTTTGTGTCGAGCAAACAATTAGAAACAAAACACAAAAGATGCACCACATTCAGGATTGTATGAGAGCACATCATTTTACAATGATGTTGTTACACTCAATTTACCGTTGATTGTGCTAAGACAACACAGCTACCTTCTTTTCTCTTAAGTAAAGAAGAATAAGCAGCTAAAACATATCTTGTACAGAATGAGAATATACAACTTTAGACTGTAACACAAAACATTGCCTCCAGCTAATACATACTTTGCACAAAAACATATGGATCCCATGGCAGGGATAGTAAAACTATTTAAGACTGAATTTTGAGAGCAAAAATATTGAAACACTTTATTTTAAATGGGTGTGAGAAAGTTGCTCTCTGTATACCCCTATTCAGGGGTCGTGGTTTTTGAGTTTCGGTGGAAATATGCCAATCCAGAGAGACAGGGAGGGGTCCTCTCCACCAATAAGCGTGACAAGGAGCCAATTAGATGAGCATATGCTAAATCTCCCTGCTAAAGGACCAGGGCAATGTTTGCTCTTCAGTCATGCTTTATGTTTCTAAGACACCCTGTGCTACTTTTTTCGGCTAGGACAACACAGGTCTGTATAGCCACCAACACTAACTTGTACTTAATTGGCACAAAGTGACCTGTTCTCTTGAGGCAAGTGCTGACAATGGTTACTCTAGGAAGTCATTGCATCTACTACCCTATTTTTAAACTGCATCCTAATCTTTTTTTTTTTCTGTCTTTATGATGAATGTGTCTATTTGAAAACAATATAGATGATCGGCTTAAAGGAGAAGGACAAATGTTGAGAAAGAGTTAAATCTAAAATCCGTCTGTCCTGGAAGCACAGGAGAATTATGCCATTGACTGCAAGGATTATGATGTGGCTAATCAATGTGTTGTACAACCGTTCTAGCCCAAAAGAAAAGAAAAAAACAACCCAAGCAATATTTCTTTTGTGTTCTGTTTCTTATCTTAGTTGCAGATCTAACAGTTATCTTCGGTAGCAGCATTCATGTCTGCCTGAAAGATGGCATCCCAGGTTCTGTTGCTATGCTTCCCAAAAGTGAGATGGGCACTGGGGGTTGTTTAGCATTGCTGATCTCATGCTGTGTGACATTATGAATCAATATTCTTTATACTGCCTCTCAGCATATGTAGCAATTTCACCTCAATGGTCCCTACAAAATTTTATGCTTGGAAGTGTCTGGGCTTTTTCCATTGGCCATCTATCTAGAATTACTCTCTTATATTTTGTATGTGCATGTCATTTTGTGTTTCCTGTTAGTTAACTTATGCTACAGACATGTCCATTACTTGAGTTGTATTTATTTCAACCTCCTCTTGTGGCTGTTCCTTGCTCTCAGCACTTATAGAAGCTCCAGAAAAGCTCCTGCTACTCTAAAGAGGTCCTTTTCAGGCCTCCATTTTCACAAAAATATTTTTTTGCATATTCATGATTATTTCCTACTTTCTAGATCAGGGGTTGGTAACCTATTAGAGTGGTGGGTTCAGTGCTAGCAACCCTGCCACCCCTGTGGGCTGCTGACCTCCCACCCCTGCCACTGGTCTCCTGTCACTCCACCCACTTCTTGCTCTGTGTCCCGCTCCACTTACTGGGTACTGCTGAAAACCCTATTGAACACTACCGGAGAATTACAAATTTGGTGGTAAGGGCACATAGCAGAAGGCTTAAGTCGCTGCTTTAGCACAGCCCCTTCATATCAAACTTTGTGGGCTGGATCTGGACCTCAGGGCATAAGTGGCTCATCCCTGCTCAAGATAATGCATTGCTTAACTAGATCAGTATGACTATAAATCCTTGCAAGGCCTCCTTCTTGGAGCTGGTTGAGAATTTTTTGAAGTTTTTTTTTTTTGGACTGAAAATATCATTGCGTCAAAACCCAAACTTTTCAGAAAAGTGTAGCACAGACCAAAAAGGTTTGTGGGAGAAAGATGATCAAGTCCAGGGATCACATTTCTGGTTAAAAGTAGAAATGAAATCACTTCAAACCAGCAAGTAGCCAATGGCAAAGACACTCATTTAGGATATTCTTGGCTAATTTCACACATCCCACTTGAGTGCCCTGATTGCTCTGGGAGCAGGGGTTTCCCCCTCAATGCATCTTCAGTGAATAAAGAATTATATTTGCATAATCATGGTCTGAAAAATTAAATAACTTTAGGGCCAGAGAGACAGGCTGATGCTATGGCCCTACTTTTTCATGTAAACCTAGTTTTCCACATCCCTGGTAAGGGCACTGTTGTTTGCTATTTTAGAAAGCAAGAAAGATCAATCCTATCTCATTATCTATTTTATCTTTCTGTCTCACAATATCAGAAAAAAAATCAAAAAAGGGGATGGAGAAAAATATTAAAGTCTCAAACTTTCACACATAACCTATGCTCTTTCTGTCATGGTCTCTTCTATTTACACACTGGGCTCTCTAAAGCATGATCACCTCTTTTCATTGCCTCTGTGCAATCCTATATTTATAGAAAAGTCCCCACTGATCACTGCTCCAATACAAGCAATAATGATCTCTCCTTCAAGAAAGCCTGGGAGATTTCTTGGACTGAATAGGACACAATACTTGAGCATGCAGAAGCCCAGAGCTACATCCAAGTCACAGCTGGAATACTGGCTGTGGAGCCAGGGAGAAACC
>NW_017729008.1:26820338-26831456 GCF_001723915.1 Gavialis gangeticus
ACTGGCTTTCACCTTTATTTTTCCACTATCACTGAGGACTTGTCCTCTATAATTAACTTCAGTCAGCCTGGTCTAGCATTTCCTCCTGTGCCATTAAAGGTCTAATGCTTTGGCAAGCTGCAGGACTGCATACTGACTATCCTGTAGTGTTGATCACTGGTGCCGTAAAATATCTGATCACCAACGATTACCTCCAGCCAGTTCCTGAAGGACCTGCAACTGGATTTTAAGTACTTAGGTAATGATAATAAGAAGTGACTCCATCATATAGACACCAAAAATTGTGGGGGGAGCAGCAGGCAGGAGGGAGTGGAGGGGTCGAGTTTAGCATTTTATCAGGGTGGACTAGCAAAAATACTTGACTTGTTTCCAAATCTGCAAACGCTCTTGTATTTTGAAGTCTAGACATGACCCCCTCCATTACTCTCTTGGGATACATTGCATTGGGTAGTCTTATTCGAATCTCAAGGATCTATACAATTCCTTAAGTTATTTGGTATTATTATATGTGACCTTACTGTTAACTAAACCAGTTGATATCTGTGTTCTCTCAATAACACTGAATCTTACCATCTCATCGCACTCAGCTTTTACTTTAATTCTCAAAGCTAATGGGACTATACTATATGTGATGCATGCAGTTTTGGCAGCACAATGGGATCTGTATCAGTGTGATGTGTGTTTTATTCACAGTGCATTTAGGTCTATTAAACACCTCATCAGATTCTTTAAGACTATTCTTTGCATCCTGCTCTGCAGACAGGTTATATGCCCGTCTGAACAGCAGCATTTGCAGATCGCTCTCCAAATCTAAACAAACTTTTTCCATTATTTCAGACACTACAGAATGAGATCCATCCTCATACACACATGCTCACATAACACGCAGGAAACACTGGTAAGAAACTAAATTTTTTGACCCAGTTCCAAATCGAGTGCATGTACTGGGGTCATAAAAAGGTTATTACACTTGTTACATGGAAGGGGGCAGTATCTGCTCTCTCCAGTGGATAACTTCTGGGGTATTCATCCAAACTGTTCAGAAGCTTTGAATTGCTTTATTTTAAATTACAGTTATTTCAGTGTTTCCAGTTGCTTATGGATTTTGTCTGCCATGCCATGGATGTAGAAGAATTGGCAAGGGAATATGCACTTTATGGCAGAAAAATAAGACCAATGTCAGAATCAGGCTTTTTAATTCATTAGAGAAAAGCAGATATCAGAGAAATCAAAACTGGAGAAAGAAAAAGAAAACAGCTTACAATCTTCCAGTCCCTCAACCTTTTTCCATCTTTCCAATTATATCAAGAGATAACGAATTTCATCAAGGGGATTCTGTTGGAGAAGGAGGGTGGGTCTCCAAAATGATCAGTGACCAACTGATCCCAATCCGCCTTCATGCCCGATTTCTCTCCTCCTCCTGGGCCTCACTGCACATGAAGATCTTAGAGGGTTGGTCTCTCTGGCATTCATTGCCACCTTAAGCACTTATTATAGAGGCCTGACACTCACAAAGTAATTATTTTTACAATGCTCCGGTAGGAAAATGCTATTTCCCTGACTACGGCTGGAGAGCAAAGAGCCAAAGACACTAAGTTCTTGATGTTATCCCAACTATGTAGCTGATCCAATAAAAGATATCACCCTAAGAAATTCTTTCCCCTCACATAATTTCTGGACTCTCGTGGTTACATCATCAATCTTACACTACCTGTTATTTAAAGTATTTTATGACATTACACTTAGGCACCTAAAGGATATAGATAGATGCCTAATGAGATTTTTCAAAAACGCCTAGATGGTTTTGAAAAGCCCAGTAGGTTCTTACCTGCACCCTTAAGCAAGCAAATACTTTTTATAATCTGGTCCTGGAAGAAAAGGGACACCTTTAAAATCACTAATGGATTTCAAAAAGCTTGGGGAGTTTTAATAATGGAAAAATTATTTTATCAAGTTCTACAGAAGAGAAGGCAAAATGATGCTTACTTGGAAATCTGATGGGCATTTTTGAATTTTACTAAATAAAGGATCTTCTTCTGTCTCCAAACCAAAAAATGAGAACAACTTTTTGAATATGTAATTGCAAACTCTATGAGTTTAGGAATTAATTTGGAAAGAATTTGAAGTTTGGGCGTAGAGATAAGTGGAGGATAGTGGGATCAGTATTGTTAGGGAGGACGAGGGAGTGAAGGGATGAGGAAACATGGGGCATTAGGGAGCTGTCAGGGACTGGGGAGGAAGGGGAAAGGAGTTCAAGACTTCTGTGGATATTGACTTTGGTTAAGGGAGCACTGTTGGTGGGAGATTGGTCTTTGTGTACGTTTTGGAGGCATGGATGTGTTTTTGAATGTTAGATCTAGTAATTTATCAGTTTAATTCATTAAGAAATAAAATTTAAGAAATCTGGTCCTAAGTGACTTGACCAAGGTCACACAGGGAGTCTGTATCAAGATGGAAACTAGCTCCTAGGTCTCTCAAGTGACAAGCTAGGACTTTAACCACTGGGTCTTTTTTTCTCATAGGATAGGAAAGAAAACCCCCCAAAATCTTGCCTTTCCACTCTGTGAAGTAATACTTCACCAGTTCTTTATAGCTGGGACCCATCACAACTGTCCTTTTAGCCCTGTGTGGGTTTCCTAACAACCTCTACTGGTAAGTGTCAAAAGAGTTGAAAAAGATGAGCTGCATTTTCTGTGGCAGCCATTTATCACCGGGCTTTTAAATATCCGAGGTGCATTTCTGTCGAGCTACGTGCAAAAAAATGCAAATAAAAACCTCACTGAAACATCTGTTATGATCATTGTTCTTTCTTGGCTTTTTTTCCTTCTCTCACTACTGAATGGTTCATTAGTATATGAAAAAGACATCAGAGCAACAAACTTATAAAAACTGGTTGTCATCATCACACATTTGTCCAAGCTGACTTTCCAGACTAGAAACCTCTTTTTTTTAATGAGGCTTTTCTTTTACAAGGAACTAGAAGTCTGATTCTGTGTGGGTGCAAACTGTGTTTGGAAAATCAAGGGAGATCACACAAAATGCAGGAGCTAAATACTTGTTACATGTTTTTTGCAGCCAAAAAATGATAGCTATTTAATCACAACTGAGATTTTCTGTGGAAACTGGAGGTGGTAGGTAAGCTGCGATAGTTCAGTTAAACTTTCAATAATTTGACCTCCGTGAATGCTTTTAGTGCCAGCAAAATGTGAAAGTATGTGTGTTAGAAGGGGGGCTCAAAGGAAAACAAGCTCTAAAAAAACTATTAGCTAACTTTTTCCCCCCTGTTTCTCCCCAGTGAATAGAGATTTAAGAGAGGGATGCTAGTTCTATCCCTCCATTGGGCTGAACTTCTAACCAGTTCAGAAAAGCTCCTCTTTATATTATTTTCTTATTTGTTCCTGTGGCATCATTGTTCATGATATTTTAAGTAGGTAAACAGAGACAGGAAAGAAAGACTCATTTCCTCCATAGCTGAAAATGATGAATTCTGAATCAAAGTTAAGTCACTGTCGAACCAATTTGGTATATAAAACTTAGCCTTAGAAATGTAAGAATGGGCTAGACACAAGCGCATGCAGCACTAGAGGAATTATTGAGGAAAAACCTACAAATCTAATTGGTTTTCTGTTCTGCAGGTATACTAAAAATAGTTAATGTACGAGCAGTGTGTGTGATGCTAGAGATCAAGACTGCAGCTGTATGCTGAGATTGAGAGAGAGGGAAATCGTGGAGCAACTTACATGTTCCTGACTCCTCATAGTGATTTTTTCTGTAGCCTGTCAGCATAACTTAGAGTAGTTTGGGGGTTACACTTTAGGTCTGTACGAAGTGGGTAGCATTCGCTTCAGATTCGGCAGATTCAGAGGACAGTGATTCGATTCGGTGATTTGAATCCCAAATTGATTCGGCCAAATCTGATTCAGAGATTCAGCCGCTGCCAAATCAGCCGGTTCTCTGAATCACACAGGCCCCATCCCCCACCCGCTCTCAATGGCTGCCCTGCCCGCCCCAGCTCCCGGCTCTTTGGGAAAAAAAGCCCTGACTCACTAGCTCCTGCCCAGCAGGGGGCAATCCCTGCTGCCCACCACTGCCCCATGCTGCATGGGGGGCTCTGCCATGTGCCCCCTGACCCCACCCACTCTCCCAGCCCCACCATGCTTGCCCTGTCTGCTCCAGCTCCTGCCTGTTCAAAAAAACAAAACACAACCCCCCCTGAACTCACTGACTCCTGCTGCCCCCCAACTCTCTCATACTGCATGGGGAGCTCTGGCACAAGCCCCCAGAAGCCCCAAGGCCACTGCAGCAGCTGGTGAGTGCAGGTCACTTTTTTTCCTTTTTTATTTAAAGGGCCGGGAGGTGGGGCGGGTGGGGTGGCCATGGGGAGGGGGACTGAGAAAGTGGGTGGGGTCACGGGGCTCGTGGCAGAACCCCTATGCAGCATGGGGCAGTGGGTGGCAGCAGGGATCACCCCCCACCTGGCAGCAGCTGGTGAGTCAAGGCTTTTTTTTAAACGAATGGGAGCTGGGTTGGGCAGGCCAGCCACGGATGGTGGGGCGGGGGGGTTGGAAGAGTGGGTGGAAGCCGGGGGATGGGCCTGGCAGGGGTCCTGCTCCCTCCAGGTCCAGCTTCCTGCTGCAGCCAGTGCGGACTGCATTAATCACCAAAGCTCTCCGAATCTTTTCTGAATCGACTCTGAGAGCTTGGAATCAATTCGGACCTTTTAATTGGTCTCCCTGATTCAAATACATTCAGAGATTTGGCTGCCAAATTGGGGTAAATCTCCTCCAAATTGAATCAGCACCTGAAGGTTTGCCCAGTCCTATTGCACTTACAACAGAATTATGTTGTGTGAGAACTGCTGCCCACAGGTGCACCCCTGCCCTCCCCACAGCATGCCACATCCCATGCCTTATACAGGAGTGAGGTGGATAGGAGCCACTAAAACAAGATGATGCCACTTGAGAGTTTCCCCATGCTGGTGCAATTCTCAGCTATCTATGCAATATCAGAATCTACTGCTTTGTAACACCGTAGCAAGACTAAATGGCTAGAAAAGGGTGAGAAAATATGGACCGGTCCATATTAGTGAGCCAGATCCTTGGTTTAGGTAAATCAGGGTACTTTCATGAACTCCAGTGGAGTTGTACAAGTTTACATCAGCAGAAGATTATGTGCATGTATGTTTGTATGTGTGTGTATGGATATACATGCACACATGTGCACACGCACACACACACAATGTATAATATAATTAATGCCTTTGGTCCCTTTTCTCCAGCCTTTTAAAATACGTCACAACTAGATCCCTTGTCGTTGTATTAAATTTTGTTTAAATCTTATATGCATCCTTTAGTTGTTTCCAGTAATCCCTTGTCAAACTATATATTTCTTAAAGCTTTACTTAATTTTCTTTTAAAGTATAAGTATCAGTCTGAAAAAAGTTTTTTTTTCTTAATTGTTTATCTCCACCTTCAAGTGAAACCGAACGAGAATATGTTCAAGAAAGACAAAAATGCCATTGTTTTTACTGATTGGTACAGACTAGGCAGAGAGGGGGAGAAATGAAGCATCTGCTGAATACTAATGAAGAAGATGGCAGGTTGGTCTGTGAGCATTTAAGCTTTGATGTTACTAGTCATTTGCTTTAAACTGGCAATTAGGGTGGCCATCATAAAGGACAGTTCAGTTTTCCTCTGTCCTCTATTGATACAAAACCAGATGCCTTTATGTCCTCTATTTTTCTCTTCAAGAGAAAAATAGAAGACTTAAGGCATTGTGTTTCATATCAGTAGAGGACAGTGTCGCAGAAAACTGGACTGTCCTCTATGATGGCCACCCTACTGGCAACCCAACCCCAATTCCACACTGAAAGGAAAAGAAAAGTCTGAAAATGGCCCCTTTTAACTGCTGTTAAAGAGGCTTGAAAGTACTTACATTGTGTTGCTAACGATAGGGAACAGTACACCAAAACCTAGAATTAGTCTCCCTAAAGGGTTTATTACGATGGCAAAAACAACTGTTTATGGAGAGCTCCTATGTGCCCAAAAGGTATGCACTGTGCTTCAGCAAAGGGTTTTTTTACGATACATTGTGAAAATTGGTCAGAGAGTAGGAAAAGAAAAAGAACTACGACGTAAATGAAACGTGCTCTCCATTTTTCTTCCCAAGTGCTGAATGATACGTGATGTCATATGAAGGGTGGTGATGCCCTCTTTTCCACGTTGGGGGGAATGAGTGGGTTCTGCTTCATGGGAATGCTTTAGAGCCAAATTCTCCTCGCAGTTCTCCTGATGCAAACCCAGAGAAGCAAGAATTCATTCCAGTTCCCTTGAATTTCCATTAGTGTAACCAAGTGCAGAACGTGGTCCTTAAAAAGCAGCTGTCACCTTATGGAAAACCTTGAAAAAGATCTTATTTGGGAACAAGTGTTCTTCTGTGTCACATATTTCTCTCCATTTTCCCCCTCATTCTTTCTTACTGAAAGCAGTGCCCGAAAACAGGATTGCTGTTGTTTCTTAAGAATTTATCCGATTCTGTCATTTATTTTCCACCTGACATCGTAATCCTCTGTTTGTGACATATATAATCATTTTCACAATGCCTAACTGTGATACCACAAGCAGGGTTTAAAATATGATCCTAAAAATGCATTTTACTGTGATATCTTACATAAAGTGGTATCAGTTTACAGTCCTGAGATGATAATTTCAGCCAAGCGACATCAATTAAGTTTTCATACATGGGAGTGGTACACTCAAAATAATTCCCTTAAGACAATTCCCTCTGGAGTTTACAGTTTCATGTGTTGACCTTTTAAAAATATTTCCACTTTCAAACCAATGCTTGCATAGTAAGTCAAACAGCATTGCCAAAGTAGAAAATATTGCACACACTGTGGAGTCTAGTCCCCTACAGGAGCCAAAGTTATAACAAGAAGACGCTTAAGAAAAGAAAAATCAAACAGAAACAGCAGAAACTGTTCAGATACCATAGTGATGAGCAAAGTATAGGAATAAACAGAACAGAGGTATCCCTCTTTGCAGGGACTTGCTAGATGAAGGCGAATTATGGAACATGTGAATCCTAGAAGACAATTTTGTCCTTATTGCTGTCCTGGAACAATGCAGGCTTATCTTTATGCTGTACCCACTCTGCCATCCTTGACAGTTTTCATTGGAACTACTCAAGCACATTGAGTTAAGCACACACTTTGTTGGATCAGGCCCTAAATATGCTGAAACCCTGTTATAGCTAATTTCCCCAAGATAATTCTTAGCAACATAGAGCTCACTTTGTTTCTCAACACATTTTGAATCTTTATAAAGAAATAACCTGGAGAAAGGCAGAGGTTAAAGAGAGCACGTTAACGGGATCTGCAGACCTGCCGTTCCTGACAAACAGCCGCAGACGTCAGAAAATAGTATTCTACCTAAGTGGAGATCACGGTGACTCATTCAGCCAGATGTGGAAGCAAGATTTGCAACTTTTCACTGTTTACGGCATATTAGGTGGGAGGCTGTAACATCATTACACAGAGATTAGAATCTTAATTATCTAACAGTCATCACTCACATTAAATATTGGCCCAAATTTAATAAACAGGAACTTTTCATAATTAAATGAGTCTTTATTTTTATCTCTCAGGGCAAATATTTTGCTTCCCACATGATGCCTAACAATGCAGGCTGACAGGTGGAACATCCAAACAATTAATTTAGGAGTCAATATGTTGTGTCCAATTTTCTCCAGCCTTCACTGCTCAGCAAAGAGTTCTGAAATGCCCATTATTCCACAATGAATTTTGCTTTCCTAGTTTAAGAGAACTCTGGCTGGCATAAAAGCCAATTTTCTTCCTGGTAGAAATCCTACTATAATAGCTCCATATGATTGCACAGATACAAATGATATTACTTATAAAAGAAAACTTTTCAGGGCTATCATCTCCTCAAAACCATGTGCTCAGAGGATGATCATGAGATGGATTCCTGATGACATGAATTAGTGTATAGAATATGTTCTTTTGGAAAACTTTGTTTAATACTGAATGCTGTATGCTGATGCACTCCAGTGGTATCACATTGCAAAACTGATTTTAAAAATACCACAACCACAGTATGAATAAAGTTATCCATTCTGTTTGCCACCCCAGTCTCATACCATGGAAATCCATCCTAGATTTATTGGCAGCAAATTACTGCATATGTGAAATAAATCAGTAAAAGAAAGCAGCCTATCTTTATGGCTTTCAGCACATCTCTTGTGGAAACAGCACTGAAAATACAAAACCTACACTACTAATTTCTTCTGATAGTTAGCATTTAAAACAGCCATTTCCTTAAGATTCATATTTTTCCTGAAACTCCATTCTCAAGAAACCTTAAACAAAACATTCAAAAAGCAATTCAATAAAGGACCTGTCAGAATTCTCTTTCCATAAAATAGTATTCAACTACTGCAAGGAATGAGACTTGAATTTGTCACTTTTATTACAAAAATAAGGTTTGGACTTAAAATAAATATAAGGCAAAATCTGGTTAAGACTGAGTTGCTCAGATGAAAATTAAGAGCCTTCTAATGAAATGCGCAGGAGGATTAAGTGGCATGTAACAAGTGGCAGGATATAGCACTTTGCTATCTAGTAGTGCCTGCATGATTTGCTAACACGGTAGATATAACAAATGTCTTTGCCTAACCCATTGCAAGAATATTTTCATTTAAAATAACATAATTGAGTACATTGCTCTGTTCATAGCAGAGATATGTTTCAATGTTTATATCAAAGTAATTAAACTGTGTTGTTTTAAAGCATCAGAAATAGCTCTGTAATTGCCATATTTTCTCTGCTGTCGTTTTCAAGTCTTGAAACTACAAAGCAGCTTGTGAGCTCTCTGTGCAGGCTATTTCATCTTTAGTTGTTTGACCTTTTTATTTTTGCTCCCTCTGATTACATGATGAGTTATAAAAAACGGAAGTATTTTTTTCTGGGACTGTGGTATTCCCATATGTCCTTTCCAACACCAGCAATAAAGAAAGGCAAACTAACTAACTACTATTATTATTGTTATTACATAGTATCATAGGTATACTTGGTAGTGCTATGTGAAGCTTCAGTCCCTGATTCAATTCGTCAGAGATTCGGCCTGATTAGGTGGCTGAATCTCTGAATCCGAATCGAATCAGGAGACCCTTTAATCTCTCCGAATCAAATCGGAACCTTCCGAATTGGTTGACAGAGATTTGGAAAGATTTGGCAATTCAGAGATAGACCCAGCTTTAAATGTTTTTTTCTACATACCTCAAAGTAGGAGGCAGCACTTCTGGTCCACTTCCGGGTCCACTGGGGAGCGAGCAGGGGGGCCCCCCCATGCCCTGCTGGTTCAGCAGCTGGTGCCTTCTGGGTCTGGGGAAGTGCAAGGGGGCCCCCCTACGCGCTCCCGGAAGTAGACCAGAAGTACTTCTGAACCACTTCTGGTTTCACCGCTGAGCATGCGGGAGCCCCTACCCATGCTTCTGTGGGGCGCTCCATCCACCCCAGCATCACAGCATTCATGAGCATTTAAAGCTGTGTCTATGGCTGAATCGCTGATTCTCCAAATCAGCATCTAATCTTGAGATTCGGATTTGGCTGAATCAAATCAGGGGCAGTGATCTGAATCAACAAATCAAGTCACTGTCTCTGATTCAGGCTGAATCTGAATCCAAATAGAATATGGCCTGTTTTGCACACTCCTAATACCTGGCACGCTACAGGACACATAAAATGGACTTCTTGAACAATTAAATTAACAAATACATCAAGCATTAAAGTTTGATTTAAATTATTGTGCTGATACCAGAAAGACATCTTACAAGGTTTTTTTATGATACACAGCTTAAAGGGTCAAACCTAAGCCAAAATGGTTTAAGTGTTCTTGCATGGTCTGAATGCTTTAAAGGGGCTGGAATTTCAGAGGTGAGTCTTCAATACAGTTTAAAGGTCTCTCAAAGTAGGCATAAAAAATTGAGGCACTCAAGAAACCCTAAGTCCAAATTCTTTTGGAAAATACTAATATTAGAGGTCAGGGCAAGAAAGGAAACTAGTCAGAACTTTGGTTTGGTTCTGCCAATTATTTACTCAAGGCAGACAAGGTTCTTTGGGTAGATGTGATATCTTTTATAAGACCAACTAAATAGTTAGAAAAATTTGTTTTTTGCAAGCTTTTGGGCATAAACGCCCTTCTTCAGGCATAAGGAGAGTCTGCCATTGTTCTGTGTTCTCCTGGATGGAATAGAAGCCAATATGCAAGATGAAGGTCTGTGAAAATGCAAATGTGTGGCAGTGGGGGTCTGAGGGATGGGAGACAATAGGAGTGAGACAGGTCAGGGCAGGGGAAGGAGGAATGTTGAACTGGTGATAGAATGTGTCTGGTAAAGTGCAGACAGGTTACCTGGGGAAATCAGATGGTGAGAAGGTTATAATGTGCCATAAATCCAATGTCTATATTTAGTCCATGATTTTTTGTATCCAGTAGAATTATGAAGTGAAGTTTGTAGGTTCATCTATGAAAGGTATTTTGTAGAAGCCCTTCAAGGATTAGAACTGAGAGATTGATTTCATAGATTTCATAGACATTAGGGCTGGAAGGGACCTTGGAAGATCATCGAGTCCAGCCCCCACATCCAAAGGGCAGGAAGTCAGCTGGGGTCATAGGATCTCATCAAGATAAGCATCCAGTTTACTTTTGAAGGTGTTTAAAGTAGGTGCTTGAACCAGCTCCAATGGCAGGCTGTTCCAGACCTTGGGGGCTTGGACAGTAATGAAATTCTTCCGTATGCCCAGCCTGAAATGGTCTTGCAGTAGTTTATGACCATTTGACATTGTCATCCCTTGGGGCGCTCTGGTGAACAAATGTTCCCCCATGTACTGGTGGTCACCCCTGATAAACTTATAGGTGGCCATCGGATCATCCCTGAGCCTGCATTTTTCCAGGCTAAAGAGCCACATGGCTCTCAGCCTGTCGTCGTAAGGTCTGTTTTCCTGACCTCTGATCATGCACATGGCTCTTCTCTGGACTCTCTCGAGCTTCTCCACGTCTTTTTTGAATTTGGAGCCCAAAACTGGATGCAGTACTCCAGCTG
>NW_017729008.1:26836456-26855312 GCF_001723915.1 Gavialis gangeticus
TCTGGTGTGGATGCTTTGCCCCAAAGTTTGGTGTCATCAGTGAGCTTGACCAGCCCACTTCTGACTCCAGTGTCCACATCATTAATGAAGATGTTGAACAATATGGATCCAAGGACAGAGCCTTGGGGGACCCCACTGGTCACGGCGCACCATGATGATTGACTTCCATCAATTACTACCCTCTGGATCCAACCACAGAGCCAATTTCCCAGCCAGCGGATCGTGGTGCACCCAAGGCCTCAATTGGCCTTCTTCGCCAAGAGGTGATCATGGGATACCAGATCGAAGGCTTTTTTGAAGTCAAGATATATGATGTCAATCTCTTTTCTCTTGTCTAGGTGATAGGTCACCTGGTCGTAGAAGGAAATGAGATTGGTCAAGCAAGACCTACCTGCAACAAACCTGTGCTGGCTGTCCCTTAGGATGTTGGCATCAGCTAGTCCATTAAGGATGGCCTCTTTAATAAACTTTTCTAAGATCTTCCCTGGGATAGAAGTCAGGCTGGTGGGCCTATAGTTTGCTGGATCCACTTTCCTCCCTTTCTTGGAGAGAGAATGAATCCCTTGAGGGAAGTGTGCACCCACATGTAATTGGGTATTTTTGTCTTTGATAGATTTTCAGTGTGCATTTTGGTGCACAGTTGTTGTTTGGGTTCTCCTGCATATTTTCCATCGAGGCATTTAGTGCCTTGGATGAGATGTATTACATTTCTGGAGATGCAAGTATAAGACCTGGGAGTGGTGATGCTTCTATTGTGGGATGTAGTTATTGTGGGGGTAGTGGAGATGTGTTGGCATTTTTTACATTTCTTGTCTTGGCATGGTCTGGAACCATTCAGTGTGCTTTGAGCCATAAGAAGTTTGCTTCTGATGATAAGGCTGGCGAGGTTCAATGCTTGTTTAAAGGTTAGGATGGGTGGTTCTGGAAAGATCTCTTTAAGAATTGGGTCTGTTTTCTAGTATGGGCTCCAATTGTTTGAAGATTTTCCATATAGATTCCAGTGAAGGATGGTATGTCATAATCAATGGTGTGTGATTTGTGGGGATTTTTTTTGTACTACAGCAATTCTTCACATGGTATCCGGGTGGCTCTTTCCAAAGTGCAATCTATCTCTTTGGAGGAGTGTCCTCATCTCCCATTCCTTCAGACCCTCACTGCTACACATCTGCATTTTCACAGACCTGCATTTTTGCACGTTGGCTTTTATTCTACCTAGGAGAGCACACAAACACCAACAGACTCTCTTTATGCCTGAAGAAGGGTGTTTGTGTCCTAAAGCTTGCAAAAAACAAATTTTGCAACTATTTTTTTGGTCTAATAAAAGATATCAGATCTACCCAAAGAACCGTGTCTGCCTATGTTCTTAGACCAACACAGCTACAAGTAAATCATTAGAGTTGTTGGTTAAGTGATCTGGTCAGTAGAGTTGATGGCCTAGCACTCTGGGGATAGAAGACAGCCTCTCTATGGACTGAGACCTCATAGTGATGGAGAGGCTAGTTGTGTCCCAATGATCTTTAAAAGTATATCGCCAAGAGTCTCACACTCCTGGCAGGGTCATCCATGGTGAACAGGCCTGAGGGGAGGTTCCAGAAAAATCATGTTTCAACCCCAAGACCTCAACAGCAGATCAAGCAGTGGAAAATATCAGGATTTCAGTGACTGTGAAGACAGAAGAAGGTTGCAGCAAAATGGGGATTTCGTACCATCTAGGGTTCTCCCTGACCACTGGGTCCAGATCTCTACCACACCAAATTGTGTAGTTGCTGTTGTTATGTACCACCTTCCTCTTGTTAAACAAAGTTATGTGCAGGCTTCTACTACATGAAACAACACACTCTTCTTCACTAACCTCCAAAAGCAATGCAGCAATGGACCAGTGGTAACAAAGACAGGACTAGTGAGTCTGGCAGTCTCCAACCACAAACCTGCATGCAGGTGGTATAAACCTCATGGTAGTCTTGCACCTGGGCTGAGACAGGGGTGTAATTCAACGGATGACACTCAGCAGTCCTACTCAGGATCCTCTCTGCTCACCCTACGTGGGGCGGGGGCTAGAAAAGGTGCCTTAATAATTGGCTGTCTTATCTACTTCTGGTTGGATAACCACATCCAGTGGGATCACTCTCTCTGTGGTTGAAGTCATAAAAAGATAATGATTTTCACAACATGGAACATTTACACCTTAATAGATAACCAAGATGATGAAAAACCAGAAAGAAGAACTGCCGTCTTCTGCAGGGAACATCAACATTGAATCTCTGAGTGAGACAAGACATCTGGATAAGAGTCAGCTTTGGGAAGGGGGTGGAGGCAATACCTTTTTCTGGGAGGGGAAACTGGCCCAGAACAGGTGCATTCACAGCATTGGCCATCAAGAATCAGTTTACCCATCAGCTTAGCAAACCCTTTTTGGGCATTAACACAATCATTATGCTACTATCATCAGTACATATGCCCCAACGCTTGATGCCAATTGTGACAAAAGCATCTTCCAGGCCCGATACTAGTATGGCCCCGCTCTTGTCTCTAGGCAAACCACCCACCTTTTTCACCTGCCACACCTTGTTGATAAATGATTGTGATGTTAAACAGGAAGGAGGCTGCCCTTCGTGTGCCCAAATGACCATGGGTGAGACGTACATGTTCCTACCATCCCTACATGTGTCTCATGCCTCACTGATGTCTCACGGTATGTTCCACCTCAAGTTGAAAGCTGGGTCAAACTAGACACATAGTTGTGTCTCTCCCATGCGGCCTTCTCAGGCCACACACACACCACTCCCCTCTCACTGGGGCCTTTTGCACTCCACTGGTTCTCACCCGGTCTCTTGCAAACTGCCTATTGAAGCCACACCTACTCTGCCCTACTTGAAGAGATCCTCAGGTTTTTCTCTCCACCCCTCAGTCAGCCCTGGTGTGGTTTTTTGGGCCTCTCCTGTGACCCTCACCAAAGTGGAACTAAGCAAATGCTCAACTATGGGCCTACTTTGCCTGTGGCCCCTCACTGGACCACTACACTCCTCTCTCAGACCACAACTTCACCCCTTACACTAGGACCTGGGGTCTTCCACCCCTTAGGGCTCAGCCATTCCTCCCTGAGTTTAACTGGCCCCTCAACACCACCCTGAAACTCTCAGGGTTTGGGGTCTTACATCCCCTTGGGCTTAGGTGCTCCTCTTTGAGCACACCTCCAAAGGCCCACCTCCAGGGTGCAACATCCTATGGGACTCAGGCACTTCTCATAAGCTTACCTCCCCCACCCCCCCACCTGGTAATTCACCTGAAGGTGGGGGAAGGAGTTTAGTTGCCCTGACCCGTCTTACACTAGGGAGGTTCTCGGTCCTGGCAGTTATGTGGCCCTGCCCCGCCACAGGCAGGACCACCAGGCCTCCCTATTCTGGCAGGGTGCAGTTTTAGGTCATATCCAGGACCAGTGAGGCCTCCTCATTCCCCCTAGCCCCAACCTCTGAGTTGTTCCTGGATTCAGAGCTCAGCAGGGCAATGTTTCCTCCCTACTGACTGATCTCATACTGCTCTTCTCTTATAACAGAGCTCTCCAAAATGGCCAGTCTCATCAGCCACCTGGCAGCATCCTGCTCCAGCCCTGAAGGTGACAGACACCCAAAAAGGTGTTCTGTCACACCAATGATTTCAAAGAACAATTCTACTCCAACCTTGGCCATGTGCGTGCTAACTAATGCTCACAAGAGGGACAAGATCATTCTCCTTCATGACTTCAATGTCAGAGTTGGCTGTGACCTGAAACTCTGGAGTGGCATCATTGGGAAGGAAGGAGTAAGGAAAGCCAACTCCAATGGCACCCTTCTCCTGAGCAAATGCATGGAGCATCATCTTGTCATCATGAACACCATCTTTAGAGAGAATGACAAATACAAGACTACCTGGAGACACCCTCACTCTAAACACTGGAATCTCCTTGACTATGTTATTGTTAGAGCCTGTGATGGAATGGATCTCTGCATCATGTGAGCCATTAAAGGAACCCATAACTTCAGTCTTGTCAGATCCATTAAGAACATCCGGCTTGCTCCCAATCACCAAAAACAGCCAAAAACAATGCAAAGGCTTCTCTTCAAATCTCTTCAAGGCCTGGATGTGTGTAAACATATCCAACAGTGTTTCCCTGAGCTCTTTGCCCTGTCTACAAATGAAGGCAACACTGAGGAACCCTGGAAGGGGTTTAAAACTGCTACCCATATGGCCTGAGCTCAATCCATTGGCTATACCACCTGTTGACACCAAGACTGGTTTGAAGCCAGCAATGCTAAGATCCAAGCCCTCCTTGACCAGAAGAAAAGGGCTTATTCTGCCATAAAAGATAATGCCTCATCTCAGCAGAAGAAAGATATGTAACGTCTCCTTAAAACTGAAGCTCAGCGGAGGAACCAGGGAAATCAAAATCGGTGGTGGCAAGATAAAACCAAGGAGATTCAGTTCTACACTGGCAAAAATAACATGCATCTCTTTTTCTAGGAAACAAAACCCATCTATGGCTCAGTTTCCCAAGGCCCTACTTACCTGTGATTGCAGGATGGCTTGACACTTCTCAAAGATAATGAATATATCCAAGCTAGATAGAAACAGCACTTTGAGGCACTTCTTTACTGTGAGTTGATTTTAATGGACCAGTTGATTTTAATGGACCCTCAACACCCTGAAAGGGACCCTCCACCAATCCTGTGTTCCTAGAGGTTTGGTCTATCATCAAGAAAACAAAGAATGACGAGGCTACTGGAGCAGATGGCTTACTTGCTCAAATCTACAGGGCTGGCAGTGAGGAACTGGTACTGAAACTCCATGAATGTATTCTTTAAATTTGAAACAAAAAGATCCCAGGGGATGTGAGAAATGTCAAAATCATGACTCTCTTCAAGAAAGGAGATAAGTTTGCATGTGGGAACTAATTGAGGTATCACTCTTCTTTTCACAGTAGGGAAAATCTTCACCCAAATCCTCCTGAACCGTTTTCTATGTCTTGATGAGGTAGTCCTGCTGGAAGTCCTGGTGTGGTTTCAGACCTCCTGTGGGGCTACTGACATGATCTTTGTTGCAAACTGGGTCCAAGGAAACTGTCAGGAACCTGTATATGGCTTTCACTGACCTTACTAAAGCCTTTTGCAAAACCTTACAGAAATTGCTGGACCAGATGTGGATGTCTTGATAAGTACATGAAGATCCTAAGGCATCTCCATGACCAGATGAATGTGCCCATTAAATGTAGCAGATCAAAGACAGATCCATTTGTCATCCAAACTGGGTTAAGCAAGGTTGCGTTATTGCCTCAACTCTATTCTTCATTTTTTGACATCATCCTGATTCTCATTAAGGACTGCCTTCCTTCCAGAATTGACACTGAATACCAAATAGGTGGAGGGCTTTTCAATCTGGGATGTTTTCACTCAAAGTACTCAAAGCAACCATCCTTGACCTTCAATATCCCAGTTGTGCCATCCTTGTGTATACTGAGGAAAGCCTCCAGACCATGTTGCACCTTTTTGGAGAAGCTGACTAAATTTTGGCCCTCTCTCTGAACATCAAGAAAACTAAAGTGCTCTATCAGTCTGCCCTAGGCTATGAATGTGATTCTGCCCCCCCAAATTACCATCAAGGGAAAGACCCTGGAGATAGGGGAAGTGCTCAACTATCTCAGTAGCCACCTGTCTCAGAGAGTGAACATTGATGAGGAGATCCAGCACAGGATCCAGTGCACAAATGCCTCCTTTGGGAAATTGCTTTGGTGCATCTTTATTCATTGCATGTTCTGGAAAGACATCAAGATCTACAATGCAGTCATTATTCCCACTCTCCTCTATGATTGTGAAATGTGAGTGACCTACCATCATCATATCAAGAGGCTGGAGATTTATCACCAATGATGTCTCCAAAAAATCCTCCACATCAAACGGGAAGATCTCTGCACAAATGCCAGCATCCTTGTTGAAGCCAATGTTACCAGCATTGATTCAATGATCCTCAAGCACCAACTTTGCTGGACTGGACACTGTGTATGGATGCTCAACTCTGGGTTCACAAAAAAAGTGCTCTGCTCCTGGGTTTATAATGGCCTAAGGTCTCATGGTGGCCAGAGAAAATGTTACAAGAATGTATTGAAGACATACCTCAAGAAAACAAATGCTGACATCTAGAATTGGGGAGATCTGGTTGCAAACTGATTCCAGTGGCACCACAACCTCAACTAAGCGGCAGCCCATTTTGAGGTAGAGCATCACGCCCTCAAAGCAGAGAAGGGAGAGAGGAGGCAGGAAAAGGAGAGGAATCCCAGCCTGCAGCCTACTCTCCTCTATGGAAAGGCCTGCCATCTTCAGGCAGATCTGTGTCACAAGGATATGGCTCTCAAGTCACCTCAAGACCCATCAATAAGCAATGGTAGAGATCACCCTTGAACCAAGGGATTACCAATGATGGTGATAGGAGCTAGAGTTTCTGAAAGCTATTAACAGCAGAGATGTTCATCAGGCAACACAGAATGAGTCAGAGGCATCAATGCAGGTCGAAGTAGACTAGACATACATCACAGAAGCAACGACAATTGACACTGATATTTTTAATTGTAAGTCTCTGCATGTTATACTTTCTGCTTGCCCTAAATGAGTGTTTATAAAGCATGGATGTGGTAATGTAGGATAGATTACACTGGCAGAGCTACTTAGTGATTAAGAGAGTGCAGCTTTTAATACTTTCAATCACAGGGTTTTGTGAATGATAGCGTATCTTCAAAAAAGTGAGAAAACAATTGTTATTTTAGCTTGCTTAAGTCTCAGTTGGAAAAACAAATCTATTTCCTGAAGATTATTCTTATTTGTATTACAGTAGCACTTCAAGACCCTCACTGAGATCAAGGCTTCATTATGCTATGTGCTATACATCTAGGACAGACTGATCTGTCCTAAACAACTTACAGTTTATATAGACAAATGAAACAGAGGCACAGAAATGAAGCGACTCTCCCAAGGTTACAGAAGAAGACACTGGCAGTGCCAGGAATTGAGTCCTGTTTAAGTGCTAGCATTAATCTATGCGGTGTCTCTGAGAAATTTAATAAGGAAAACCTAATGGCAGCATAAATGATCTATTATTATATATCTCTGTTGATCATTTTGTGCTTCATACTGCAGTAATATATGAAGTGTATACAGTATTTTTATTGGTTAACAGGTATTATGCAAACAACTTAAAAGCATACATCATACAACACTGTCTAAGCTACTCTCTCTCTCAAGTGCCCAGCTTAGGCAGCAAAGACCTGATAGCAGATATCTGCAGTCTGTATGAGAGCAAATGGAGGGCTTTGAACTCATTTGCTTTCCTGAGATAAATAACTCTAAGAGACATGGTTAATGGAGTACTTATCTTCTGCACTAGGGGAAGAGTTGGCTGTGATCCACTTCCGATTCTGAAGTTTTACTGTGGCAGTACTGATAAAAAGCTGTTTCCAGAAACCAAAGAAATTGTGCTAGAGAGAACAGCAGGTTTCTCACCACTTCATTGCAGTTAGGAGTTAATATAATACAGTAATTTCATTTCAGCTATTTATGTTAGCAGGACACTTGACAATCATGGGAACTATATACGTGTTTTTTACTGTAAAGAACCTCAGTAGTGGCAGTGCTATAGAGCAGGTTAATGTTCTTGCACCAAGGACCATATTTTCCTTGCCTACAACATACCCACAAATAAGACATGCACCATGTTTTAGCGCATACAGAATGAAGAAAAAAGATTTTTCCAGACTTATGGCTTCATAAGCAGGGACAGATTTTCAGCTCGCTGACCATCTTGTCCTGATCATGCAAAAGCTAGTTTTAACCCTTTCACAGCTGAACAGTTAGCGTCTCTTGGCTGTTTAGCCAAAAGCTTATACTGTAACTTTTGCTGAAGACTGGACTCGATGGGCCAATCTAGCATTGAAAATGCTAAAAACAGTCTGCATGACTGTGAAATAGGGGGAGAGAGACCAGGAGTAGCTAAATTTCATATTCTTCTGCCCAACTGTGTAACATCATGATCGGTAAAAAGGAGAAATGGAAGTTAACACCTGTTGAGTGAAATATCAAGTAGATTATAATGTGCTATGAAGTCAATTGACTCTCTCACCACTGTCTGAATATCAATATTAATGCTGCTCTTCTGGACAGAAAAACCAGTTTCCTTGGTTAAGACACACATCCCAATTTCAGAAGGCTAATTTTGAGGGAAGAGGTGTGTATGGTATGCAAGTAAATATGATAAATATATCAAGCTCCAGGTGACAGAATGGCTGTTACAATTGTTCATGGAATATAGACCTATAGGTCATTAAACAAATCTAACTCCTGTAGCAGGTGTTTGTTTACCATTTAAAAGTTGTTCAGTGTTATTCTGTTTGTAATGGAAGTTTCTGCTTGCAAGACTTAGACTAGGCATGAACAAAGCATGCCCCCGGAGGCTGGTGGGGCATGGCGACCACCCGCAGGTGGTGGTGGGGCATGGTGGCGGTGATGGGAAGCTCCCACAGGCAGCTATGGCAGTGTCGGCCGGGGGGGAAGGAGGTGGCGAGTGGCTGGCGGCAACGGGGAGGGTGGCAAATGGTGACTGTCCGTGGGCACTGCCAGCAGTGTTGGCAGTGGCCAATTGCAGGAGGTGCACTGTCAATGTCAGGGGGTGCATGTGCACCCCCTATGTGTCACCAGTGAGACTAGGAACAGATGTTGCATTTGTCCCAGGACCAGTTATCCCTGTGTTTGTCTTAGAACAGAAAAGTCCTGGGATTGGTGTTGACCCAGGATCCTGATTTACTCTGTTTAAAAAAAAAAATCCTAAATTCTCCTATAAAAATTCCAAAATTCTCTGATTAAAAACCCAAATCCCAGATTTTTCTGCAATCATAATAAAATAAATTCTAAATAACGATATATTTTGGCATTTGATTTTGGTTTTTCTATCATGGAAAATCAGAGTTTTCCCCACCTCTTTCACTCAACAGGATGCGGGTCCAGCTGTGGCTGCTCCCTCTGCGGCTTTGCAGTGCTGAGTAGCCCTGACATGCCATTGCCCTGCCCCTACCCATGCCATTGCCCCTCACTCCCAAGCCACAGCCCCACCCACCAGCCCTGCCAGTGCTCCTCGCTCTGGACCCACAGCCCCTGCCCTCCCCAACACTTGCTTCCTCCCAGCAGCAGCTCTCTTCCTGCACCAGGTAGGTGTGTGGGGAAGGGGGTATGTTTGTTGGGTAGGGGGGGTGTGGGGTAGGGGGTATGTAAGCATAGGCAATGCATCGGCAGAATGGGATGACATGTGCCCCCTCAGATTTTTACACCGACAGCGGGGCACGGATCACTGGGCATCCTATAGACTTACTTGTATTCAGTTGCCAAGCTGTTCCCTCCACCCTGCCTGACTGTATTGCTGTCCATGGATGTGTGCATGCAGATATACATGTGGCACCCCCTGCTTCTTATCACCTTCCCCCTGTTCCCCGCAGCCCTAAGCAGCTCATTTCAGGAACTCTGCCAGCCTGCAAGGGGAAAACTGTGGTCCCCTACTTATTCTACCTATTCTATGGATTAAGAGGGTTTATTCTCCAGGCATGTCAACCTATAATCTTTCATGGGGAAGACATTCACTTAAAAATAAAAAAGGTTCAGCTTCACCTTAGCATTTATCATCACTACTCATTAAACAGAAGTCAAGCTACTTAATTTTCAAAGGGGAAAATATCTACCTATGATAATTTAGATGAATTTGGAACAGGATATGAAGCTATACTGCCAAGTATAAAAGGAGACTGAATTTGTGATTCTGCTTTCCTGGGATGAGTTGTTGTTCAAACAGTTGAAATCTGAAAGGCAATTGCTCCTAAACATAGCTAGTGTAATCTTCCCTACAATCTGCTTGAATTTTGGCAACAGGTCAATAGCCTTAAGGACTGAGAAGGTATATTATCAAAAAAACGACCATAATTACATTTTTAACATATAGCCTGCATATCTAAAAAGAAAAATGATCTTTCAAAGGAGAAAAGAGTTCGTCTTGTAGGTAAACTTGGATTTGCCACAGACACTGTACAGTCCTAAATCTCAAACTTCTTGTGTCTTTAGATCCCCATCTGTAAAATGGGAATATTTCTTCTGTGCTATCTTTTGGCTATCTTGTCCAGGTAGACTGTAAGCTTTTGAGATGATTATCTAAGGTGTAATGTAGTATGTATACAACACCAAGCATAATGAGGTACCATGTCTGGGTGGGCCCTCTAGACCAGGTGTCAGCAATGTTTTTGGCTCGAGTGCCAAAAACACCCTAACCCTGACCCATGCCTCAACTTTGTGACCATGGGGGAGCCACAAGAGGCCCAATCCTCATTGCCCAGTGGAACTGTTTGCAGCCTGCTGGTTGCCTGCCAAATCCAGCCTTGGCTTTGGGCAGCTGAACCAGGTGACTGGCAGGCTGTAGACAGCTGCACTGGGCTCTGGAGCCTTTGGCTAGGTTCTGTGGTGGCCACCGCAGATCCCTCCAACACTGTCTGCCCAGAGGTGCACATGCAGCTGCTGCCACCATGGAACCTGAGCTGGAGCTCTGGAACCCAGTGCAACTGTCTGCAGCCTCCCAGCTGCATCCAGCCCATGTTCTCGGCAGCTGCTTGCAACCACAAAGCCCAAGCTGCTTGTAGCAGGGCTTGCAGCCTCTTGGATACCTACTGCAAGAAACTCAGGCTCCGCAGCTGGCGGCATCTGCCCAGAGCCTGGGCCAGCTGTGGTGTGCTGGGCAAAATGGCTTTGCATGACATGCTCTGGCACATGTGGCATGGGTTGCCAACCCCTGCTCTAGACACTGCTATAACACAAATTACAATAATCAACCCCATTGAATTCTGCTTATTTAACAAAAAGGCCATGTGCAGTTTTACTTTGTATTAGGAATAGATACCCCATCCATTCTTTTCCATGTTGTCATTTCACATTACCACAATCAGGGGAGATGGGACTAAGCTGTGCCCAGGAAGACAGAGCTGTGGGAACTGATCCTGCCTAGGAGGAGTAATGCTATTGACTTAAGCAAGAGCAGGGTAAAGCCTTGATGAGGAACTGAACTGCTTGGGAAGAAGATATGACATCAAACAGATCCCAAGTGGAGACACAAAAATATTTTATGGGGTCATCAATAATCAGGGGGGAAAAAACCTGAAGTCCATCATGCTTAATTTTCAGAAGTAAAGCCAGTTTTCTGATCTCTAGGATAGCTAACCTCTTCGCTTTCCTGAGCAGTAAAATAACTAATAATAATAATTAAAAAAAACAAAAATCCCCCAAATCCCTACATTTTTAAAACACACACACGCACGCACGCACGCACACCAGGCACAGCGTTGGAGCCAAGTCAGGCTGGAATGACCATGAATCAATCCAAGCCAATGCAGCAGAAGTTGGAGAAAGTAACACTATACTAAGTAGGTAAATTTACAAAGTTGTAGTTTTTAATTTGGGTTAGCATGCATTGCTCCCTCCGGCAACCTCAGAAAGACAGATCAATTAAATTCAAATGTCTGGACATGAATACAAAGAATTTGGGGAGGGGCAGGGAGAGGTCCTTTTCAATTTAAACAGATAATAAAAAATTGGCATTTTTCAGTTCTTAGGCTGAATTGTAATCTGAGGCATCCAGGTTTGTAACACAGTAATATAACTAAGATGTACCCTTTGGGCTATGTCCCCTATATTTTTATTTTCCCTCAAATATTTACTCAGCTGCTACTTAATTCAATTTTGTGTTGTCTCTGTTTTCAAGAATTGAGAGTCTTTGTTGGACTAAAATCACTTATCACCACTCACTTTAATTTACACATAAGATTCTGAATCAGAGTTTTCTTTCTAGATCCTTGTGGAAACTTTATATATGTGCTCCAATACATGTTCCAAATATATAAAATAAATTCTACCACAGGGGTCAGCAACGTTTTTGGGCAGAGTGCCAAAAACACTCGCAGCCTCAACTTGTAAGATGTTGGCATGCCGGGGCAGACACTGGGGGAGCTGTGATAGGCCAGACAGCAGCAGCAGTCTCCTGTCATCCGGCATGCAGATCTGGGGGCCTGCACCCCCAGGAGGAGTCTAGCACAGCCCCACAGCCCTCGTGGGGGTGCAGGCCTCCAGATCTCCAAGCCAGATGAGAGGAGGGCATTGCTGCCGGCAAGTTTCAGGAGTTTTACTTTGAACAGTTTGAGGTACAGTTTCCTAAAAAACTCTGCACCTATATCTTTGAAACTTAGCAGGCTAGAAGGGGCTACCATCCCTGAAATTTAATCCAAATCAGGCAAGAAATGACAAAGGTTTAGGCATTTTCATAATTCCCCATTATAGCCTAAAGGCAAAACGTTGAAACATGTCAAAATAGTGAAACCTTTTCGATGAAATGAAATGGAACAGTGCTTCGAAACTAAATGAAATGATGCAATGAAACACTGTCCCTTTGAAATAGTAAACTGGAAGTCAAAATGAAATGGTGCTGTTTCACGCAGCCCTATTGGCTCCCAAAGATGAGGGGATGGGGCAGTAATGTCAGCAGCCCCAGTCAACTGCTGCAGTTAATGGAGGGCCTGGGAGACCACAAGGAGGATCAGTTTTCAACCCAGGGTAGCCTGCAGGGAGGCTGAGCCTTTCTCTTCACGTATATATGGACTAAATTAGAACTAAGTACATCTGCACAAAAGGGACATTTTCCATTCTCCTACAAGGGCAGAAATTTTGAGAGATGAGTTTTTCTATTCTTGAGGCACTAGCAGGTTTCTGGCAAATACCTTTCGAAAACATGACTATATTTGTGCACATTCAACACCCCCTTTGGGAGACAATGTTTCCTCAACTAGGCATTTGGGTTGAGTTTGGCATTTCATGCATTTCCCCAGAAAATGCAGTGCATTTTGATGGTGGAGGGTAGTAAGGTCTACATAGATGATGATTGATTTGAAAGGAAAACAAGAACAGCATGAACTGAACTTGCAGCTTTAGAAACAAGTAGAGCTCCTGGTCTAAAGTTAAATGAGTAAAACTATCTGTTTTGTCAAATGGAAACAAAATACTTGGGAGAGAAATTAATACACAGGTTGTATAGGCAGGTCACACAGTAAGTTTTCAGCAATTACTAACAAGCATGCTTTAATAGACATGGACAGGGTACCTATAGGTTTTGGGATAATAAACTCTGTAGGGAAATCTGTGCCTAAGTCTTCTACCTTAACTAGCACCCTTAGGCTGTATCCACATGAGCATGGACGTTTGGCTCCCTAGGGACAAGCTGCAGCGGCACATCTTGTGCCACTGCTACTTGTCCCCAGGAAATGCCTGTACCACATGCCCTCTGGTATGCAGTAGGCTACTCTGGATAGGGTAGGGGAGGCAAGCCTCATCTGGGGTCCTGGGGGCTTCCTGGGGCTGCAGCAGTGGTGATCCTGCCACTTGGAGCCTGAGCTGGCCAGGCTCCAGTTTGGGGCAGCATGCACTGCCCCTGTGCATGCTGCCCCGCTTTTTATTTTTTGCATTTTTTTTTTTGACCCCAGGATCTCCCAGGGTCAACCTTCCACCTCCCAAATAAAAAAACTTGGCATTGCTACCTTGCAAAAATGCAGAGAACAGCTGAATGTGTGGTACGTTGCACTGCAGATGTGTCTTCAGCACCACATACTGCATGGCTGCGCTCATCTGGACACAGCCTTACAGTGCTATGATGCAAAAATATCCAATGCATGTGAGATGCAAAAATTAACAAAGAGCTTTAAAAAGCAATTTAGTGTAGCCCAGGTAACTCGGGTATATACTCCCCTTCTCCAGTTGAAGGGAATTGTTAGCTGGCAGGTGTGCTGTGGGGGAACTGCAGACCACTCAGTTTCCCTCCATCCCTACAGAACCAGGCCAGGACTGTCAGGGGACTTAACTATATACACATTTATTTACATTACCTTATCACAGGGAAAAGAAACATGGATATAAACATATGTACAATATACATACATATACATACATACATATATAGAGGGTCTCTACACAAATAACATAAACAATACTCTTTGGGTAAATGCTATAAAACCTTACACCAGTGCTGCAGATACAGGTAAGTGTCTGATCTGAAACACAAACCATAAAATAAACATAGATAGCCAACAGATAAACTATAGATAACTATGGGTGAGCAATAAATAAGCCACAAATAAATACAAATAAACAACAGGTGAAATAATAGCAACAGGGGGTCCCAGACAAGTCCTAGGACTCTATTCATTTACTAATTTACAAACATGAGAGTTCACAAAATATAAGGCATGACATCACACCACTTATGGTGCAAGAACCCCAAAGATAAACTTAATCCCAAGGGGAAGCCCCAATGCCCTTGGGCTTTTCCCAAGCCCTACAAGGAAGCTGGTAACTTTAGGAGGGGGTCATTTTCAGGAGTCCTTGACTAACCAGGGGGGACTCCCCCTCCCTTATGGGAATCCTCTGTTCCCTGCAACTCACAGCTCCCAGGCCGGGAGGGTGGCCTTCATCCTCTGTGCCAAGCTGCTCTCTCATTTGTGGTGGGCTTTGGGGCGGGGGCAGTGGGAGGGTGGGAAATTTCTGATCACTGGAACAGAGCTCCGCTATGCAGGGCTTCTAAGACCTCTGGCTTGGCCCCATCTGCATGCTCAGTAGTCCGAGCACCGTCTGGCTCTCTGGACTCAACCTTTTGTTATGGGTCGGAGGCCTGGGCTGCCTCATGCAGCACCAGGCTCGGTCTGCTCCCAGACCCTTCGTGCAGCACCTCCCGCACCGAGCTCCCAGCCTCATTCTAGGGGTGGGGACCTGAGCTGCCCAACTGCTCCAAAGATCCTGCTCTGTGCGCCGGCCTGTGCACCGTGTCTCTGGCCGCACGCCAGAGGTTGTAGACCCAAGCCGCCTCATGCAGCTCCCAGGGTCTGGACGCCGGGCACCGTTCTGCACACCGAGAGCCTAGCCGCTGGAGCCATCCACTGTTCCCCACCAATGGAAGTCTTCTTGTGCTTCTGGGCTACTGCTTCACCCTGCTGAGCAGCTCTCCTCAGCCCTTCTAAGCCCCACTCTTCTCTCTTCCGGATGTGTCCCCCTCCGGCTGGGCACACAGCTCCTTTTATAGGCTCCAGGGCTCTGCCCCTGAAGTCTTCTGGATCTGAGTGTTGCAGTCTTCAATCAGGGCTGGGAGGGAGAGGGGAGTGCTCCTCTTCCCCTCCCTTTAGGAAAGGGGTGTGACTAACTCCTCTTCCTGCCTCCTGATTGGTGGATGGGCTCCACCAATCAAAACAGCAAGATTTCAAGCCTGGGACTCAACCCAAGCTCCAAAGGTAAGCCTGCTACATTAGTTTAAGTGATCCCAGATCAAAGGTGTTATGACATTAATCACACATACATCCAAGGCAGTATTGGTACAGTTGTATCATAACTATCCCCAAAACTGATCATCAGTGGCTTATATGCTAAACATGATAACAAAAACTGAGTGCAAGCCTGTACAAAAGAGAAAAAGGCTTTGGCTTCTGTCCATGAGAAGAAAAAGTTTCATGCCATTTATGGGAAGCTAGTGTTAATTTCAACTAATCATAAAACACTTACTGCCATCCCCAAAAGGGGTCTTGTGGACATGAATACGTTTCTTGTTTCCTAGAAATAATTTCATGAGAAGATATGTAACAGGGAACCGAATCAAATCTATTTTTTTCTGCATTTGAGATAAATGACAGAACAGTAGCTGGCATTTTACCACCGTTTTATAGGTATAACTAAATATTTTCCAGTGAAGCATGGATTTATCATGAAACCAGTAGGCCCTATTATCCTTACAATAACAATCTGATGGAAAACAGTGTAAAAATTATTACATGCCTATTGAAAGACTTTGGAGTCAGATTCTGATCCATAGGTACCACTGTTACCTTAAATAATTGCATACACGAAGCATAGGTGGTCATCTGGAAACATTCTGTTCAGCGAAAAAAAAAATTGAAAACATCTGAAACTTTAGGAACCGATGTCACTGGGATCTTGCAGATAGACAGAGAGATGGATACAGCTAAACTTAAAACTCAGTTTGGTTTGGTTCACCAAAGCTACCACAATGTTGTGCGCATCTATAATAAGAAGCAATAGTCACAGATAGCAATGTTGTTACTGGAGCTAGCTAGCTACCGTCTTGTATTAACCAAAGATGAACACAGTCACGTAGAAATAAGAAATACCCTCACCAACCCCCAAAGAAGAAGAAAACAGGATCACTCAGTTATTCTTTTTTTCTTGAAAATGTCTCACATGGGGTGTGTGTAGATGAAACAGGGGCTCTAAATTGAAGTGGTGGGTTTTAAAGAACACCGCTTCAATTGAGGGCTGATTAAACCCTTGTGCCGTGCATACACCCTGCTGACTTACCTGCCTCTCTGGCGGTGGGGAGGGGAGGGTGAGCTGCCAGTGGGCAGAGGGGTCCCTGGGCTGCAGGGGATCCCTTTGTGGCAGCAGCAGCCACTCCCCAAGCAGCACCCACCTGCAGGCACCCAGCTTGGGTGGTCCCAGGGGGCATCGCATCTGCGGAGAGAAGCACTGAGTCCCCGTGGAGCTAAAGCAGGCAGGCAGACACCGGGTGGGGGGGAAGGGGGAGCTCCCAGCTCCCCCTATGTTCAGACCCCCTCCCCCTCACCACCCTTCACCGGTGCACTGCTTTTCTTGGACAGAAGCTACTTTCCTGGGCTGCTGCCAGGCTGCCTGCAGGGCTTTAAGAGCTGTGGAGCTGCAAGGAGCCCAGTGCTTAGCTCCACCGCTGTAGGGGCAGCAAACTAAAACTCTTTTGAGGGGTTTTAGTTTGCTGCGCCTCAAGTCATTTAAGGTACATTATGCTGCCGAATTTGCTACAGCAGCTAGAATTAAAAGTGCAATATGCCACCAAGGCATGCAAACACTGACATCATTAAAGCGGTTCAAAAGCATTTAGCCTGCTTTAAAGTGTTGTGCACACATGCCCGTCATTTAGTCTACACACGGCCATAACAGGCAACAACCACATCAAACTGATGCAGCTGAGCTCTAGACCAAGTCACTATGAAGCATGCTAGAGGGGTGCTGATGCCAGGGAAGACTCACAGGCCTACAAAATAGAGAGTTAGAGACTGACAACGTTATTTGTTAGTTTAATTAATAAAACAATAAGTATTTGGAATCCTCCGTAGGTTAATGTTGACCATTAATTGCTAATGTTCTGTTTAGCTGGGAAAGGATGCTAACAGGTGCTAACATGAACTTGCTGCAACCAATTGGTAAAGTATCCAGAGGACCTTGTTCACAAAGGTAATAGAATTCAGACTCTGAATGATACAGACCTCAGCTCTCTCAGACTCCTTGGCTCTGAGCAATTTCTGACAAAGACAACATTAATGAGGCCATACAAGGGTTGAGGCAGGATCCTTACTTGTCCCTGCATGACCATCTTGAAGTGAATTATGATGTAGGCACAAATAAATAGCAAGATGCATATGCAGAGTCTTTCAGGTTAAGACATTAGCAGCCAGGGAGCTACAGCAGCATGAAAAGAAAAAGACAAAGACTGTTTAATTGTCCCCCAGAGAAATTCTACTATTTGTTCTTTATTTTAAAAGATTTGTCTAAGTAATTTTCATAATTTTCTTTATGCAACTTCTGAAAGATTCACTGCCGTGGCTTTGAGTGATGCAGTTGCTGCTGACCTTTCCAACTGCTTCCATAAGTTCTGCTTGCAGTCGTCCTTCTGTATCAGTAGTATCACCAAGATAAACTGACTGCTGCAAGATGAAGGCTCTTCAGCACTGCTTCTTTGGATTATACTGATGTGTTTGTTTGAAACTCTGCCACCCTTCACTGGTGCAACTCGGTGAGATTCTAACCTTTGTCATCACTAAGGATGAACTTTACTATGACAAGACCAATAAAAGATCATCTCTAAAACAGTCGCATAACATTTACAAACCATTCTTTTGGGGTGGGGAGGGGGTTAGATTAGACTGAAGTTCATGTTAAGAATGCAAATTGCATCTAAGTGGTCAAGAAATGAATGCACTCTTTCCACTTCTTACAAAAGGATCAACCTTTTTAGAAGAATGTAGAGATGAGCACTTAAAAGTAATATCCATGTCAGGACCTTACAAATTGCTCTTTTAGAACTGCTTATGACGTATTTGTTTTCTTTGTTTCAACAATACGAGATAATTTTTGCCTTTTTATCCTTCCACTTTGCCAAAAACCATAACGTTTTAAAAAAAGCTTCTTTGAAATTGTTTTGGTAGTAATTTAGCTATTTTTTTTGCAAAACTACATACAACTCAATAACAGAGGTTGACCACAATGCTAATGGTTTCCAGAACGGTTCTTGAAAAGGAACCTGAAAAATTCTTAAATTATAGGAATTGCAGATGGAAGAATTTTGAGGACACAAACTACTTAAGCTCTGATTCACTGGCAATGGAGTTAAGTTTCTTTCATCTGTTGAACTTAAGTCTATGCCATTTAGGGCATTTCTATATGGCGTAAAGCAGGGCTTTGCAAAGTTATCCCAGATAATTCTCTGGGTACAAAATGCAGAACTGGAAGTTGTATAACCCCATTAGTGTGGTTCTGCTAATAAATAGGCAGCACTGTGCAAATGTAGCAATAACTGCCTGTGATGCTAAAGATAGTGTGTAGCTCAGCATATCCTCAAAAGCCGCTACATCTTTGACTTTAGATCTGCCTAATCCTTAGTTCAGTGAGCACTATTGGTGCCTTCCATTGATTTCCCCTAACCCATTGTACACATAGTGCCAGTTTACTGCCTATAG
>NW_017729008.1:26860312-26864056 GCF_001723915.1 Gavialis gangeticus
ACAAGCCGCTACATCTTTGACTTTAGATCTGCCTAATCCTTAGTTCAGTGAGCACTATTGGTGCCTTCCATTGATTTCCCCTAACCCATTGTACACATAGTGCCAGTTTACTGCCTATAGCACATTCTGTTTGTGTCTACCCAGGAAAAAAATTAACTTCCCAACCATAGGGGTTTCTACCATTTATTATGGAAAATTAGTCCAAATTCTTTATAACCTTGATTTTCCTGATTTTTTATAGTTATTTTACTACGTTATATTTTTCAAAATGAAACATATTCAACAATAGATCGTTAAAAATGTAGACATAAATACAATTTTAAGTACAAGACTAAATATGTGCAAATCAATATTTCCTGTGCTAACTTCAACAAACTCTGCTTACTGCTAGCATGAAAAGGTGAGCTGGATCAGTGAATCCTAGCAACTATCACTATATTTTAAAACTGATATGGTGCCTAGAGAGTCCTTTCCTATGACTTTCTAGATGCTTGTTTTAGCTCAGTAGTAAGGGTACTTTATGGCCACATCTACACAAGCAGTGGACTGAGCAGTTGTCACTGTGCAGTCATTTAGTACTTGCATTGCCAAGTAATACATGAGCGCACAGTAACCAGAGTTACTGTGCAGTAGTAACCCCGCATGTTTTTTTCTGATGCTACTACACAGTAGCTTGTTACTGTTGCATAGCACCACATCACACTTAGTGCCCCCCCAATGCTACTGCACAATGGCTCATTGCTACTGCACAGTAGCATCTTGTGTAGACACAGCCTTTAAATATACAACAGATAAAGGTAGATTAGGCATGTGAAATTGGTTTGAATAGGTGGAATAGGTAGATGAGACAGCTTGAATTTGAGTTGAGGATTCTAAGCTTCTCCAGTAAACCCGCTTTAGGAAACCTAACCCATTGATCCTGCAAAGCTGAAATCAAGTGGGCTCCATGCAGGATAGAATGCAGTCTGAAGTCTAAGAAAAGCTCTGCTAACTTGTTGTGCTATCGTCTACTTTTCCAGAGGAAACAAAATGGCCTCTGCTTTGGATAATGAGAATCTCCCCAGCTTCACTAATAAGTCTGAAGCCAAAAGCTAAATATGTCATCCAGCTTCTATTACTTCTTTAACTACATGAGTTCATAGTAGGCAGCCTGTCAAACACAATTTCTTCTATAGCAGTAGATGTAACAAATTAAAATGTATAGTTCCATTTTTAACCAATGCGTGCCTTTTGCAGTACAGCTATAGTGCTGTTTACCCCCAAATGCCATGTTCACAAATCATCTTCTGGTTTTGTTTCCGAATCATGGGACCTTATCCTTTAATGCTACAGCTGTGGTTGGTGATTTGAGAATTCAGCACCAGTGGATTGAAGCAGGCAGATTATCCCTTGTGGTCATGAAAAGCTGTTGCTATTCCCTTTGAAAGGATACACTCAGCCTGTGAAGGGTTTGGTCTGAAATCTGATGTGGGTGTATCAGGAATCTAAGGACACTGGTACCATTGTAATCTCCACCACCCCGTCTTTACTCAAGGCACATAAGAGTTCGTGATTGTGACTTATTTGGAAGGAGTTTAGAGAAACTTCACTGGAACCCTAACCAGTACCTGCCCATGCCCTTGCCAGTCTTTTGTACATATGTTTACCACGATTCCCCAAAGGCCTGAAAAAATCAGTTACAAATAATGATGGCAGAGCCAATTTTCAGAACACAGGGAGACATGTCCTAAGACCACCACCATGATTGACATTAACTGTTCTCATGTTTTAAGGCTTGTCTCCATTGAAAACACAACTTATACTCTGAGAGTAACTTCCAATTTGAATGTTGTCCACACTCACGAACCTTGAAAACTTGACATTGTGTTGCTTTTAACTTGAGCTAGGAATATAAACTAAAACTTGATAGCTGCTAACAAGGTCATCCTGCTGTGTGGATGCAGACTAGCACCACATAAGTGCTACTAAGTTCTTTGGTTCTTTTCCATAATTTCCGCTTTGTATCCAGAAGCAGACAAGTTCTTCCACCGTTCACTGAGAAAAGCGGTTCACCTTACTGGCATGCTAAACACGTTAGCAGTCAGCATCACATACAAGCTGGTGCCTGTAGAAACTTAGATCCAGTGACATTGAGCTCAGCCTGAGAGGAATAACTCTGCAGACCAATAAAAGTGATTCTGGAGTTCAGTTCAAATGAGAACTGAGGGACACTGCTGCTGCCCATATCAAACTTGCTCTGTGACTAGAAAGCACAGCCAATGATGTAAGTCAGCTGCACCCAGGCAACCTTTTGAAATGGGTGACCCGATCAAACATATGTTCTGGAGCTATTCTGAACTGGATTGCAGAATGGCAGATTGACTATACAGTGTTATAGGAGTCTTTGGATTCATGGCAGAGTCCATGAATACTTGGAAAATGCTTGGCATTCATGGACATCCAGTTGACAAACTCTCCAGGAAACTTCCAAAATTAGAAACGAATACTCTAAATTGGTAGCAGATATTTACTGAGAAAGATATTGTCAGTGACTTTTAAGCCATCATACAAAATATCCTTTATGCCTTGATATTTGACATTACAATGCATACAATTATAGGACAATGGAACATGTTGTGACCAAACATTTAGTCATTAACTCTTTTCTGCTCTTCTACCAATTTGGAAAGTGGTGGGGGCATGTGATTCATATTAATTGTGCCAAAACAGCAGCAGGATGAATGTTAAATTATTCACCATGTTCACAAACTGTCAAATGGGGCAGATAGCCAGCTATTCAAAATAATTGCAAAGAGTTTAGCACAGCTGTAATGTATTTTCAGCTTGTACTCCATATATTGCTGAAACCAATATGCAGTGTGATGAAACTAATGCTCTCTTTGATGGAGACAGGTCTAGATTCACATTCCTCTTGATTTAAATAAGATGAAGCTGCTAAAAATATAATTAGTTAATTTGTTCTATAATTTCCTTTTCTGCAATAAAGGGGAAAAGTGCCAGATACTTAATAAACAAAAAAAGAGGATAATAAATGCTGGGTGCACATGGGTGACACAACCATAAGAAGAACTTGAACTCATTATGGAAGAAAAAGAGAAAAACAAATTGTAGCAAAACACTTCATGAAATTCTCTTTTCAATGTCTCTCATCCCATTTCTGTGGAGTCAACTACCATCACTCAATGGAGAATCAAATGCCTCTATCCTAGCCAGCGCCTTTGCTTGCATTTCCCTAGTTAGTGCATGGTAGATACAAAGTATACACACAAATAAAATTGTGGGGGAGCCCCTCCTCTTACAATTGTGGACAAGGGTGATGGGGGAGGGGAGGGGAGGTAGCTGCTGTGACTTACACTCCACCCCCTACCTGGGATTGGGGCCATAGCCACAGCTGCTGCCCGCCCCTCCCCACTCACTACTGCCCCTGCACCTTGCCATCTCCCTGGTCTGCTCCTTTCCCTCCCCCCTTATGTTTGCTCAGCACCAGCAGACTCTGTCCATAATGCAGCCTGGGGCACAGAGCCCGGCCTGTAGCAGCAACATGCAGCCCATGTGGCTGCTATGGGGGCTGTGCTCAGTGCCCCAGGTTAGAATGGAGAAATGGAAATGGAGCCACAACAGAGCAATGGTAATGGGGGTGGGGGGGAGTGGCTGGGAAGAGGGGGAAGAGAGGGAGGAGAGCAGAGGCTGGTGCAGGGGAGGGAGAAAGCAGAGGTACAGGGAGGAGCAGGCGGGGGAGCAGAT
>NW_017729008.1:26869056-26898587 GCF_001723915.1 Gavialis gangeticus
GCCCATGTGGCTGCTATGGGGGCTGTGCTCAGTGCCCCAGGTTAGAATGGAGAAATGGAAATGGAGCCACAACAGAGCAATGGTAATGGGGGTGGGGGGGAGTGGCTGGGAAGAGGGGGAAGAGAGGGAGGAGAGCAGAGGCTGGTGCAGGGGAGGGAGAAAGCAGAGGTACAGGGAGGAGCAGGAGGGGGAGCAGATGGGAGTGAAGGGGAGGTGAGGTTGCAGGGGCCAGAGGTGGCAGAGGGCAGGCACAAGCAGGGAGTAAACTGCTCAACCTCCCCACACCACTACCCCCCACTGCCTGCCTAGTGGGGGACAGACTAAATAAGGCCCTCCAATAATTAGATCCTATCCACTACATTTATAAATGTCATCATTTTTCCATAGATAGAATCTAATTATTGGGGGGGGGGGGTTGTCTGATATTCAATGTTGCCTTAAATTTGAGTAAATATAATAAATTAATGCAACACTATTGTTACCAAGACTCTGAAAAAAATATTATATTAGAATTATTTATATTTTTCTTATAGTATTTATTTATTTGGCCTTCTAGACTACTTAGACACACCAGATAAATATAACACTGTTAGACTCTATGAAATAATTACCCCCGACTCAAAGAGCTTCCAATTTAAGCATAGGATAAGAGACATGTATATATGCAGAGATGCACAGGGAAAAGAGAGCTGATAGGGAAATAACTATGCAATTGCTGAGCATTTTATTAAGAGGTACTCTAGAGGCAAATACAGAGCTTTACTTTCTTCCTCCATAAACATGTCTCCACCGCTTGACATTAATTAGACGATCAATAGAACGAATAACAGAAGACCAAAAGTTGTAGCCTCAGAACACAGTCAATAGACATAAGCAGAGCTACGTTTTTAAACGATGGTTTTAAGGCTTTTGTCCAATTTTTACTGGAGATACGGAAGGCATTACGAAGGCTGCTTATAACTGTAAGAGAAATAACTATATAGGACTAGAAGTATTCGGCCTCAGACTTAAATAAATAAATATTGTGGGTGGAGTGGGAGAGAAGGTCAAGAACTGATACAATATATATGTATGGCTACAGGGATCTGATTCCTCCTTACTCTCTTCCCCACCCACTGGTCAGCTGCCCTGCGGGAAGCAAGCTGTACCCCATGAAGTGCCGGAGAAGCACACACCCACGGGGACCTCTGAGAAGCACTGTTAAAGAAAGAATGCATCTCAGTTATCACTGCTAATTCAGTGCAGTGCCTAAATATCACAATTACACCCTTCCTAAGAATATTCTGTGCCCTCCCTCTATTAATGGCACTGTTACCACAACCATACAGCTGAAAATATCTTCCCCTCAAGATTTATTTCTGTGATGAACTAAGTTTGCCATTTTTCTTTTTTGGAGTGTGAAATATAATTATTGCAACAATATATTACAAAATGGCTTTGTTTGCTAAAACTGCTTGACAGATGAAGGTTTGCAGACTGTGCATATATCCTAATCTCTTTGTGGGTGCATTGATTGGAATTCATTAGCCTCTATACAATCTTGACTCCAATGCATTGTGCCCGTGGCTTAACAGAGGGGAAGCAAACCAGCCAAAACAACATGTCAAAACACTAACCTGAAAATATATTTCCTTATTATCCTTGCAATATTGTAGTATTTTACTAAGTCCCATCTTACTTCCCTGCAAGATTATCTTTTCTGGAGATACGCTAAACAGACACCCACAAGCGCACACACATTCATTAGGTTTTACATTAAAATGAGGCCAGATCTAAAGACTAGTCTAAAGTCAACCCAAATTTTACTGATGTCTGTTGAAAGACTCCCACTTACTTCAGGAGCTTTTCAATCAGGCTTTGGAGGCCTGAAGTTTTCAGGAAACGAGACTATTTTGCCACAACAGTGTCACTTGGAGGTAGATTATGTGATGGTATAATTATGACAGTTTGAAAAAAAAAAGCCATGTTCCCCCCATCATGTACTTAGGACACACTCAAGGTGGACAAAACATCTTTTAAAAATGTTCTCAAGCACTTGCTATCTGCCTGAAAATCTTAACACAGAGAATATAGTACATAAACAAGTCCACTAGAAAAAAAAATGAAGGATTCCCAAATTATTTGTTTTTGTGAATTCTTTTTCTCAACCAAAAGTGCCATTTGGGTCAACCCAAGCCTATTCACACCTTCAGACTGAGCTGGATTGAGGGTGCCAAACTCTTCTGGTGCCTCAAGCTGGATCCAGCCTGCAGGACTCCTTTGCAGGCTAGACCCAGCATGGGGCATGGGACTGTGACAGTGGGACCAGTGGGGACAGCAGAACTAGCGGTAGCTGCAGCAGACACAGCATCTGAGACAGCAGCAGCTGCAGTGGGAATGGCAGCAGTAGGGCAAGTGATGGCGAGCCAAGCAGCGGTAGGGTGAGATGGACTATATTGGAGCAGCCTTCACTCACCCTCCTGCCACCAGTGGCCATGTCCACCAGAGCCCAATGGCCCCAAATTCTGTAGCCGGCCATGTCCGCTCTAGGAACCTCCCCCCCACCCAACACAAACCACCTTTTGGTGGCACAGCAGGCTGGAGGAGGCAGCTTTGCAGGTCATATGTTTGACACCCATGAAGTAGATAAATAGTTGCCACCATTTTTTTTTTGACATTGTCATTTCCATTCCCAGGATGTGATTCACAAAAAGCTAAGTACCATTTAGAAAACTGGCAGGCAGATGGCAGCCCTTTTACCCTGTAGCTGAGCAGTTAGGACAATCAACTACAAACTGGGAGAGATTTAAGCTCTGTCTGATGTAGAGTAGGAATTTGAAAGGCCTAACACTTCATGTAGGTCCACAGTTTGAAAGGCCTAACTCCAAATAGGAGCTGTACCCCCTAGGGTATTCTGGAGTGCATTTCCCTCAAGCTGTCCTGTTGGAGCTATTCCACTGGTCTATTTTGCATAAGATACTTTAGGCCAGGAGGATAGCTTGAACATGACACATTAAGTAATTGGTCAGGGCATTATCTTGGGTGGTTGGGACACCTGAATACCTGCTCAAATTAATAATTAATCAGCTTGTACAAAGTGGAAGACCTTCAATAAAAAGAGATTTCCACCCCAGAATACCTTGTAATGTGCTGGCCACAGATCTCTTCTGGGAAGAAAGAAAGCACAGTTAAAATCCTTGCTATTAAAAAGGCAGAGAAGAAACCTCAGTCTTCCTGTTTTGTGTGAGTGTCCTAGTCATTAGACTCTAGGGTTTAAAGGAATAAGTGGCAGCATCTTCTCCTCTCTGGTTTTGTAATGACATCTGAGTTCCCTGGAAAATCTAGCTTTTTACTTTATTAAAACTGACTTGAAACAAAATAATACCATTTCGTTCGCGTAATATTAGATATCCCAATATTGTTTTTGCAAAACATTCTGAAAAAAAATATCAGTTTCAGGTCAAGAAAAAACAAACTGAAAGTAGCAATAAATTGCTCAGTTCCAAGAGAAACATCTTTATTTTAGCATTTCCCAAAAGATTAACTAAGTAAAAAGAACTCTTATTTTCCCACCATATTATGTAGGATGCTCTGCATAAAACCAAAACATGCTCAAATCAAATCCTGTTCTGCTTAAAATCACAACAGAGCCTCATGGAGAATACCCTGTGACCTCATCTTATTTTTGATATGCAGCTTTTAATGTCTTCATTCAACATAGCAAAGTTGCATCCAAGTACAGGAAGTTAATCCAGGTTGTACAGTAGAACCTGGATATTTCATAGGGTTAGGTTCAGTAGCGCTTGTGAAGATAAGGGTGTGTGAATGAGCTGGGGATTATATACAGCTATAACAAACAGTTGGGTAGGGCCAATGATACAGTCCAGTGGAGCAGGGTAATGGCACCTTTTGAAATAAAAGCCACAGAAGCAACTCATCCTCCATTAGAAAATCTGCTGTGACATACCCGTGAATGATCCACGATCATATCATGAATGATCCACGTTGTACAGTTTAAACTTTGGTCCTGGTTCTGTAACCCCTGATTCCTGCATTACAATGTCAATACCAAGTTGGATCAAATTCAATGTTTCACTCTACTTAAAGCCAAGGATTTACATCAGGAAGGAATTTGAATCCTTTTATATATCATATTTGAAAAGCCACTGGCCTCCAACTTTGTTTCATGAGACACTAGAGATATGTACCTTTTTCATTATAATTGGGTATAAATGCTTGTATGGTTTTTAACAACTAATGATTGCTTAGTTTTATGGCCTTGTGCAGTGCACATTGAAATCAATGGAATGACTGCTCCGCTGTAGCCTTCTAAGCTTCTTTAAAAATGAAGCTGGATCCTTTATGTAGAAGAATGCAGCTGAAGTACCAACTTGAAGGCGTTTGTAGAAATTAACAGGGAAACTGGAGAAATTGTTACCAAACCAAATGCTATAATTTGTATTGTTTAAAAACCAAAACAACTAAATTAAATGGCTTATTTTTTTACCATTCTCCTTCTTCCATTTGTAATCCAACTCTTCAGCTTTTGTGAAATCTAAACCTTCTGGGCTTCATGTTTTATTCAGCATTTATCCTAAGGTGCTTAATTTATACCAAAGGACAGCAGAAGGGCTGAGAGTTGCCTGTGTAAGGGGAGATGCCTTTAAGGCTATTATTCATGCCCTTTGATCTTAAGTTTTCATTCAGGAAACTTTGGTTCTGCGCATAATTAGAAGCTGCCACAAACTATTGCTTTATAAATTAAAATTAAATTGAAGAAAGCCAAAGACCTTTGAGATTATGTCCATAGTTCAACAAGTACAATTTGCAAAGCAGTTAAAAAATAGTCTGATTCATTTGGTTTTTTTTATTCTATTTAAGGTCTTTAATACATATACCAGTTTCAAAAGTGTATACAGTTGTTTACTGTCTTATACCATTTCATCTACTACATAGCAAACTGCACTGTGATGGATGAGCGGTGATACTAAGCTTAAACTTTCCCATGGAAATATACATTATGAACTATACACAATCAATTATTTCAGACAAAGCCCATGCTGTTTCCTCTTCTCCTAAGACACAGCAACATATTTAAGTTTTCAGCTCAAATGCCCACTTTGGCACCACTAATGAAATAAATTATGTCTCTTGTCAGGTCCCCCACTGGGTGGCGTGTGGTACCTCATGTACGTTCATTTGTCACCCTCAGATAGAATAATGCCTCCTGAATGTTCTTCCAGCAGATAACTACCCAAGTGGAAGTTAATTAAGTTATTGGTTCACACTGCTCTGGAGGATTTTAAGCCATCAACACTGCATGTGCCACTTCTGGCATATCCATTGCAAACACCACAAGAGCTCAGTTGGCTTATTTCTCAGAAGTGTTTCCAAAAGATGTGACATTTAGGATGTAGCTATTCCTAAATGACTCGGAATATATTCCACAAGAAAAGAATATGGACTCAGAACTTATTTTAAGGATGTTAGAAAACGTTCTTATAACAATAATTGCCTGGAAAAATTCTAGTGAAGCAAAAGATACTTTTCTCCCCTGCTTTCTGACCATTTTACATTATGTCAGTTGAGAACCTATGTGAAATTTCATCCTGTCACGTTTCCCCAGGTGATTTTTCATTACAGGTATTTTGTCCATACTGGGTGCGACTACACAAGATGCTTACTGTGGGGTAGAGTAATTAGTTCTGCAGTAAATGTCTCGCATCTACACATGTGGCCCTATAGACCACAGGGAACTAATTAACTCTGCAGCAGGTTAGCACTTGTAAATACAAATACTATCCTGCTGTGGAGTTTACTTCGCAGCAGCACGTGTAGATGCTGATGGGGCTGGCTGGGGCACAAGGGTGCTTCAGTGCAGGGGCTTCCTCCTGCCTAGCCCCACATTGAAGCCCTTGTGTCCCTGCCAGCCCCTCCACAGCATGTTGAGCCTGGCTGGAGCAGCCCCAGGCTGGTGGGCTGACCCACAGGCCCCCTGCCAGGCAAGGCTGCTCCGACCCAGCTCAACATGCTGTGGTCCTGGGCGCATGTTCAAACAGCAGACCCAGGAGTAATAAACTCCACTATGATATGCACTTGAGTTTATTACTGCATGCTAAAAACACATGTAGACACCTCCATTGTTACATAGTACGTATGCCTATATAACTATAAATTCTTGATTCCAACTTTAGTTTTACGTAAGTCCAGGGGCTAAAATGTTCCTTAAACAGAATTCCATAAAGATGTTTCCAAGTAGATGTTAAGGCAGAGAAGTAAAATGATTTTTACTCATTGAGCACATTTACACATGCGCTTGAGCTGGGATCAGTTTACTTGCGCACAAACTACTCGTGAATAAATGGTCCTTGGCAGGTATCTGCTCCCACTTCCTGGGGCCCTACAATGGGTCCTTGCCACCACTGGGGGAGCCCATGGGTGGCAGGGAGCATTAGGCCAGGAGACAGCTGTCCCCTGGCCAGGGCATGGGGCTGGGACCTGCCCTTGATCCAGACAGCAGTGAGCCCCTGCTCTGTGATTGCAACCTGGAGGTTGAGGAGCTTGTTCCCCACTCAGCTCCACGAGTGCAGAGTTGGGTCAGGAACAGGCTGGGGAGCTTGTTCCCTGCTCAGCTCCACCAGTACAAAGGTGGTTGGGGAACAAGTTCCCCAGCCTGTTCCCTGCGCTCGTGGAGCTGGGTGGGGAACAGGTTCCCCAGCACCCACCAGCAGGAAGCTCACAGGACCAGCTCTGCATTGCGGGGCAGGCACTGGGAGACCCTTATCTCCCAGCCCGAGCTCCATGGACACGGAGCCAGTGATGGGAGATAAGGATCTCCCAGTGCTAGCCCCAGTTGTAGGACTGGTCCTGGGAGATAAGGATCTTCCAATGCTGGCCCCATTACCATGGAGCTGGCACTGAGTGATAAGGGTCTTCCAGCCTCCTGATTGTGATGGCAGAGCAGGGCCTGGGAGATAAGGACTTCTCAGCCCCCGCTCCCCGATTGCGATCTCAATGTCAGGGGGCTTAGCACTCCCTGCTGATGGGGCAGAGGGACAAATTTACTCACAATTACTAAGGTTTACTGTGTCATAAGCATGTGCACATATAGCCACACATGCTTACTGAGCAGTAAACTACACTACTGTGCAGTTAAGTGTCTTGTGTAGATATGCCCCCTGAAAAGGACATTGTTTTTCTCCTGAAGTATGTAAGGAAGAGGCAATTGTTCACATATCTACCCAGACACAGTAAACACTTGCCAATACACTTTCAGAAGGCAAAATATTTCCAGAACTTCAGCTGGAAATCAATGGGACTTCTGCTTACTTCAGAACTGCAAGTACAAGTCCCATGTCTTGATAACCATGAAATTACTTAATATTAGGACCAGGGACACAGATGACATGCTGATAGCCATATGATACATCATTCTACTAAAACCCAAATAATAATATTTTCTTCTGAAAAAATAAAACTTCAAGGGGGACTGGAGGTCTCTGAGCAATGGAAATGGAAAGCCTTTCACTTCTGGGCTGCAATAAAAACTACACTACAATATTAGGTGGGATTAGCCTTTGTGGGGTTTGCATTCAATGGATATTAGAAGCCTTTGTTTTGAAGAACTGCCAGATTAGCACAATTCACACTCACACATGGGCAGAATAAATAGGTCTGTGAAGTCTGACATATCTGTAAGCAAAGTGAAAGGAGACTGGTCTAGCTATATATAGACAACAGGAGCCGGGGGTGCTTAGCATCTTTCAAAGTGAGGTAATTTATGTAGGTACCAAATATCCACATTCAACAATACTGGCTTGAGTTTTGTGCCATTGTCATATACTTAAAACATAATCATAAGTAAAAATGTAGGCGACCAATAGATTGCAAACTGGAATTGCATGCATTCTGAATATTTTGGGGGGTGTGGCTTTGGGCACACAAGATCCAGCTGAAGTTACCCAAGACATCACAAGAAACTTCTTATGACAGGTGCAGTGAAACTGCTGAAACCAATAGCCATGTCCAGACATGCAGGCACATGCTGATTGTGGCACCGCAAACCTCTTTGCAGTGCCACAAACCACACACCCAGAATGTTAAAATGTGCCCCATGCGGCAAATCTTTAGGGATTTCCCAGTAGCAAAAATATAACTCCGAGGAAGAGAGAAAAAAAAAACAAAAAACAGTAATGTTACAATAGCATGTGCCAGAACAAACAGAGGCTCAGTCGCTTAGGGAGGCAGCCAGAGCATCTCTGTTATTGCATTTGTGCCCTGGCTACTCCAGCATGCCAGGAGGAGTGGGGAAGGGGCAGTTTGCCTGAAGCAGGACAATTTGTCCCTCACTAAAGTGCATGTGCAGGGGCACGTGCTGTGGCACAAAGTAACAGCACAAATTTGTGTTGCTACTACTTTTGCCACTGCAAGCACACGCCTCTGCACATCTAGACATGGCCAACATGAACATTCAGAGATAGGCAAGTCCTGATCTGAAAGTAACTGTCCCAGGATTAAACAGTCAAATTCAGTAGCAGATTGGATTTAGTATTCTGCCTGGCCCCATCTCTAACAGAGGGCCAGATTCTACCCATTTTTGTTCTGGCAGAAAAGTAACTTGCTGCATGAGTAAAGATACTCAAGCCAAGTAGATACTCATTGTGTAAAATGTTACATAAGTAAAAGTGGAAAAATCTGGCCCTTACAGACTAGTTCATAAGAACTCAAAAAGGGAGACACTGTGTAGTTGCCATGTGGCAGCATAGGAAAGGACAGGACACTGTCCATCTTGCTGTGCCATGTATTCCTTCCCAGGACAAAAGAAAAACAGAAACCTCAGTTGAGGGAATACTTGACTCTCTCTTAGCTCCTCCTGGAGAAGACACACTCCCAAAATGAGGACTAATCTGCACAGCTGGGAGGTCACAGCCAGGAGCACCATAGTAAGTAGTAATGCAATGGATGTACTCCTCTTAAGTGCTAGTAGGTATAATATCTCCCATTTCCTGGGACAATACTGTCCACAATGAAAGCCTGTGCCTTATGGTAAAACCCAACTCAAAATATCTGAACAACAGGAAGGAAGTGGCTAAGGCAGGAGATTGGTACTCAGAAACCAGCACTCATTTCCTGGCTGTGCCACAGACTTCCTTTTTAGTCATGGCCAAACCTAAAATCTGGACTTTAGTTACTGATCTGAAAACCTCAGTTTTTGATCTGTAAAATGAGGATAATGCTTCCTGTCTGTGCTGCCCAATTTGATGGCAACATCTTTAAGGCAGGGTTTGTCTCCTAGTAGGTGTAAATTCAATGCCTAACCCAGTAGCATTTTGAAGCTAAGCTGATGGCTCTAAATGCTAGTGAAATCCAAATGATAAATTCACATAAAAGTGTGGCTGCAATACGGTATGGCTTCTCAACATTCAGACAGCAAATGAGTAACTACTTTCCCAAAATGAAACCCATATTGATAGTCTATGATCCTTAATAGTTTTTCTAAAACTTTTCCAGGGAGGATTTCATGGAGGCTGTTCTTAGCTAAAGGAAGGGCATTTGCAGACAAAGTTGTAATGAAATTAAACATAATTCAAACCAACAAGAGGAAATACAATTTTTCAAGGATACAGCATCCTTAACTCAACCTTGATGCTTTTATTCACAGTGTTAGGAGTCAAGGACTGCACATAAGCTTTGATCAGCCTTAATTAAGTCTGAACTGGGTCTGGGTCTGAGTCTGTGAACTGTTTATAATACCTTGGCTGCAAGCGAGGAGCTGAACAAATATATTTAGCAAAAAATAAAATACTTAAAATAAAAGTTTGACTGGCTGGAGTAATGTGATGCCAGCTATATTTCAAAAATAAAATGTTTACACTTTAATTTATTGTAGTTCCTCCCCTGGAAGAAGGAAATCTTTTCAAATTCAGATTTATGGCACTGCTCTCCATATACAGTGTTTCCTTTGGAAGCAGTGATGTGAAGACCTCGGGAACTGCACCATGGCTGGGGTGTGTCTTCCAGCTGCTCCCAGTCCTGGGTCTCAGATTCTGAAACACTGGTTGTTTTTAGAAGCCACCTGCGGTGTTAGTGGGTGGCTTCCCAGCTGGCATCTTCTCACAGCTTTTGGCAGAGATACTGCTGGCCGCTAGGCAGGCCAGGAGTTGTATGTGGGACTGGGATAACATCATCTTGCTGCTGTGCTCAGCTGACCTTCCTGATGTTTCTGCTTTGACGCATATTTCCTTGTACAGAATTTGCTCTCCCTGTCATTATATAAATACACTGGCATATCCAGGTTAAATCCCTGCCACAAACCCAAGCCCTGGTTGGGATTCATACCCTCAGAGGGCTAGTAAAATACAGAGTGAGTATGTCCTGCTTATCCACCACTGCTGGGCTACTACATGGACCCCCACTGCTTCTCCAATGCTGTGTACACCAGTAGAGGTACACGGAGCTGCAGTGAATGGGTCCCCACCCCGATTTAGAGAGGTGGGAACAAGGTAGGGCCAACTGGACAATCCTTTTCTTACTCTGGCTTGCCTGGCAGAAATCAGCTATTTGATAACAGTTAATAAAATAGTAAAAACTTAATAATAAAAAGGTTTTTACTATCTAGAAAGAGTACAGTCTTTGTGGCATGCAGTTACAGCTTGGGCAATAGACAAAACAGCACAAATTAAGACAAAACAGTGAACCTCAAGGAAATAAAACTTTAATACTAATCGGAACTCCTGCTTTTGCTTTTTCACAAAAGTTGTCATCAAAGCTTGTTTTACTTAGATCTTATACTTACTGTGTCTGTGTGACAGCCCAGTAACTGATGCACATGAAAACCCACAAAGCACCTCTTTGAAGAGGGCCTCCTCCTGCCCTCACAGGAAGGGAGAATACTAGCCACCAATCTTAACCGACTTATTCAGGCTTAAGGACTGATTTAGCACTCCACAGTCCAGCAGCCAAAGCAGCTGTTGGACAGACATTTAGAGTGACGGACATCATAGATGTACACACATGCCAATTATCTACACTGTCATCCTCCTACTGCAAGATTCATCCCTATGATCTCTGCAGCCAGTTGCATGGAATAATTAACTGCACAGGAAGTCAAAAGCAGAAACAGCATTACAAGACCTTTTTCCAATTATTTTTTTTTCCAAAAGTAATTTCTAATGGAATATTTTAGTCTTTGTCCTGCCAAAATTTCAGATGTTTTCAAAACAAACCCAAATAAATAATCCCCAATACAGCCAAACAAAACAAAACAAAAACACGTAGAATGAAACAAAATTAAAATGTTTTAAATAAATAAATACTTTTTCTGTAAAGCTATTTGCCATTAGACTTGCTTAGAATGTTTTTGGGGACAAAATTACATTAAAATATTTTTTTTCCTCTTTGAAACAATGTGTTTCACAGAAACACATCAGCTTTGACAATTTTAATGTGAGGTTTTCTGAGATCTAGAGATAGAGATTCAGTCGAAAACCTCACCTTTATGATTGGAGAAAGGATTTTTAACATTATTCCATTTTGCAAAAACATCTTTGCAAAAGATTGGACAGGCATCTGGCTGGGGCCATCTGACCCCAGCGCTCTTTCCTGCCCAAGCAGGGGGTCAGACTCGATGATCTGTTGAGGTCCCTTCCGACCCTAGCATCTATGAATCTGAAAGATTTTGGTTTCCCTCCAACATGGAGGAAAAATACATTTCAAAATGGTATCCTTTGATCAGTTTTATTCATCCTTTAGCAAACAGTTTTACTGCCATTCAGATCAGATGTTGCTAGAATTTGGGGAGTAACTGTCCTATGAATTAATATAATTATGGTTGAGGATATTGATACATAAACAAGTGCATCTACTCAAGATGACTGTTTTTTATCCATTCCAATGTGGGAGAAGAAAGAATGTCATGTCATCCAGGTCACCAATCACACGCTAAGTAATGAACATCAAACAGCAGAAACAAGCCACAATCAAACACGAGGCTGATTTATTTGCCTACGGTGTTCAATAAATAATTGCTAATAAACTTGTTAAAAAAACTCCAACCTCAACATCAATTAGCAAACAATGAATGAACAAATACAAGAACCAAGCTCACTAAAGTGACTTGAAAAGGCTTAGCACATTTGCCAAAGTCCCTCAAAGCACATTGCCCAGCTCTGTCTACTATTCAGGCAGAGACACCAGCCTCTCGAAACACTTAAGATGTGTGCTCACCCAAGGAGAAGGAAGGGCAGTTTGAAGAAATGTGTTGTCATGTGAAGGAAAAAGACAATATTCATTTCTTCCTATCCTCGCAGAGTCGGATATAGGACAGAGAACATAAGTTTAGGCCTGTGTGGCTGGGAACGGGAGAGGTGTCAGAAATCACACATTTTGCAGCATGTTCCTCTACAAGAAAGCCCTTTGAGAGAAAAGCCTCTAAGTGTGTAAGCAGAACCCATAAAACTACCAAGAAAAAAAAAAAAAAGGAGGGGAAGAATCAAGCATCCAAACCTGCCACAGAAACCTTGACCCTTTATTTAAACTTGCCTGCAATGCTTTTACAAGGCATAGCTTGAAAGAGGCTGCATGTTTACAGTAAAAAGTTACATCTATAACTTTTTCATTGTGGCAAGCTGGTCCTGCTGGATGCCAAGACGTTGTTTTCTTCCTTTACAACAGTGTGTGCAAGTGAATGCAGTAGTACAGCCACTTCAACTCAATGAGTATTGCTGTTTACAGAATTCCTCATGTCAACAACCCGCTTTGGGTGCTAGATAAATGGGGCATGTCAGTTTTAATAGTTTTGCATCAATACCATACATTTATTCTATACAAAAAAAAGTTGTTATTCCCCACACACCAACTTAAGAAGTAACTTGATTGAAAGCAATTTAGGTTTCTGGCATGAGGCACTGCACAAAATTGAGCACAAATTACATTTCATTCTGTTATTAATAGATCTGGTATGTGGGAAATGAAGATGCATGGTTCCTTAAATTTACTTATAATTATAGTGATGCCATTCCTAGGTTTCCCTTTTTCAAATTACAATGCAGTCTTCACAGTCTTTCAGCTGGATTTCTATGTGTTTGTGATCTCTTATCCAAAGGGCAAAATGACAATGAAAATAAGAGCAGCTATCCTGTTACAAGGTTAATTTGTGAATGATAAATGAGTGTTGTTAGAATGAACTGCATAGGTTACCATTTAAACAGGTCTTGGCAGCAAACCAGCTCTTCTCTTCAGGAAAAAAAAAATGTTGAGAATGTACAAATGAGTTGATTGCCCCAGGATGTCTCTCTCAAGAAGGATTAGAGAAACCTACAGGGGCAATTTCTGTCCTAACAAAAGCATGATTTGAGCTACAAAAGTTTGCCCTGATAATCAGGTTACAGCAGAAAAAATGAAAGATTTTCGGCTCCTGTATAAGCTGTCGTTGTAAGACATTTGTTGATAAGTAGTAGGCATAGGTGAGCCAGATGTATGAAGTAGTCTCAGCGTATTCAAGTTATGCAAGAGCAATACCTCCTCAAATATTCCTGGGATCAGCTAGTTCAAACCAGACATTACGCCTCTGCCTGCTGACGTTAAAATGCAGCAGAATCAAACTTCACATTAAAGAATTGTACCAGAGGTTTATGAATGTTTCTTAGGGGTTTCACTGTCATTCTGCTGAGGCTGTGGTTGGCTCCATATACTCCTCCCACCCCAAAGTATGTTAAAGGCAGTTTAAGGTTGCACACATTCCTGTTCCTGAAGCTGATTCCCCCCGTTGTAAGGTAGGGCTATTTGAGAAGTGAAGATTCAAGGGTGATTTGGTGGCAGCCTATAAGTACATAAGGGGTGTGCATCTGGAACTGGGAGAACATCTGTTCACCAGGGCACCCCAAGAGAAGACAAGGTCTAATGGACACATACTGATGGAAGACAGTTTTAGACTAGACGTAAGGAAAAACTTCTTTACTGTCTGAGTCTCCGAAGTCTGGCATTGACTCCCCACAGAAGTGGTGCAAGCACCTACTCTGGATTCCTTTAATAAATGCTTAGATGCTTATCTTGCTGGGGTGATCTGACCCCAGCTGACTTCCTGCCCCTTGGGCGGGGGGCTGTATAATAATCTCGCGAGGTCCTTTCTAGCCCTAATGTCTATGAAATCTATGAAATAAGTGCCCAATCCATTCTTAATAAACATCTAACATGGAATAGGGCTAGCCATGATATATATTTGACAAGATGGGACATCTGTTTCAGTTTGGGTACATTACAAGAAATTTATTGTCAGGGACAAGTTTAAAGCCTTGTCCAGCCATGTGACAAGCCAACTGGACATTATTTAGCTGAGGCCTGTAATTTCCTCTCTTCTTTATCTTACAATATTTATCCCTATTGTTTGCTTGGTTTCTTAATAATAATGGAACACCTTCCCCACCTTCATTAGTACATTTCTTTACAATAAGGTTTTCATTCTTGAAGAAAAATTGAGAAGAGGGGGAAATTAAAGACATGCTGAGTATGGCGAAGAAGGTCCAGATGGTTAAAAAGACAAATGATATGGAAGGAAGATACAGGAGGAATAGAATTAGATAAGGAGTGTAGCCAAGAGATGATGAGAAGGAAAAGTTTCAGAATAGACATGTTCTGAAAATTCAAAACAGTGATTTCCCCAAGTTGAGATGGAAATGGGATTTATATCTCCTGAATGACAGGTCTGCATTTTAACTGTTAGGCTAGGTTCCAGCCACATATTTTATTGGCTTTACAGAGGTTAGTGCACAAAACACTGTGCATTAAAACATGCACAAATGCAAACACAACTAAACAAAATAATTCAACGCTGATGCAGAACAGAAAATAAAATAGAAGATTCTCTTAGTGGCCTCCACTGTTAGTATTTCTTTTCACTTGGCAAAATACATGAAAGAGATTCTATCTGATTTATTATTCATAAGTGGCTGCATCTACACAAGATGCTTACTGCTAGGGCTGTGCAAAATGGCACTGTTCCATTCCGACTTCAGTTTTGAGGTCTGGATGGAACAGTGTTTTGCATTGAATGTAATTTAGAGTTGAAACAGCCTCACTGCTTCACTTCGTTGAAACAGTGAGGCTGTTTTGACGCTGTTTCGACCGTTTTGCTGGACCGTGGGACTGAGTTCCCAACCCCAGCTGGGCTGAATTCTCAGATTGCACTGAGGACGGAAAGGCAGCCCAGCTGGGCTACCTTTCCACCCCAGGAATCTAGTGCAGGGGATGGGAAGGCAGCCCTACTTACTGCACAGTAGCTTGCTACTACTGCGCAATAGCGTTGCTGGGCACAAACCATGACACAACGCTAGTGCACAGTAGTAACGAGCTACTGTTCAATAAATATCACTAGGCAACGATGCCGGCACACTACGGTGCATGGTACTGTACAGTAATGCTAGTGACGGTGCAGTCATTGAGTACTTGATTATGCAAGCACTAATCAACTTCACAGTCAGCATTTTGTGTAAATGTGGCCAGCGTTTGGAAGAAATTAGACCCCTGATAGATTCAGATTGAGATACTGGTAAGACTGATGATGACAGTTACAGGGACACATCACATCACAATGCAGGCACTGTTTAGTTTTACTGCACTGTGAATTTATGCATTATTAAAGGGCAAGGAGGTGGCTTCTAGTCACTGCTAGTTCTAGGCATGTTTGGGAAAGGAATGTGGATCAATGGCCTTAGCAGCAATGGGTCCTAAGTCAGTTTAGTCTGATACTACATCCATCCAGGTCGATTTTAAACTGGTTCAGCCATTTCAAAAGCAGCTTATGTGCACTGAACTTCTGTTGTGTGACAGATTTGAACTGGTTTCCAATCACTTATTCCAGCTTATGTGTATTTCTGTCCCTAGCCAGAGGGAGTGCAAGTCTTAATGGCTACAGACCGAGTACAAGCCTACCTCTCTTATGCTTAGGCAGAATGGACAGAGCTGGAGACCTGCCCACACATCACCCCATCAGACTCACTAGCCAGTCTGGTACTACTGTCCAACTAAGATTTCTTTGTGCATCAAAGGTCAAGGCCAACTCTTTGTTCGGAAGATGAGAAGCAGTGTAAGGGTTGGGCATTGGGAAAGCTGCCTACAGACTCCCTTCCACGTGGCGCTGGCATTTGAGCCCCATAAATAACAAAATGTTTACAGAGGAGTGAAATGGCTCAACTAAAAATAAGAGCAATCAGGAAGAACCATTACCCAGAGCACAATCCAAACCAGATACAATTTTTTCTGAGGCCTGAAAAAGCTTTTTGTTTTTAAATGTGAGCAACTCATGCGACTGTTCTGCCTTAATTTTGAGAGACAGTCAGCAGACATACCTAACTACCACGACAAACAAAACTTACAGCATGTAGGAACTAGCCAAAAGCTGGTTGCACTGCAAAACTGCCACTCCCGAGAAAGCACAGTCCTAGAAAGTTTCAAGTCTGATTTTAAGTCAGACTGGTTTGGATCAAATGTTTCTAATCCATAATTATTTGTATTAAGACCAAGAAGGTCCAATCAAGAAGATCTGCTCAAACTAGCAGAAGTCTTTTGATTATTTGCAATGAATCTTTATTAGGTCTTTAGAGATTTAGGTGCTATCCATACACATAATAAGATAAAATCTATGCTCCAAAGACATTAAAATATTCAATTCAAGTTCTTGACCCTGAAAAGACTTGAATACTCTCTTGTTTTTAGGATCTGGGTTATGTCCCATTTAAAGTCACTACTCTCTGCCAAACACTTGAGCCGTGTGCAAGTCTTTGCAGCTTTGGGATCCAAACAGGCAAGTAAGGTGTAAGAATTATTATCCCCATTTTAAAGATCTTAAGCACAGAATACAGCTTTATTAAACTTGGATATTCAAAATTTATCCAAACCTGGATTTCCTTGTTCAGGCCAGGCTCAGTTGCAGGTAAATTTGTATACTCACCACTAAATCCTAAGTGGAATCACATCTCTAAACATTACAAGGGTATCTCATAACAAAGAACATCCCACATTAAAGCAGAAGAATATTTAATGAGCTAAGCGATATATATGTAGTAACACTATTCAATATGCCACATCACATAATGCATTACACAGCCTGACATCCATAAGCAGCTTGAAGTTTGAAATATATTATATGCTTTATATGCACCACCAACATTTTTCTATCATGAATTTGTTTTTGCATTAATTGTGTAAGTTAATTGTGATTAACTGACAGCCCTAAAAATAATACATTCAACTCCGAGACCAACTAGATATTCGCTAAGATGAAAGAAGGAACCCCGAATACTAGAAATACCTCAACATTTTCTCTCACTGATCCTGCCAAATGACCAGCTGCTGTGTTATATCCAAGCAGCAGCAGTTGCACAGAGCACTTCCCATCATTTAGCAATGAACTACAAACCCTTTCTTGAGAATTCAGACCTCCCAAGAGTTATTTATGTCTTCATCACCTTGAAGTTGAATTACTGTAGAGCGTTCTACCTATGACCCTGTCTATAAACTATTCAGAAATTGCTGCTAGTGCAGTTGTAGTTCTGCCACAAGAGCTATTTCATGCAGGGAGCACATCCTGTGTATTATATTTACTGGGCACCAATTAGGCCATGCTAGGTTCAGGTGTGTTTTCTGAATGTCTGCAAACATAAATGATTTGAACTGAGACCATTTGAGAGAATACCTCTTCCTGTGAGATAAATATTGTGACTAATGCAATTTGTTTTACAGAAAATATATTTCCTTATGGAAATTATAGCTACTGAGCTATTAAGCAACTTTAAAATAAAATAATTAGTTAAGAGCTGTCAGTGACTAGGGAACAGTAGCATGATCATGGGGGACCAATCAGGGCACGAGCCCCAGGTGCTGACTTTACACCCCAGGTAGAGTACAAAAAGAGCAGCCTCTGTGGCGCTGGCCCAGCAATGAATGCTGCTGCCTTCATTCACTGCTGCCACCTGAAACGCAGAAACGTCCAACTATGTCTCTGCTAGAATGACATAAAGATCAACAAGTATGTGCTTCAGATGCAGAAAAAATGAGAAACCAATTTCAGTGAGAAATGGCACAGTGCACAAGACGTTGAGGTTATCACTTTAAGATGTGATTTTTAATTCCCTTCAAACAGTCACTAGATGATGGCAGAAGAGTCCTCAATTTACTATCGCATTTGAGGCAAGAAAACCTCTCTGACAGTGAGGTTACCATCCCCCAGTATTTCTTCTGAGTTCTGTTTTTGGAGCCCAAGTTTCAAAAGCCAGACTTAGGGCTCAGCTCATGCAAATCAAAGAAGAAAGTTGTGTAGCCCCTGGTGAGTTCAAATTGTGAGATTTCACGCCTCTGTGTTATGCAGCCAAGTCTGTGAGAGGACACCAAATGAAGGAGATGAACTCATGATCCATCTCTAAGCCCTTGAAACAGGAGTGTCACCAACTTAGCCACACTAATATGATACAGGACAACTTTCTCACTCTGCTTCTCATGAATTGTAAACATATTTACGCATACTATTTTCAGCTGAGATAGCTAGATCAGGCAGAAGAAGATATTTATGGCAGAGTTTTAGTGGATTGTGCAACCACTCAAACCAAATCACTGGAATTTTTCACAGAAAGAAAAAATCAAAACCAAAAATACTTAATCATCCACAGTTTTCTATTTTTTACCTGAGGAAATCAAGAGTACAGGTGCTGTAAACACAAATGGCCTGATTCTCCTCTTACTTGTATTGGTCTGACACTGTTCTAAATCCACTGACTTCCATTGGCTTTTTAAGGTAGAGTCCAGGCCACAATGACTGCTACTTAAAGACCATACAAACTCTAAATATAGTGTATGAGTAAGTACTGCACTTATGAATTTCCTGCCCAGCCTGCAGTATACTCACATGCTTAGTGTTAACATATTAAAAAAGCATGTAGCTCTAGCAAGTGAGCTATTTAAAAGGACTGGAGAGAGGGGAGCGGGGCAGGAGTTAAAAAAATGCCTAGCAAGAGAAAATCTTCTGTGGACAAGACTTCACGAAGTAAATGCACTAAAAACTTTTATAATTTTACCCATTTTTTTTCAGCATCTGGGTGTCACTCTAAATAAAACACAACTCCAATGACATTTTATTGGAAGAAATTTCATTTTTATAGTTTAAGAATCCTTTAGAATTGGACCATAAAGAAAAAAAAAAAAAAGCATCAACTAACTTTAGAACTTCTATATGTGTTTGAGTTACAGTGGGGGGAGATCAGGAATGACTGCACTGGGAGTATTTAAAATACAGTAGTCATTACCAAAGCTAGCAATTCTAAACAGTGCCTTAGACATACCATCAGTCTTCTCTGATTATTCAGGGGGTGGGACAGAACTCCGAGCAGATCATTGTGCAGAGGTCTGAAGTCCTTCCTTATCCATCATTGTAAGCTAGGGCACTAACAGATGTAACAGTTGCATGATCAGTCACTGAAAGCACTCTGCAGACATGCACTGACAGAAGTACACGGCTACAGAGCTCTTTAAAAATGCAGGATTGTGTGACTGTCTGAACCATGTATTATATGATAATTTATATGAAGGTGCTCTGAAGCGGACCTCCTTCATCAGCCTGGCTAGGAGCTTGGCTCGGTTGATGCAGCCGAGTCCTGTTCCCCATGCTGTCTTTGCAATGGGAGGAGGGGAAGGGCGTGGACAGAGCTCATTCTGGGGGTTCTCCAGCTGGCTGGTTGGAGGATGGGATGGGTGGATTAAAGGCCCCCCACCTCAGGGGAGATCCAATACACCCACCTCACCCTCCAGCACCAGCCGGGTAACCCCCAGAATGAGCTTCCTCCACTCCCTTCCCTCCTCCCATTCTGAAAACAGCACTGGGGCTGGGAGGAGGAGGGCATTGCTAGGGGACAGCACCTGAAAGACTCAGCTGTTTTAAACTGCAGCTCATCTCCCAACCCCCAGGACCCAATGATGAAAGTCTGTTGAGTCTCGGGGATGGATGTAACTCATGGTGCTCTATGCGAAGTGCCAAGAGTTACAGTGGGGAGCTGCACTTCTGTTTGCACCCCTAGCGTAAGTCACAAGAATAAAAATCAGGGCTCAAACATAGTCTTTTTCTTATCTCCTTGTTGACTGAATTTCCATAGGTGACTTTCATGCAAAAGGGAAGACACTGTTGTCCCTTATTCCAACACCAGTTCTCATGCTGAAGATTTGTCAAGCTGTAGTACATGGCGGGGAACGCGTAAGTCTGGTTTTTTAGCAGCAGAAATATCAGTCACATTGCATCTGAGCATGATCTAAAGCTGTAAATAGATGTCTCATTTGAGGTGGTTCTGATTATCCCAAGTTTTGACCTAGATCAGAGCGGGAGCAGCACAGCCATTTAGGGCTTTATGACATCTTAATTTTTGCTGGTTGCTGGAGCTCTTAACCTCTAGTTTGTCCACACACTAACACTTGAAACTAATTTTAAGCACACTTTAGGTGGCTCAAAGTTGTATGATCCATATTACCCCACTCATGTTACATTAATGTGTGGTTACTCTAGACTATACCTAGCACCCCACATCCCCATGGACTACCCCCCCCCAGTCCCTCCTCTCTCCACTTACTTGTGGATGCCCATGCTATTTGTGCTGGGGGAAGCAGGCAGGAAAGTTTAACCTGGATGTCTGGCCACTGTCACTGCTGCTTCTCTCTGGGATGGGCTCATTTCAGAGAACAGCACCAGCTGGGCAGCAGTGGCAGCAAGGGTTGGGTATTCAGGTTAACCCTTTGAATTAACATTGCCAAAAATGACCATTTGCTGTTATGCAGGAAGAAAGAAACCCCAAGCATTTGGAAGATAATGTGTGATTAAACCACCAGGGGTTGCCTGCCATAGCAATATAAACTAAGAACCAGATTGCCTCCACATTGAGATAGTTTTGCAATGTCCCATCTCTACAAAACTCTCATTAGGGAGGAAAGAAAAGCCACCAGTGAATCACCACTGTGTGAAGCACCCACCAGTGATAGGATCAGAGAAGCAGCTTGAAAGCCATATTCTTCATTCTAGCTAGTACAGAGGACAAGGGCAGTCACAAAGAACTGTATAACAAGTACTGTATCAGCTTCTAGGACCCCTTGCCATCCAGCCTAAATTACTATAATCCCTCAGACTTCTCTAATTTATATTACAGGGCTATATTGGTACCTAAACAATCTAGAATTGGGGGGGAGTCGAAAGCAGCTAAAAACCTTCTATTCCTATCTATTCCGGCTACATAGTACGGGGTTTTCCCCAGCTAGAATTGATGACTAGAATGTAAATATTGGAGACATCATTGGACAGTTGTGCAACAGGGCCACATTTCCTTGGAGAAACTGCTAGAAGGAAATGATAGTTATGAGGCTGCATTATTAACATTCTCTAATCCTCCTGCTCTGGCTGTTGGAAAAGTGGTGGCTGAAACCTGTTTTAGCAGTTCCCTTTTGCCTTTCTCCTGTTCTAGCTGCCTGCCATTTGTAAAGAGGATGCATACAGGTCATCCCCACATCCCACATTTTGAAAGTCCAATTTATTAAGGAATCCATCTCATTACTTAGGTTGCATGCAACCCTTTTGTTGCATTGCCCAATTGTATCAGAATATTAATTGTTTAGATTTTAATAGGCCCAAATCATAAGGGGAAACATATTCTGGCTGAATAAGTTAGATATTTCCTTCTGATGACTTTTTGATGTTTATTCACATCTCACATACACTGCATGGGACCCAGTGCAGAAGTGTAGTGCCTGCTTTCCCACACCAGAATACTCTTTATTAAGTCAGCACCATTCAAGATGAGCAGACCTCTTTGTCCATATATTGCCCCACAATTTGGCTTCTCTGAGCTGGCCAAGTCTGCTCATATGCCATATTCAGGCTTGGGCTCTAAAATGAGGACTAATTCCTTTGACACCAATAAGGCTATGCAAATATGAAACCAGAGTATATTTGAATAAAACCTGTCCCTTGATGCTTATGCTGATGTCAGTTATCTGAAGTGAGATACTGATGAATTGCACAGTCTTTACCATGTATCAAAATGAGTTTGATTTAACAAGTACTATTCTAATGCTATGCCACTGTGACTCCATTAAATCTTTTTTGCATTTGGACATTTTGGCTTAGTCATCAGGGAATTTCCAGCATTAAAAAAGGGGGTGTGGGAAGTTCTCCAACAACAGATATTCTACATAATCAGACTGTCTTTTACAAATTGTAAAAGCACAATGCTCCTCTCCCATTCATTCCCTGTGGTTTTTTGCCTTTGCAGTTTGTAACAAGCTTGAGCAAGACAAACACACTTTCAAAGGGAACTCTTTGAAAGATTCACCTTTTGTTTGGGGTTGTGACTGAGGGTCATGCAGATATTTCACCGTAAGCTCTCCAAGGATTCACAGAACTAGACAAAAATGGCTTCAATAACACACTTTCAGAATACACTAGGGCCAATTTGCAGGAAACATACCTAACGATAAAACTGAATGTGATGGATTATCTATAGAAGCCCCGTCCTTTTTTCAGAAGGACAAGTTTCAATAAACACCATGTCAGCTCCTGTTTATAGAATTAAAAGAACTTACTTTCTATTCTTTCTTTAGACATACCACATTTTTAAGGACTCTTTGATGTGTTTTTCTGGTTAATAGCAAAGACCCTGGAGGGAATTCAATAAAGACTCCATTTAGATCCGTAATACAGCAGTGTTCACACTGTAAGTGAAAACTGTTTATGCTACTACCTTCCACTTTCAGGGAATAAAAAATCAGACCTAAAAAAGGACAGATACCCTCTATTCACATGATTTGGGTCACTGGAAGGCCAAATTTAACAATTTGCCTGTTGTATGGCATGCAGGAACGATTTCCCATCTTGCTATTCTAACTTTGGAATGGGTCAGTTTTACATTTCTGGTAGCCTTTTTCTGCTAAATCACTCAGCAGAAAACGCTGAACATATCTGCAGTGTAGTTCAGGAATTACCTGGAGAAGCGGCTTGCAAAGTGGCGACGACAGAGCATGGAACAGATACTGAATGGACCCCGTGTCGAGCACAGCGATCACTTAAGAAACTGATTTTGTTTGAGATGGCAGCACTCCCAACTAGATGTACCTAAATAAGGTTCAGAGTGAACTGAATCAAAGGGACAAATGTATTTCTTGACTGCAAAATTCCACAGATCCTTTTTTATTATATTCTTTTGTCGGCAGGGGTAAAGCAAACAGCCCTACGTTACTCCACTGCGTAATTGCTTCCATTTTGTTTAGGCAATTTAACCTAACTTTAACCCCTCTGACTACTGTTCAAGACAAAGCAAAACGACTTTGATGATCTTAGTCCAGTAATAATAATAAACTCCTTTGGTGCTGTAAGCCTCTTTACTTTCAAGAGAGAGAAAGAGACTGATGACTCCTCCAAACTGTTTGTGTTCTGTGATTGATAATGTGCAACCTCTCCCTCCCTCTCGTTCCTCTCCTGGGAATGCACATGTGAAGGCTGACTTCCCCTGCAAGTTGGGAGGAGATCACCCAATGCATGATAAAGGTTCAAAGTCAGGGTAAGGAAATGGCATTTTGTGGGCAAGTTTTGAAAGCAAAGCATTCTGAAAACTGAAGCCAGCATTTTATTAACTCATTTGCCTAAAGAACTTGGGGCTTGAGCTTCAGCTGGTACCAATTATTTCCTACTAGTAACCTGTACTCATTCACACCAAGTCAAGAGATCTTAGATTAATGTTAGCATTTGGGTGCTTCATTTTCAGCCCTTTGGAACCAGAGTTTTCCTATTTCATTTACCTGCTTCCTGATGGCTTCTAGCCTTTCTAAGGAACCTTTCAACAGCCTTTCCACCCTTGCTTACACCATCCGTACCTCCTATCACACCACTGTGCAACACGTCGAAGAGTAGAACGCACCTTTTCGTAATAAGCAGATTTCAAAATAAGTAATTCAAGCCACAATATAGAGTCTTAATGGACTTGGTTTACACTGAAACAACATGTACCTAATGCACATATCCTGCCATTGTTACAAGTTGAACGGTAGGTATGAGACTGGAGAGCTACTTATTCAAAACAGTTTTAAAATCCTTGCACAGATTACAGCATTACAGGGCTGCGGTCCCAGTTGCTTAGATACCAGGTGATTTACCGTGAATATGTATTGCTGGTGGAGTGCAGCACCTATTTTAGCTGTACAGTGTAGGAGAGTAAAGGGGTCCCTTGAAAAGCCTTAACTTCAAACACATGAAACGACAACAAGCCAACAGGAAAAGAGAATATGTTTTTCATAACAGGACTTCTGCAGCACGCTACACACTGCAAAAAACCCCAAAGGAACCACAAGTTTATTTGCTATATCATAATCTAAACATGTTAATCTTTTGATTTGATGACTGTATAAGGAATTTAAGATTGAATAGGAATGAAGACATTTTTTACATACTGTTTCTCACAAATCCCTGGTGGATATGTAGCCAAGTGTGTGTGTAAAAATGGACTTGTCAGAGACACTCATGACTTTGAGGGGATCGCAAATGAATATTTTGAGGTTTGCTTTTTTTAAACAACATGGAAATAAGGACTTTCCTAGATAGAAGGGTTTTCTTGTTCTTTCTTTTTGTTGTTGTTTTTCTTGTACCCTCAGCAGAACTGATGCATTATACCCTGTGTTGGTGTGCTGACAATAAAAAGCACATTAGAAGAGGATGAGGAAGTCATGGTTATTATTCCCAAGCAGTACTGCAAGGGATTTAAATGTGGGCCATACAAACATGAGAACTAGAAGACCTATAGTAGGGTTTGGCTTATAGGGCTTACTCACACTGTACATGAATCTGAATCAAAAACTGTAGAGACACAGAAAGATGCATTCATTCTTGGTATGCAACTCTGCTGATCAGTAATGTTATACCAGGGTTCAACTTGCCCCAAAGACTGGTGTTCAGAAGAGAAAGAATTCCAGAAGCAGCACTCATGATATATCCAAGGACTAGTGTTTTCTGCTAATGAATACCTGGAGATTTATCCAGGATGTGAGATTTGAAATAGTAATTTAGTTGTGACTGTCTACCGTCTTCAAAAATGTAGTGGCTCATGATGCAACTCCTTTGATTCTTATTGCACTAATATAACCCTTTCATGGGCGCAGGATGGCACATGACTTGAAAAAACAGTCCCACCAGAGTATATTGTCCTATGCTGGTATTAAAAAGTACAGCTGTCCCCAGAATTGTATTTTAAATGTATTTCAGAAACAGAAGTGACTGGTGTTCACCTGAAACTGCTGGAATGCTGACCTCCAAGTCTTCTGCTGAAGGGCAAAACTACAACCCACTGAGGTTAGAGGGACAAGTGTATTGTTTGGGAGAACAAGGTCACAGATGCTTTGATTTGCATTTCCGAGATCGGAAATAAGTTAAACCTTGCAAGCATGTCCCCCTCCTCAGTATGAAGCACATCTCCCTGGCTTACCCCAGGATAGCAGAGAATGCAAGCTCCTTTTCAAAATTTTTGTGGGGAGTCACTTAACATTCTTTCTTACTTGGTTAGAGGGCTCTAGATTGGGGGATCACAACTACCTGATCCACAGTAAAAACTTACTTCACCATTGATTTATGCAGTGTAATGGGATCATTGATTCTGGGAGCTGGCATGAAGATTTAAGACCTGTGTGTTGAATCACTTTAGCATCAGATGACTGAAATCTGCATACAGATGCAGAGATGCTTTTGTGGAATCACTGATCCAGTGGTTCCCAATCTGTGGTAATGGTACCACCAGGGGTATACAGACAACTTGCCAGTGGCATGCATTAACAGAAGTATTATTACTTTATATGACAAAAAATTGCTGGTGGTATTTACGGCTGTATTGTTTTAAAATGGTGGTGCACAATCTGTCAGAGTTTTGAACCACTGGATTCGACTGTGTGCCCCTAATCACTCCAAAAGCAGAAACCTAAACTATGGACCAAGACAAAAATCTAGTGTAGACAAGTGACCATGCTTGGAGAGAACACATGGACTAAGGGTAATATTTTCTATTACAGCAATTTGAGTTACCAGACTACAGAAAGGAAACAAAATTTGGAACGCATTGTGTATTCATCAGAAGGTGGGAACTCTACCTGCTCACAAGGTATAAGTAGGAAAAAAGCTAGGTATAACTTTTGAAAAAAAAAAGACACAGACATTTTAGAGATTTGTGTTAATTCTATTTTCAAAGACATTCACTTACCTAGCCTATCCTACTACAGTAACAGCAAAGTCCCCGCTGTGAAACCAGCTTTTATTAATTTGCAAAGTATCAGGAATCTTCTCTCTCAGCCCTGAACGAAAGTATGTTCTTTCCTTCACAGCCTCTTTGCTTGGATGCACTATTTCCCAGACTTGAGCTCACATGTGGATCCATGAAATAGAGCTCTTTCAAACCAGAAACACTGCATTGAAACACCCTTCCCACCTTTCCAGGACTTAGCAAGCTCTAATAAGCATTTCACTGCCAACCAAGGTCAATTACTCATTTGAATTAGTGCTCCTGTAAGCTGAAACATTATTTACCTGCAGTGAAGGGGAACCCAGACAGGTATATAATTCTTTCCTGTCTTTGAAAACCATTAAAGAAACTACTTCCACCCCAAGCTTTGCAACTATAATCCTCATTGATCACTATAAGCAAGGAGTATAGAAAACAGCACACACAAGACTGAGGTTTTGGAAAGTAAGATTTAATCCATAGGCCAGCAACTGTGATCAGCAAACTGAATTCCACTGAATAAAATAACTTGATAGACTCCTGATTTCAGTACTTTGTTTGTGGTATGGCTAGCATGAAGTAACATGAAGTCTCTCTGGGATCCAATTGTGCTGTCAGTTATACCCCCAAGACCACAGTGACTGGAGTGGGACATAGCTGAGGTGTAAACAGAAGTGGACCATCTCTGCAATAAAAATTGAAATGGTGCTTCTTCACACAATCATCTCCTGTCCCTATTACATCATTTTCAGGTTGCTCAACAAGCTATTTTTTCAAATATAGATTCCTTTCTTGATCTGGACACCATTGCAAATGCAGGCAGAGATTTGGGTTTTTTTTGCAAATGCCTAGAAAATTAAAACATCTGTTTCAAGAGAATCCCACGTTTACTGCTGCCATAAAAATGTGACATTTGACATACTGTACTTTGCTGAACTAAAGCCACAACACGCTTTTGTCCAGAATAGCAACGATGGGTTGCCATTTATTGTATCATATACTGGAATGCAAAGTGTACGTTTGCTCTCAAGTTCAAAGACCTCCTGTAACTATATCCCTTGAAGTCAAACTTGAAGATGACATATGGTTAGAATCCTCTTTTTGTTTTATTTATAAACTTGTTTGTGAAATATAAATACACAGGATTCTAAACCCTATAATGAAAACTTTCCCTGCATGGAAATATCAGTCAGTCAGGCCAGGAAAGGATACTTCAGTAACCTGAGGCCCCCATTGAGGAAAACACTTGGACTTAAACACATGCTGAAGTGGGGTTTTTTTGAACAGGCATAAGCTTACACACATGTTTAAACTAGGCATCAGAAAGTAATTTTCTTATGAAACACGCAAGAATATATTCAAAATTTTAAGGATGCTCTCATAATGACTGGAAGGGACAGTATTTAGGGTGCAAACCAGGACACTGGATTCAATTCCATGCTCTGCAGCAGGCAGGCTATATACATGCCATTCTCTGTCACTTAGGACCAGATCCAAAACAGTATTTAGGCACCTAAAGTGCAACTTGGATGATGCTTAGGCATCTAAGCCTATGGACAGATTGTCATCTGCAGTGCTTCAAATCCTGTCCTAATTTAAAACACCTCAGATTTGAAGCACTTCAACATTACACAGATGTCCAAGCCCCTCAGCTGAAATGCTTCAAAACTGCCTTAATTCTCGGCTGTGAGTTCAAGCAAGCAATTCACAGGTACTGCTAGGTGCTTGAGATTCCACAGGTGCCTGGCATTTTCCCAGTAAACTCGGGCACCAAGAGGTTTGCTCCTGTACGTGCCTGCAAGTGATGCCGTCATCTTGACCAACCTCAGTCTTAGTGCATATCTCAGGTTTTTGTGACTCACAGATTAGGCCCCCTAGGCCCACTAGTAACTAAATCCTTTGGTGGACCCAGACCAGTCCATAGGCTTAGACTACATCTAACCCAGACTCACAGCACTGAGTTCAGCACAAAGCACAGCTGCCAGAGCCAGGTTTACAAGCACAATAAAGGAGTGGTTTCAACACATCCATGCAGAGGTGTAGTAAGCTCATGCATGCCTGGGCGAGGAGGTGGCGCAGGGGTATGCTGACCACTGAAGGGTGGGCTGTGGGTGAGGGGCTATGCTGTCACTCCTGCTCCTGTATGCTCAGCAGCAGCAGCCCCGTGGCTGGGCTCCCCCAGAGCCAGCACTGGTGCACCATTCACTCCCTCTTGCCACCCCCTTCCTGCTACATACAAACTGCGTGCAGGGCTGTGCCCACTCTGGCAAAGGCTCCCCAGAGGGAAGGGGGGGCACCATTGCACTCACTCACTTACTTTTCTCACCTCCACTTCCAGATACTCTGCTTGGTGCAGCGCTGCACTGCCCAGCTCCTGTGCCTGGACAGGGACAGCACAGGGCTACCCCTGCTGTAGCAAATATTCCTGGGGGAGGGGAGGGTCGCCATTCTGGTGGCCCCAGGGTTGGTTCCACATGAGGCAGGATGGGCCTTAGGTGGCTGTGGTGCTCCTTAGCCTGCACAAAGTCTGCCTGCACTCCCAATCCTCTATATAACTTCCCCGGCTTATCTCATTAGCCGTGCCTTGATTTTCCTTTGATATGAATTGGGAAGCTGCTCCTGAGTCCCAGAGTACACTCACCAGTGCTTTGCCTAACCTGACTGATCTCTCATGATGCCTGGATCCTTTACCTACTAGCCAAAACTACACAGTTCTCCATGCATCTCTCTCACATCCCAGTGAAACTACCGGTGCCTGGCTGGCACTGTGCACCAGTGATTACCACCTGTGGCCCAAATGGTCTTTATTTAAGCCTTAGGGGTCTCAGTTGTGGCCTCCTGCTGCCCCCATAGCTACATCTGCACCTCACAGATGTCACTTGGTCACTGTTTGCCTTCCTGCATAGACTTCAGCCTTCTTAGCCTTAGCTTACAGGTTACTCTAGATACTGACTGGCTCCAAGCTGGCTTTTTCAGTCTTGGCCTCTTGTTGGCCCCTGGCTGCCTCTGCTGTTTCCTCTGGGCTCTGGCTCTGGCCCTCTCAGCCTCAGACCACCTCTGTCATCCTATTCTCAGAATCAGGCCCCTGGCCTCCTTGACCTCAGCCTTTCTCATGGCCCTGCCCCTGGCAGGGCTCAAGACCTGGCATGCCTCTTAGGTACCCCACAGTAGCAATGTGTAGGGGGTGCACAGGGGTACATATGCACCACCTCAGAGTGCCGGTGCACCCCCTGATTGGCCTTGCTCACCACCTAGGCAATAAGCGGGGGGGGGGGGGGG
>NW_017729008.1:26898828-26910087 GCF_001723915.1 Gavialis gangeticus
GGCAGAAGCAACCGTGCCCTGCCTGCAAGCGCTGACCGATTGGCTGCACCCACTCCCAGAAGTGGTGCAGCGATCAACCATCATGGGATTAGCCATGGGGGTCCCCCCCAGGCAGCGAGATTGGCCATGGGGAACACCCCCTGGTGGATGGGACTAGTTACAGGGGGGGCACGTGACCCTCAGACTAAGGGGGCACTGGTTGTCCATGGTACCCTGTGGCCTCCTTTCCACCCCTATAGCCACATCCAGTCTTCTGGTATAAAAATAAAATAAAAATGCATGCAACCACTTTAAACTCAAACACTCAATTTCATCTGGGTCGTCACATCACTCCCCCAAGCCACCTCTCCCACTCACTGGCTCTCTTGGCCCTGGGAGTACTTGCCATGGCCTGCAGCTCCCATTGCCTTACCAACCTGAGCTGGCAGGAGCTCCTCTCCCTGAAGAGGTTAGGGCTGCCCTGTCCCTCTATCTCAGGGACCCAGGCTTACATCCCCTGGGCTCCTCCTCTTCCAGTTAGGTGTGCCCCTGACTGGCCACAGGTGCGTGTCTTCAGCCCCCAGAGCAGCTAACTGCTGTTTCTCTGGACGAACTGTAGTAGGACCCTTGCTGCCTAACCAGGACTCTGTCCTATTGCAGCTAGCCCTACAATAGGCACTTGCAGCCTATGCGTCCTTGCTTATCTACTCCCCTGCAGCTAGCCCATACATTTCTGCTGTCACTTCTCCCATAAAGTAGCAGAACCCCTTGGCTTCCTATTATGTCTACCCTAGTTAACTACTGCATCCAAGTGAAGATGTATGAAGCCCCTCAGGCTGGGTTCTAGGACCACCTGATGAAGTACATACCTACCATTCACATCTTCCAAGATAATGCTCCAAGCACCAGTCTTTAAGCTAGTGTGGTGTGAGTGGGATTCATTGCTCCTTCTCTTGAAGCTGTGCCATGGTGCAACAAAAGAATGCAAGACTCAAGGAGCCAGAAAGAGAGCAAGCAGTAAGGAACATGACTCTATAGCCAAGCAATGAGGGTCTTTATTGGATGAAGGGAATACTGGGCTCCAGTTCCCATTTTGCTTCTTACATTAAGTCTTATGAATAACAGACAAAATTGTCCAACCTGGGAGTTGCCAGGGCTTCAGGCCCCCTAGCCACAAGCTGCATGTTCCCTAGGCCCCATGCTGTGCAGATCACATGCTATGCCGCACTGTACATGCCCCCCATGCAAATGCTCTGTGCTTTAGTCTGCAGCCCCCACCCTGTTGCAGCTTGGCAGGTGATCCCCACTGTGCTGCACAGCTGCATTGAGGTCCCCACATCATGTGGGGTCCTCGGGGCCCCTCCACAGACACCATGGCTATGGGTTCCTTCAGTCCCATAGACAGAAAGCAGAACCTGGAGGTGAGCAGGGGATCCCTGAGATTCTGGCAGCAACAAAGGGAAAGCAATGTGGAGAGCAGAACCCAAACTGAGAGTTGGAGGTTAACCCCTATGGGGGGCATAAGCAGCCTGCAGGCTGCCAGTTAGCCAGCCCTGCATTGGGACCAGGGACCAGAATCCAGGATTCTCCCTTCTCAAAGAAAACCTCCGCTATGAGGCTACAGGGTCATTTTATTTACTCCATTTCTGCCCTGTTCCTTCCTGCATACCTGATTATACTTAATAATTAGGACAGTCTCCTGGGAGGCAGAAGGCATGGGTATGAAGCACTGCAGACTGACAAGGCCTCAGCATGGTCTCACCTAAATCCCTTTGTGGATCTGGGCCTTAGGGTTTTGATTGAACTTTATGAAGCTAACTCATCCTCTTTTGCTTTTTTCCTTTTCATATTGGATTTCTCAGGACGCAGGTATTCCAGACACTAGTGGCCTGGATGGCTGAAAAGGGAGATTAAACCATTGTTAGAAATGTTTCTTCCCCCTTTGGTGTCTCTACACTCTTTCATGAATCAAACAGTAACAAGGGAATATCGGTTTCTGCCTAAGACCATTTTTAACCCCAGAAGCCAGCAGTCAAGTCCTCCTAAATCACCAAAGTATTTCTAAGAGAGAAACCTAAAGGAAGCAATAAATGTCAAACACACATCAAAAACAGGCTGGATTTTTTTCCTTCCTTAGGCTCTGCTGGAGCTCTTTGAAATTGTTACTTTTCTGTGAATAGCCCATCTGCAGTTCAACTCCACTATATGCTGCTGTACCATGCTACCTGTTTAAAAGCTTATAACTTTACCCCTGGGAATTACCTAAGTAGGGCCTCCATAATGGGACTAGAGATCTTTCTTAAGGGTTTCTGGAAATACTGCATTTGAAAATTCCTGTAATTTCCTTTTGGTATTTATTATGAACTTAACTAAAAACTTAAGGAAGGAACTAGTGTAACCCAATGTAACATTTATAGTTTTCGGAGAACTGTACATGTAGAAAGTGGATAGAACATGTGACAAAACCCCAAGCTTCAGGAAAAAAAAGTCTTACCCGAATTAAAATGCTAATCCCTTCAGAAATGGTTTGAAGTCTCCCATTAGGACTTGAAACACAGCATGCTTTGATTTGCGCTAATTAGCAATATCAGATGTACATGCATTGGCTCATCTTAAATAAAACAGAGAAGCAATGGGGAGCAAATGAGAGGGGAAAAATGCTCGTCACACTAATGCAACAAGTGATGCTGAGTCAGAAAACAAAGCAGCTTCTCCTCTAGACCAATCAGGAGATACTTGAAGACTTGACAAGCTCAGGAAGAATGATATGGTAGTGACAACACGTTATATGGAAAACAGACTGTAGACGAAAGCAAGCAGGTTGACAAAGCTCAGTGAAGATTTATGTCCTCACTGTGGATACAACATTTTGATGGTACCCATTGCCCTCTTTCTTTGAAGCGTCTCAAAGACGGCACTATATGTTGTGTTGTCACTTGATTGACATGGAAGGAATAGCAACTATTTTAATACTGATGGAAGATAAGGGAAGCAGCTGCTTCCATTGAGACTCAAAGATAAATTCCTTTGTCCTTCCTTTCAAAAGTCACTCTCTACCTCCATTCTGTCAACACTCCTCAACTAAGGGTCACAGAGGAATTTATTCCACCTCTTTTATCACATGCCTTCATATGTAGCACTTCATTTACTGAGGTATTTTTTTTCAGGGAGATGATAACTCGCAACTCCTCAAGGTTTTGAAAAAATGGGTCTTCTGATCATAAGTTTGGCTCCTAAAGGTCAGCTGCTACTAGCTTAGTTGTCTCAATTTTATTACAGTCACTTCACTTTCCACGTACAATGGGCATTTGAAGATTAATGTTTAGTAACAGGACATTCCTATTGAACTCTTTAAGAATTTCCTTTCCTCCATGCAAAAGTTCAAAGGGAAAGAGAGAGAAAAAAAATGAAGCAGCAATTTAGGATAAGATTTATGTACTGAACAATGAGAAGCCAAATACTCTGCTGTTGAATATAATTATCTAACGATTGTGAATAGGACGTCAAAGTTACCTTCAGAAATTCTTGGATCTCAAATCACATGTTGCTTTAAAAAACAATGGTAGGCAAAAAAAGGTCTTTGTTGGACTGTGTAAGTAGTTGTACTTTTTAAGGCAACATAGGAACCAGATGAATTAATGTGACCAAGTTACTCAAGCCTTTATAAAGACAGTTGAGATTCCTCTGACAAACAGAATTCTCTCTCTCTCTCTTTTCTTTTTTTTCACCTGTGACAGTTTAGTTTAGTTGAAGTTGTAATGTTCTTTCATCTGGTTATAGTTGTTAAGAAGCAACCTTTCTATACCTATCCTGAAAACAACAAGACTAGGCTGATACAAGTGATTGGAAATGGGTTCAAATCTATAATGCAACAGAAGTTCAGTGCACATAAACTCCTTTCAAAATGGCTGAAACAGGTTTAAGATAAACCTGAATGGATGTAATATCAGACTTAATCGACTTAGGTTAAATCGGTTTATTGAACTTCTGTCCCAGATCCCTTCCAGATTCAAGTTAACTAACAGTCCTCCAGCATCCCAGGGTGCTTTGCACCTCCCCCACAACCCTTTCCCCTCCTAGGGTGGGTGGGCTAGGCTTGGCCCAAGCTGTCTGCTCCAGCTGAGCAGGGAGGTGAGCTCTAGCACCCCTGGGCTTCTGGCACGTGGCTTTATTTCTGGAATCAAAATGAATGTCTTTTCACTTGCTTATTGGTTCAATCTACGCAGTTTTGACTAACCTGAGAAAATTGAATCGATTCAGGCTTGAGCTTGTTGACTGTGTCTACTTAGCTCTATTATTCCAATACCCAGCTTACTGTTGTATCCAAGAAATTCTTAAATCTAGACAGAACCATTATAACAATCCAGTCTGACTTCCTGTATAATCCAAAGCATATTCAGCCCCAAAACAAATGTCATTAAAAGGGTAGTACTCATTGGGAGCTTTGCCCAAGTAAAAGCAAAAAAAAAAAAAAAAAATTACTGGTGAGTAATCAAAGGAGTTATGGAGAATTTTTTTTTCACAAGAAGTATGGTTTCTTCCTTCTGTTTCTTCTGATTTCCTTTGGATTACAGGCTTTTTGTTTTATATGGAGTAAGAGCAAACATATAAACTAGCATCCTACCAGTATTGTATACTGCTGGCATCCTAGAAAGATTAAAAAGGGGAACTACAGTGTAAGTTCCTTCAAGTAAATTCCTTATTTAAATACAAATAAAACTAATCCTTTCCATTCCCCTCTATAAATTTTTTGCCAAGGCCATCAATGTACCCTCATGAGTGCATTAATTTTCAAACAAGCTATTGAAATGCCTATGACTTCTGTATACGCCTTTTAAACTGTATTTAGAGAGAACCCGAGCTGTCTGCTGCAGTCCCAAGTTTTCCATAAACAGTTATCAATGTGAATTCCATTTCTGCGATAAACATTGCCAATTACGTAGAAATGAACCATTTCACTTTTAGACAACTTAAAGCACCCTCTAAATTTTTATGTGAAGACTTTTATGAAAATATAATATTGCCCTAAAAAGAGGGGAAAAACCCTGAAAATGTGATTGTTAAAAAAAAGAAAAGAAAAAAAGCAATGTGCTTGGGTGCTTGCAATTTTAATCCAGTCAAAAGTAGTTGGTACTTCAAACACACCATGCCATAAAGTACAATAGGGAAAACACTTAGTTTTAGGTTCAGTGCAATGTTCAATAAAATATAAAAAAAAATTTAAGACAGATGTCAGATCATAGCAATATACCATTTAACACAGGGTAGGACAATGTAGATATTCTTTATACAACGGTTTTTATACTACCATCATCAGCTGAGCCCTTTGCAGTAGTGCATGAAGCAACGTGAGTAACATCTACTGTGTGTGATTCATCTTCTCTACAGGGAAATAAGTAAGTCTGCAGTGTAGTTTTTTGTTCTGGTAGGGTTTGGGATGGTTATTTTTTGTTTTGTTTTGTGGTTATACTAGAAAATCAGGTTGAAATAATGAACCTTACCCAGCAAAAGACTATGGGATTTCTGACAGTCTGTAGTTTCTTGTGGGAGTTACTTCCATGGTCTCTAATTGGCCCAAAAGTAAGCTTTGTCTTTTGTATCCAACAAGCATGGGATAGAAAGAGTCTGCTTTCCGAGTCAAGCACCAAATATATTCCTGGCCACTACAAAACAGCTCCTGAGTGGGATTCAGGAAGGATTACCTTCCATTCCTACAAACAAAGCACTATTTGTGTAACACTGATGTATCTATTACTGTGGGCCCGTAACAGGCAACCTCTTGACTGAAGGGACAGTTATCTTTGTAATTCTTTCTCCAAAATGCCGGTTGGTCTAAAAACTTTCCCTGACTCAAAAAAAATCACTTCATCTGCCATACGGTCTTTCCATTTCTGGTAGCTTCCAGCCGTGAAGCACTGTTTCAATTTTTTTTTTTTCTCACCATGATAAGGCATCTGAAACTATTTCTTTCAGAAAATATTTACCCAGAACTTGTATCTACTACTTTGGTGGTATCAGAGGTTTATAGTTCTACCTTCATCAAGGGACTAGCTCCTGAGAGAATGCAAGAGATTTCTCACATGAACCCGATACTTGTTTTCCATTAACGGTCTCCAGTCATTTGTTTCTATGGACACCCGTGTGATGGTGGGACAAGAAGAAAATATCACCATAGCTGTATAATCCCATATAAATTTAGAAGACTTAAAATCTGGAAGAAAAGTAGTTCATTTTCCATTTAGGTATCTGATGGGAGTCTTTTAATGACTTTTCTTGGTGGTGGGTCATCTTCCCTGTTCTCAGCTTTCTGAGTTTTCAGACTTTTACTTTGTTAAACACAGCAGTTTAAACATTTATGACATCTAATTTTTATCCTATAGAGATGGGAAGACTATCCATTAATATTGGCAAAAAATAAAAAAAAGGGAGAATGAAGACCTAAGAATGGATTTCTCCCATGTTATGCTGACCTTAGTCACAGCTGAGAGCATCTCAAAAGTACAAGGGCTATTAGCAAACAAAACTTTCTTTGAAAGAATCAATGAACAACCCCAAGATTTTGTTTGTGTGCATAGATTTTTGTTATGTTTCTGAAGAACTTTCATCATATAAGACTCATTTCTTCTATAAGGATTGTTGCTGTATACCAGACTGTTCCACCATTCAGCATGAAAACACTGCCCTGGTATTGTCACTAACATAAAGAATCCACTTAGTACAACCAGTGTTGAATTCTTCACCAATTAATTTAGGGCGTGTCTCATGGTTGGAACAAAGAATTGAGAGTCAAGCAGATGCAGTGTTTGGCTATGAATTGAGGCATTGACTCACTGCATGACCCTGGGAATAGTCATTTGACCTTCTTGTGCCTAAGCTAAGCCAGCTGAAGAACTGGGCAAAAGGCAGAACCTTTCAGAAAACCAGATGCTGTATCTAAGTGCTCCATAAAAATGATGAAACATTAAAATACTTATATTAATTTGGAAATGTTTCCTAAGATGACTCACTTGCTACTTCTGACTTCTTCCTCAAAGGAAGAGAATGACCAGGAAGTCACTGAGGTGCGTATAATGATCTCATACATTCTTCCCAGGTGGGCTACATCATCCTTCCTTTATTTGTGAAGCATCATGACTGGGATTACCAAAAATTGGACTGCCCATCAAAAAATGCAAATGTTGGCAAGCCGGAAAGTAGAGACTGAAACACCTGTGTACATGAGATACACAGCTGTATACAGATTACCACGTCACTCCATCTGTTTGTTTGGAGGAAGGTGTATCAGCAGAACACAGAACAATTCATGCCAGCGGATGATGGAAGGTGACTAATGTAGATGTTTCCTGGGCCCTACGTGATCTGGACAGGTTATCCTGCCATCAATTACACTAATTGCAATGCCTTCTTTCTCTGCTCCTTTTTCTCTTCCATTAACATGAGAGTTAATCCCCTCATCTCCTGCTACCTCTTGCCATATAAATCTAGTCAATGGCCCGTCTCATAACTCTCCCAACCATGCTTATATTGCTAGATGTATTTTTCTCTACATTTTAATGGCTTTGCTGAATGCCAATAGTCTGACATTATAGGCTTCAGTCTCAGAGAGGCATTTATATTTATATTTTTACTAGGATTATACCTTCACCAGGAAGTTTAGGTGGCTTAGTTTCCTACAAGCATCTGCAGAAACCAGCTCTTTACCGAACAATATTCCTCTTTCTAGTTTCTTTTAATGTTGCACTTAATGGAGAGTTTTTTTTTTTCTTCTCATTCACCAGAGATGAGCAATTTAATATAAAAACCAAAACACATGAAAATGCACCCAGTCACTAAAACATCATCGTAAAGCTTTTCAAAAGGGACTACTGATACTTGAAGCCTCAGCTTCTGAGTGCCTGAATGGAGGTGGTACTTGATGGTGGCATCTGAGGGTGACACCCACCCACTGATTTCCAGAGGGTGGGTGCTGAGGACATTGTGACCAGTACGACTGTATTCTAATATAATAAAGGGCTTAGTCCATCTGTCTGTAACAGTCTTGCAGCACTCTGATTGGTTACTGAAACAACCAATCAGGGTGCTCCAAGAGCGTTACAGACAGAAGGTGACAGAACTGGCCTCACTTCTTCCCCTCCCCTGGCCCTGCTCCTTGGAGGTGGCAACGGTGGTGGTGTGGGGTGCTGGCACAGGAGGGAAAAGGGGAGTGTGGGGCAAGCTTCCCCTACCCTCCCCCTTAGGAAGTGGCAGTGTGGAGAGGAGGTTAGGGTTAGCAAGCTTCCCTCCCTCCGCTCCAACTCCCCCGTCTTTCTTGTTGGGCAATTTGCTAACATGGTATATTCACTTGGAAGCCAAAACTGAAGGCACCTAAAATCACTAGTAATTATTAGAAATCTTGCCCAATAATGTCAAGGAATTAAAAAAAACAACCAAAAACAACGAAAGCCTACTTCATGTCATGTTTCAACCTAAAAACTGATACACAAATAGAAAGAGAAGTTTTACTCCACAGTATTCATTGAAAGAACTGATTCAACTATTGACTGAGCTCCCCAAACTATCAATTACAGGAATGGTAATCAGCAACCATGTACCGATGTTCAGTTTATTCTGGGAGAATCATTATTCCCCGGGTAGAAAACAAAGGTATGCAGGCTATCAAGTTTATTCCACCAAATAATAAGGGAACAACCAGGGTTAAATAATTCCTGGGAGAGTTTCCAGGAACACTGAATATCTACACATTTCCCCTTGGCTTAACTCCCTCTGGAGACCAAGAGGAGGAAAGCTGGGGGGAGGGGAGGCTTCTGCGCCTTCCCCAAACTTGGGCTATCAGTCTGGAGAATGTGTGGGGGGCAGCCGCTTCTGCCTGTTCTACAGACCAAGAAGGGAGGAGAGGAGCCCGTCCCTGCCCACTTCTCACATCAAAGCTCCCGGTGTAAGAAGCAGGCAGGGACTTTGCTGTACCAGCTGCTCTGCTTGGCTCCTGGGCACCCCTTTGCCTGTTTCCCCTTGACTCCCTGCTTCCCCCACACCTGGCTCCTAACACTGCTGGCTTCCCTTTGCTCTCCCCAAACCTCAGCTGGGAGGTGGGGCAGTAATTTAAAACCCTGAGGAGTCAGCCCAGAGGAGTGTGAGGATTGTGGATATTTTCCCATAGATCAGTTTGGTGGGAGGCTGGGGAGGGGGAGGACATGAGCTCCCAGGCTTGGAACCCTCTCTGGCCATCTGTGGCAGCTTCTGCTTTTCAACTATCATTTGACATCCTACCCCATACCCAGGCAGGGGATAGGGCAGGCAATCAAGTAATGGGCTCCCCTAAGGATGGGAGCAGTCTAGAGAGCAGCCATCTAGTGCCCTCTAGCTGCAGAGCTTGCCTGTGAGGATCTCCAGCCATGGGGCTGAAGGAAGATCTGTACAGTCCAGCTCCCAGGCAATTATTCAATGAGAAGAAATGTCTTTCAGTATAAATGAACATCTGTAAGCAGTTGGTGTTAGACACATAATTCAACAACAGATTATCTATGCTCTCACGGAAGGAGATGCTCCTTGGGAATGCCCTTTCCTGAGAGCATCACAGAAGTGGTGTAGACATAAAAATAGGGATATCCTGGCCATTGAATCCAGTGTCTTGCTACTGCAGACAACTGTTACTCTATAGCTTAAATAGTTTTTCTCCCTCCCTGGATTCACTGCCCTGATGAAGTGCTATAGATAACAGTCATACCACCTCTCAGCCTTTACTGCTCCCTCTAACATAAAGCCATATTGGTGCTTTGGGAAGCAGACACCCTCCCCACCAAGGAATGAGGTAAGAGAGAAAGAGAAAAAACTGAGAGAGGGTCACACTCTCTTCCTCAGGCTGGCATTGCAACACATAGCTCCTAAAGCTAGGCTCATAGCCAAGTCATACTCGAGTCTAGAAATTAAGGGAACTAAACGCAGTACAGGGAGGGGAGAAAAAATCTGTATGTGTATTAGAAGAATCTGTGTAAAAAAAACCAAATCTCAGGATTCTAGCACAAGCCACCTCATGTTTTGGTTATTAGGGGCCTCATCCTACCTCCAGTAAACCCAGTGGCAAAACTCATGTTGCTTTCGATAATGAGAAATTGTGTCCACAGATCCAAATGTTTGCCCTGTGATCTGAATTGCATACTTAGTGTAACATTCCTTTTCTTCTTTTCCTTTTGCCTTCACCTCTTGGTCTCATCACCTACCTTTAAAGCAACAACTAAAAATGAAACAAACAACCTACTCAGAAAAATGAGCAAAAATTAGGAAAAAAAAAAAAAAAGGATTTTGGACCTTAACAAGTAAAAGACCCAGTGCACTACATTTAGCAACGTCCTTGAGTTACCTGTATTTTGGATGAAACTTAAACCCACAGCCTTGACCACTTTGTAACTGTTAAAGCTCCCATGGCACTTTTTGCACAAGGAGGGGTGTTAAGCTTAGAGTCTTGGCCTATTTCCAATGTGGGTAATTATGTTATACTTACATAAATTCTCCATGAAGTTCCAACTGGATAAGCTATTCTTTGCTTTCCCTCCTGAAAGCGTCTTGCAAAATGCTACTCTCAGAGAACAGGTTCTATTTTCTACCCCAGAGATGGCCATCAGTCAGTCAGATGGTCCCTATGCAAAATGCTTAAGAGTCCTACTAGATTGTGATATAAATATGATCTGGTTTCTCTTACACAAGTACACTAGACCATACTCTTTCATATTTCAAGCTAACATTTTTTCAGTCCTGACTAAGTAACACTGGGTGCATCTACATGTGGACAGAACTGCAGCACATTGAACCAGAGTGGCACAGCCCTGGCTGACAGGGAGCTTGGGGGACCAGCCTTCCAGCTTGGAGCTGCTCTGCCCTGGCTCAAAGTGCTGCAGAGGGGCTGCCTGGGGCATGAGGATAAGCAGGCAGCCTGTTACCTGTCAGCTCCATGTTCTTGGGGAACCCTGACACAGGACACAGACTGTCTGACTCACAAAGAATCTCCCCCCCCACCCCCCACCTAAACAGAAGCTGATTAAGATGCAGTGAGAGACACACCTAAAACCCTCCAGATAAGGGTGACAAAAGTGAAACAACTGCCCTAGGTCTCATTTGCGTCTGAGATGGGACCAGATGCCCATTCATTTACATGAGAGATGGAGAACAGAAAGCCTGAAGCAGAGACTGCAGTGAATTCTGGGATCAGCGAAGCAGGGGAGCACTGCATGATGGGGAAGCTGTGTTCCAAATGCTGATCAACCCTCACACCCAGCTCAGCATTTA
>NW_017729008.1:26910405-26922832 GCF_001723915.1 Gavialis gangeticus
TCCGTATAGAAACACCAGTAACACAAGCAGCACATTAATTGAATTACCAAGACCCTAGCCCTAATAAATGAGCACACCCCAAAGTAGTGGGCAAATCTGGTAACAAGCCCCCTGCACTGTAGCACCCTTGAGCCCCTGCCAGTCAGTTCTGGTCACAATCTACACGTGTGTTGTGGTACACTAAATAACTCTGCCATAGGGTAGTGCTCATATTGGGCAGTACTATCTTATGATATATTTAATTGGTTTACTCTGGCCTAATAAGACTCCACATGTAGACAGAGACACTTTACTGCAGAACCAATTAGTAAACTCCGCAGTAAAGTGAACATGTAGATGCCCCCACTGTGTATTGGGTTAAAAGTGGAAGCCAGTGAAGAGTCACATCCTGAGCAACTGGAGCTTAATGACCCAGGAACTCTCTGCCATACTTGAAACAGAATCCCGGTCTCCTGTATTCACCATTTTCCTAGCTGAACTCATAATATCAAGTCTAGGAAGAAACTTCCGCAACTGTTTTGAAAGAAAAAAAGCCCTAAACATTTTACTACGTAGGTGTTGACAGGATAATCTATCAGCCTGTTTCCTGGTGACCAGAAAGTGGTGAGGACTTGCTCAAGAAATGTTACTAACCTGCCCTAGTCCACATCCTGTGTCTGGTCTATGTTTGTCCATTTCTAGTACATCAAACATAAAGCTTAAGACTAGAACATAAGGACTCAACAAACAAAAACTCCTCTCTCTCTTTCTCACCAAATCAATACAATTGGTGCTTATCCTGTTTGGCCCATTAGAAATGTATTTGAACATATTTTAGCACAAGTATTATTAGCATCCTGTTGCTATAATAGTTTGCCACTGTGCTTCTCGTGGCTTGCATTAGAGAAGGAGCCGGTACTGTGGTTTGATGTGTCACTGTCCCTACATACAATGACTCTGGGTCCATTTCTGGCAGGGGAAGGATGATCTAGTAGTTAAAACCAAAGACTGGCACATTCAATGAATCTGGAGCCTTTTGCCGTCTCTGTTACAGATTCCCTGTGTACCTCCGTTTGCCCCATCTATAAAATAGAAATACTTTTTATTTAACTCACAGGGGCACTATGAAGCTGAATTCAATATTGTTCATAAACTGTGTTGAGATATTTGGCTAAAAGGTACTATTGAAGTGCAAAGCACTAACAGCCAAATCAAAATATACAATTAGATTTTTTATTGCCTCTTTCTCTGTTTCTGACAGTTTTTTGCATCACCCTGTACAGATGTTTGTAGATGTCAGTGGGAGACTGTACCCAAAGGACCTTAAAATTCATATTGAAAATACAAATAAAAGGAGAAAGGAAGAATGAGTATCTGCATTTTCCACTGGAGAACTTAAGCACAGAGTACTTGTACCTGGGCATACAGACTAAAAAAGTGGCATCTCTTGGCATTGTAGTTATGCCATACCACTTTGTCCTATTTTAAAAGGAATTTCTAGCAGGATCTGCAATGAAGGGGAAACAGAAGAGCAGCAAAGAAGTGAAGAATGAAGCATGTAAATCAAGAAATATTTTACATGGAATCCTAAACGGGATGGACTGTACTTGATAGTCTACCTCTGACTCGGGAAATAAGGGCTAATAGCAGCATGTTTCATCCACCCTTTCACTGAGTTTGGTTAATTTTCCCTTTTGAAATGTAGCCTATGAATCTCTCTGGGTTTCGTTGGTGTTTTTCATTACAAGTGCTCAGTGGACGCCAGAGTGAGTGAAAGCATGGTATGCTGAGGAAGTGCTCGGCCATGGCCCACTGGTTGATGTCAAAAGGCCAGCATCTGGTACCATTCTCTCGGTATTCAATTGCTTCTTTCTTTCAACTCTTTTCAAACCAAGGTACAACTTGAGCAATGCATTTTGCGTTATAAAAGCCCTACCAGAATGGCAGCTTTATGTGCATAAATCTGTTCTCACTGCCAACACCACAACCTAGCCAAACAGCAACAGCAGCCACAATACCAGGAGGCCAAAGTTTTCCAAAACTAAATCTGTCACCTCCTCTCATGTTACTAGCATTCGGCAGCTCTGAAAATGACCTTAAACTTGAATCTCCCATTGTACAAATGCTACAGGAAAAATTACAATGTGTTGATTTATTTTTTTACAGATTTTTCTCATTATTCTTTCTGTTCCTTTCTCCCGTTCCCCCATTCCTCTTCTGTGTCCCATAATTTTATATTTCTTTAAGTACCAGGCAAAACAAAACGTAGAAAAGAACCACAAAGAATAATGCCTGCAAAATTCTGATCTGTGTGAAACTTGACTGTCACAATTTGCTAATCTGGACACAGGGATTTTCATTTTGGTTTTATTGAAACATAAAACTTCCTCAAATTAAAACCAAATGAACTCATCTTTATAGTCAAACAGAGACTCTATCAAGGCAAACAGCATCAAGTGCTAGTTCACACAGTGGGGTCACCACTCTTTCCAAGCTGAATTTGCCAATGTTTATGTTTTTTTGTAATCAGGAGAAAATCAAAGCCATGTGGACACCTACGGGGGAAACAGCAGGTTTCAAAGTGCTGTTGGCAGAGGGAAATTTGTGATTCTTCCATAGCACTTTATTTTTTGTTCACTTTGTATTTGTTACATTTTCATATCAGTTCCTTTTGTTATTTAAAGTTGTGGTTCTAAACAAAAACCCCATTGTTTGTAACAGAATCATATACCAGTCATTCCCAGGTGGAACTCCTATAAAGAAAAGATGTGTTTTAAGCCACAAACCCAGCTCCACTATATAACCTCTCTACTCTTTTAAGGCACAGACTAAAGCAGCAGGTGTTTTGAGTTCCTGGGAGATGCATTAAAGAAAAGGACAAATTTAAATGATTAATAAAATGTATTTAAGCTTTTCTGGAGAACACAAAATTGCTGTAGCCACATTATACCCCTTAAAATAAAAATAACCCTTGTACCACCTGGCTATGGTAAAGAAAAGTAATATCCTAGTGTGTTTAATAGAACAAGAACGTATATATTACATTTCTTTTAAATGAAATATTAAAATACAAGTGAAAAGCAGTAATAATTTTAAAAACATGAAAGAAAATAATTCAACAAATAGACTGTAACTACACCATAACTTTCAAGATTGAATTTAAAAGAGCGTATGTAAAAACTGAGTTTACTTTTTAAAGGGCCAGTGTAATGATATATATTTTATGTGCATGTATAGCAGTGAAGGCAAAGGAAGGTATATGTTAAAAACATTTGTATAGCTGTACATGTACAGAAAATGGACAGGCCACATATTAAAAATATCCAGAAATATCCAGGAGAGGGAGCCTGAGGCCAATGTGGAAGCCACCATTAAAAGGCAGCAGTTTTCCACGTCTTGTACTTCTTTATCCCAGAAGCTGACTAAATCAATAGTTGGGGGAAAGCTAGTTTAAACATGTCCCATTTTTGCTGGGACAATCCTGTTCTAAGCACTAGTCCCAGGTGTCCAATAGGTTTATGTTTTCAGATGGACATTCTGGTTGGGTTTTCAGAACCTTTTCCACCAGACGACCAGGGGACACATCTGAGAATGGGACAAAAATATTTATTTGGGCTAAGTACAGACAGCCAAAAACCCCAAGGCTGAACCAATTCAATCTTCACAGGTTACTCTAAGCTGCATAGGTTGAACTGATAAGCAAGTGAACAGACATTTGCTTTTGATTCCAAAAATGCAGCTACGTGCCTGTAATGGCCCAGGCCAGAAGCTAGAGGGTACTAGAGCATGCCTCCCTGCTGGGCTGGAGCAAACAGGTTGGGCCAAGGTTAGGCTGCCTACCCTGTGAGGCAGGGTTTGCAGGGGAGGTGCAGGGAGACTGTGAGTTAACTTGAATCTGGAGGAGATCTGGGACAAAAGTTCAATAAACTGATTTAACCTAAATCAGTTAAGTCTGATACTGCATCTATCCAGGTTTATCTTAAACCAGTTCTGGCTATTTTGAAAGTGGTTTATGTGCACTGAAGTTACGTTGTGTTACAGATTTGAACTGGTTTCTGATTACTTCTATCTGTTTACCTGTCATTTCTGTACCAAGCCTTTAAGAAATCAATAGGATGCCCAGGACAGGTATCTTGCCCCAGCCCTGCAAACCAGTGCTTTCTGGGCCCTAGGAAAAGCAAATGTAAAAAAAAAGTTGGTGTTACCCTCAAGACAAACAAATGGACAGAAGCTAGGAAAGTATGACTGCTCATACTACTTGATTTCAGACATGGCTTAAGGGAAGGCTGGATTAATTCAAGGTGATATATTGCTCTCATTGTCCTGTGCTAACTGCTGCTCAGAGGGATCTGAGGATGAGGATGTAGTTTATTTAGTTTGTCAGTGGAAATGTTTAGACACAGACAGATAATCTTCACTCTTTATTCCAGTGATTCTCATTTTGATGTAGAATTTATAGATGGGGAGGGAGAAGAGGCAGCCAGGGTGGGCTGGGGTGGAAGCAGGGAGGGAGAGGGGATGATTTCCTGCCTTTGTGCATAAGGAAAATCCTTGTAATAAATATGAACATCACCATGGTGTATTTTCTGTGCCCTGAACAAGTGCTGGGAAGAAACCTCTTATCATATTTAGAACCTATGAAATATCAAGTTAGCCAATAGCTTTAGACTGGGATTCTGCCTTAGTATGAAAAGGAACAGAGATAAGACGTGGTCAGATGAGAATCTGTAAATCCTTAAGCTGATTCATAGTTGATCCTATTGGGAAAAGATAGAGCTGTATATTACTGGAAGCCCTTTGGAAATGCAGGGGGTGGATATTTAATGCCTTGATGTCTCATCCTATTTAGACTACAAGAACTATTTCTTATCTAACAGGAAGGGAGCTTAAACAGCAATGAGTCATTATTAACAAAGACCTGAGTGCTGATATCCTGCATGAACTCAATGGGTAGGAAACAGATTCTGCCCCCAACAAGTGTCTGTTTATGATGCTGCAGCAAAAAGGAGTCAGAAAAGTTACTTCTATGGGGTACTTCAGGATTGCTCAAATGTAAGGAAATCTCAGAGCAGTGTACAGTTCTGTGTTCTCCTCTCTTCTACTACAGAAACCTCATGAAAGCTGTTCCCACCTAGTGAAAAAGAAGGCCTAAGACTTCTAAATATTTCACTGGGAGGAATCCAATCCATTCTGCAGCAGACCACAGTGTGTGGGTTTTCAAAAATGTTATAAAGCCATCTTTGTACTCAACTCCTTGAGTTCTATACTAAGCTTAGTTTGGCTGGATCTGAGACTTAGTGTTTAAGTACTGTTTTGGTATTAACTTAAACTTTCAAATATGGACTCAGATTTTTTTTTTTAAATGAAAACTCCTATTTTCGTTCCATTTTTTAACCATGTTACATTTATTTGGGGGTAAGGATTACCTAGTGGGGACAGATTAAACGTTTTACCAAATATATTAGAGTTCTGATGACACAACGTAATATTAGGCCCCTGGCACATGTTTATTTAATGACACAATGGGGTCTAATACAAGACCCCAACAACTAACTGCACCTCCTGCCATACCACAGATGCATGGCAGGACATGTGATTTTGGGATCAGATTGCAATCACACCAGTATTATTTACCAGTGCAGGGGGAGCCTGAGATGATAATCATGTTCGTGACCCTGGGCTCTCCCTTCAATCCCTCACAGTTGACAATTCCATGATTGGCTTCCACGATTGCTTTATCTGTGGGTCCAAAGACAGCTGACAAGGCCAATCTGAGATCGATGGGTTCTATTGCAACTCGGGCATGGGTTCCTGTGTGGAGTGAGTGGCTCTGAATCCTGACTCAGTCCATGACATGCTGTTTCTACCACTGCCGCTTTTCCGTCTCCTGTTGTCATGAGGTTTCAAAGTACTGAGCTCTTTGCAGCACTCTTCCTCCATTTGGGGTGGTCCTGAACAGTAGTCTCCCACAAGGTAATGGTGAATTTTTTAAAATTGACCTTGAGAACATCCTTACGGGGTTTTCTCTGCCCTTCTCTTAAGCATATGCCTTGACTGAGCTGGGAGAAGAAAACTTGCTTCAGGAGTCTGGAGTCAGACATATGGATGACATGGCAGCCTAGTGAATTGATGCTGGATGATCATTGCAACGATGCTTGTGGTGCTTGCTTGCAAGAAGACACTAATGATGGTGTGTCTCTTTCCACTGGATTCAAATTATCTTCCGCAGGCAGTATTGATGGTACTTCTTCAGCTCCTTGAGGTGTCTCCTATGCATTGTCCATGTCTCAGTTCCATACAGGAAGGTAGGTATTATGACTGCCTGATAAATCATAAGCTTGGTTTTGGATGTAATGTCATGACCTTGAACCATCCATTTCCTTAGGCATCTAAAGGCTGCACTTGCACATTTGAGGTGATGTTGGATTTCTTCATCTGTGTCAGCCTTCTGCTAGAAATGTCTTCTGAGGCAAGAGGAAGACTTAACCTTCTCCAGAGTCTCACCATGAATTTGAATTACCAGAACTGGGGACTGCTCATTAAGAGCTTGTTGATAGAGGACCTTAGTCTTTTGAATGCTAAGTGTCAGCCCCGTTTTCTTGTGTGCCTCAGTAAAGACTTCAGTGGTTGCCTGAAGGTCTGCTTCCAAGTAAGCACAGACTACAGCATCATCAGCATACTGGAGCTTGATAATAGTGGTCGGGGTAGTTTTGGTTTTGACTCGGAGTCAGATGAGATTAAATGGAATGTGGATGCACTTTTACATTCGTGGATGTACTTTTGCTACTGCACATTAAATTTAGTACCTCTAATATGAGGCACTACCTAAATGTACAATAGGCTACCCTAATGTACAGTATCAAAAGCACACATTTATTTAGTGATGCCTAATGCTCAGTAGCTTAATATTCTGTGCATTAGCGTATTAGCATAGCTTTTTCCACGATGCTCTAATGTGCAGTAAAATAAGTGACTGCACGTAAAAGCACACATGTAGATGCACCCACAGCTTACCATCCATTAGGTAGTTAACTCCACTCCACTTACTTATTGGTGGCCAAATGTAGCATTGTAGGAAGGAATAGTGAGAAAAGGGTTGGATCAATGACACAGCTTAGCTTAACTCCAATGTTAACCTCAAAGGGATCTGTAATAGCTCTGTTACTAAGTGACACATCAGATAGATCTGTTACTGAGAACCGGCACTCACATACTGTCATGGATCAGGCAAAGAACAGTGATGCATTTTGGTGGGCATCTGTACCTCAGGAGGATCCCCCACAGTGCTTCTCAGTTGACAGAGTTGAAGGCTTTTATGAGGTCAAAGAAGGCCATACGTTGTTTTTTTTTCCTGGCATTTTTCCTGAAGCTGGATAGAAGTGAAGATCATGTTGATTGAGTCTCTTGATGCCCTAAACCCACACTGAGATACCAGGAGGAGCTCTTTAGCAAGTGGCAGGGGATGATTCAGGAGAGTTTTCACAATGCCCTTTCCTGGGGTGGACAACAAGGCAATCTCTCTGTTATTTCTGCAGTCAGAGCTAATCTCCCTTCTTGAAGATTGTCACAGTCATGACATCCCTGAGGTCACCTCATCATTCCAGATCCTTAAAAGAAGGGTATGGAGCTGTGATATAAGCTCCTTCCCCTGCCTGCTTGAAGATTTCAGAAGGGATTTCATCTGCTCCAGATATCTTGTCATTCTTCATCTGCTTCATGGCCTTCCTCACCTCATCAAGGGTTGGAAGAATGCTCCCCCTGCACCAGCAAGTTAAAAGCCAGGTGCCCTCAGCCCAGCATGAACCAATGCAGTCCTGGGGCTGGCACTGACACTTAGCTGATTATTAGTCTTAGCTTGAGACTACACTGGAGCCAGTTTGAAAATCCAGTGCAAACCTGGGGCCAGGGAACTTGTCAACCAAGTGCTACATAGCAGGAACCCTGCCACATGTACAACTTAAGCCATCATGGAAACTAGGCACAAAAAAATATTACACATATCTTGTGGAATAATTTTGTGGTTAGCTTCCTATTTTATCACACCATTAAATTGCTTGAACATGTGGCTAGGTTACTATTTTAAGACATGGTTCATAGGTTAATCACATCTTAAGTGTAATGTCTGCTGGGGCCTCAGAATTAGCTTTATACAGTGACTCAAACACAGACAGTTGAGAAGCTTTTCAGAAATTCAGAGCTCTCAACTCATTGCTGGATTTAGTCATAGGTTTTTCTGTGAAGGGACCTTTAGCTTGAACCCTGCATGCCAGGCTGAAATGTACCTTGTAGACCTTGATGCATTTTAAAAGGAAAAACTAGTTACTGGAAACTTGTTTTCAAATGGTGGGATAATTCATCTTAGTGTAAGTCTCACTTCTCCCAACTGTGCTACACTATAGATAAATGTTACTCGGCTGATTTAAACAAAATTAAATCTAAAACTAATTTTCTTATTTCTAATCCTTTAAACAGCATCGCTTTTAAACAGTGTCATTTTCTTAGGTCAGAAAATAGAAGCCGGTGTCACTAAAATCACAGATTTTCAGCTAACTGGAAGGCAGGAAATTTCAACTCACTTCTAATTTGCTATGCAATAATCACAAAGTGTCATTTTGTTTATTAACCAGATGTTGACATTTGATTGCAATCTAGAAGTGACCTTGTGCTCCAATCATAACAATCATTAGCAGATTAGATTCAGTTTAAGTAACGTAACTTCCTGTGTTGAAAACAGGTGCAACCCTATGCAATTGCCAAGCTCAGCACCCTGCAGCCAATGCAAGCAGAGGGGGTTACACAACAGTAACAGCATAAGGTAAACAGTAGGGTTCCCCGGTTATGTTCTCAATTAAGAGAGAGAAACCTTAATACGCATTACCCACCATTTTCCAGTGCATCTTACAAAGTTAACACCTAGTATTTGCTTCAGTAACAAAACATGCATGCAGTTTAGAGTCAACATGTTATATTTCTATGATAATCTTAAGTAACTGTTGCATAAACAGACATACAGAAGGAAAATCTTTTATTTTCAGCCTTGAAAATATGCATCATTGTGTAGATAGAAACACTAGAGTAGAAGGCAACTTCTGGTTCCCCATATCCAGTCCCTATCTATTATACAAAGGTACATTATATAAACTTTTATAAACTGAATGAACTCAACGTTGGAGCTAGGATTAAGATTTGTTTCCCCATTAGCCTTACTAGACAGCTCTATCAGTATTTCACTGACCTTTCTCTTTCTTCTAATTTCCATTTCTATTTGTTTATGAGTTACTAAGATTGGTCATATGGATTGAGTCACACTGAAAATCTATAAATCTTATATTTGCATTCAATTAGCAGATGAACATCAGTTTAAAGCAAAGGAATTAGTTCCTTTTAGACCTAGCGGAATTATTTGCTGTGAACCATTTATTCAGTGAATTACATTCTTTTAATTATACATTAATATTTATATATCAGGGTCTAACCAAAATGGACCATGAACAAACAAGAGGGAAGTCTCTATAGCCCCTGGCAACCATCGAGTTAAAGGGGTGATGGGTTCTAATCCAGAAATCCCAAGAATCACACCTCCTGCCACGTGACACGTGAATGGGAGGAGGGGTGATTTTGGGATTAAGGATTTTATCCAAATCATGCCCCATTCACAGGCACCTGGTTTGAAGTACTAATCAGCTCATCTGTGCTCTCAGCCTTGAGGGTGCATCAGAGCCTTTGGCTTCAGTGCACCCGACACTGGGCACAGCAGTTAGTTGACAGTGCTTCCAGAGGGAAGGGCCCCCTGGGCTGGGGATGGCAGTGAGCTGATTGGCCTGGTCACATGTTCAGTTTAAGGGACAATGGGAACCAGCCACAAAGTTATTATAAATATTTTTGTAATAACTTTGCGGCTTATTCCCCATTTTATCACACCATTCATTCCATGAACATGTGATCCAATTACTACTGAAGACATGATTAACTGGTTACTTAGTAGCTGCTTTGCAGAGGCCTATTATTTATGTCTTAAGTGTAATGTCTGCCAGGTGCCCATGTTACAAACTGTCCACAAAAAGAACACAAGTAATATTTTACATCATCTACAGTCACTTAGGAGATTAAATGTTATCTTTAAAATGATCTTCAACACTCAGACACAAATGCTTTGATGGATTTAAGTGCCTATCAGCATCTTTAGGTATCTAAACACTTTTAAAAGCAATCTTACCACTAGAAGCCTAAATTTCTCTGAGTTTGAATGATACTTAGGATATTTCTATAGCATATATACAGCATATTGAGAGATGGCTGCTCCTGAACTTATTCCACTCACCTGCTCCCACTCACACATGGCAAATCAAAAATGCAGTGGTAAAGCTGCTTGAAGAGCATCCTTTGCAGTCAGTCTCAAGCACACCGAAGACAGAGGGTATTGAAAGTAATCCTAGGACTGATACCCCAGGACAGTTTCCCTGGTGAGCTTCTACGTTTGGCACTTACAGGTGGGCTGGGCACACTCAGGAGCATCCCACCCAGGACACACTGTGGATATATTGAAGGTAAACCCCTTGGCTCTAAAGAGCTTAAGTTGCTTTTAGAAATAGATGTTACCTGCTCTTCAAAATTTTATCCTAAGACTTTTACTAGAGATGACTGAATAATACTTAACCCTTCCCCCCCACTATTCTCACCCTTCCATCTTCAAGAGTGAATATGTAGATGGCTAAAATATTTCAAAGTAATTTGTTGTTGTATGTGGGGAATCACATTATCCATTATCTGTAAACATTCAAGCAACTACAAGTGTAGTCAGGAAAACATTACTGAATGCCAGAATGTCATCACTTTGTATCAGCATGAATCATCACCTGACCATCTCATCAAGGGCCAAAAATAGACTACTTGACCAATTTCTTTATGAACACTCACCATGGATAACCCCTAGTCTGAAAATACTTTGTGAAAAGTATTTTAGGCAATTCTTAGGAATGCATTGCCAGAAATCCAGAACAATTTGGAAAACAAACAATGGGAGGCTTAGTTTTACTGGATTTTACTTTAGGTTTTTACTGTCATTATTCTGCCAGCTATAACAATTGTACTTTGGTTTGTTATTCCAACTAGTTCAGAAATTGCTTGTAGGAAACATTCATTTGCTCATTTAGAATTTGGAATCAGTTATTCAAACAGTTGTTGGTTTCTTAATCCTCATAGTGATATTTTTGTTCTTTGATTTTATAGCTTAACCTTTATAAACTACTTTTTGGGGGTCTGAATTTCACTTGTTCACAAAAAAAATTCTGTTTCTTGATTAACTCATTAGGAATGTTGAGTATGGTTGAATCAATACAGGATTCAAGATTCAGAAGTGTTGGTCAAATTAGATTCTGAGGCCCTTGCTTTCCCTTGCAAGCACCTTTTAATACATTAGACACATTGGGCGCATCCACACATGCAAACACGTGTGCTTGCAGCAGCTCAAATAGAAGCAGTACAAATTTGAGCCAGGGCGTTTTGTCTCAGCTCACGTGCTCGGACTTGCACTTCATTGTGGGGTGAATTGTGCCACGGGGGGCAAAATAACCCTGCCAGGCTCCTCCCGGATAAGCAGCCAGAGGGAGCTAGAGCTTGCTGTGACAGCACCTGTGCTGTCCCCAGCAGTACAAAAAGCTGCCCTGGCAAGTAGTTCAGGGCTACTCGCTCTCAGGACCTTCTGGGACCCAGGCAATTGGTACTTGGGGACACTACCCTTGTGCCAACTGAACTGCTGAAGCAGCCCTTAGAGTTCCCTGCACCCTCTACCCACTGCAAAAGTCTGGCAGCACAGGCTGCTGCCTGGCTTTGATCTGCTGTGCACCTGCCAGACCCAGATGGGGAATGCACAACCAGTAGAGGCATCTGCCCCTCTGGGGCAGCTGCCAGTGGATTGTGGCTACAGGGTTGGCCTTTGTGCAGCACTACGGCCACATGTGCCTCTGCTTGGGCATTTGGGAAGCTATTGCTCAGAAGAAGTTCCGGGTGTGGTGGGCTGCTTTGAACTGTCAAAGCATGTCCTCCTGGCCCCAACTGGCCAGAAGGTCAGTCACCTCCAGCTGGGTCCAAGGTGCCAGCTCTGAGCAGGCAGGGTCCTGCCACTGGCCTCCCTAGCAAGAATTCTGGTGTTCCCTATTGGAAAACTGAAAAATCCCTGATAAAAAATTCTGAAGTCACTCTGTAAAATACCCCAAAATCTATGTTCCTCCACAAATAAAGCAAAACACCACTATATAGATATAGAGAGTGCGATCAGTTGGGCATGTTTTATTGATATGTCTACAGTGTTAAAGCAATTTGGATGCCTAGCAGCATCTCTATCATCATAATAAAAATGAATTCTAAGCCCCTATATGTTTTTCTGCCCCCCACAGGGGCCACAGTACCCCACCAGGGGCTACACCCCCCCCCCCCCCCCGGGGAAAAG
>NW_017729008.1:26922865-26935577 GCF_001723915.1 Gavialis gangeticus
CCCGCAGGGGAAATGGCCCTCCAAATGGCCCCTGAAGGGACTACCACTCCCTCTGCAGGGCCCATGTGCCCCACCCTAGCCCCGCAATGGCTGCTCCACCTGGCCCCATCCCCCGCTTTCATCCCCAGATCCCTGATGGCTTCCCCCCAACCCCAAGCACCAGCACTTAAAAAGAAAATAGAAAAGATAAAAATGCCTCTACTCACCATAGCAGGGGCTGTGGGGCAGCACAGGGCAGTGGGGGCCAGCAGGGCCTGGGCTGAGGTTGCTGGGGCTATCACGCTGCCCTGCGCTATGCAGGTGGGGCCCCAGTGACCCAGACAGCAGCTAGAACTGCTGGTAAGAGGCGGGGGGGGGGGGGTGTTTTGATTTTTTTTTTTAATTGCGGGGATGCTGGGGTAGCAGGGCAGGAATCCCGGGCCTTGCGGGGGATGGCAGAGTGGGCAGAGCCAGTAGGGGTTCCCCCCCATGGTCCTCTCCCCCCTCCTTCAACCCCTCCACACCTTTCTTACCAGCACTGGAGCCCTGCTGCTGGCGTACTGCCTGCCCTGCATGGGCATGCAGAGTGCTTCAGCACTAGGTTGAGGGCCAACCACAGAGATGCTCTGGCAGCCAGAGTGTCTCTGGGGAGGACCTAGCCTCTGGTTACCTCAGGGCATGGTCCAGGACTGTGCCCTGCCTTGCTTTTTTAGCTGCATTTTTTGTTTTTTTGACCCCTGGGTCTAATTTTGCCCCCACACTGCAAACTTGCAGTCGGGGAAACCTTTTCCCATTCCTGCACATGCCTGTTGCAGCATCTCAAAGGGGTTTGAGATGCTGCAAGAGGCACGTGCGGGATCATCTGCATGCGCCCATTGTGTTCACTGCAGGTGCATACTAGTGTTCACCACATCCAGTCTAGGTTTAAGGAGATTACTTTAAGATGCCTAAACCTAGATCAGGAGCCAAATCAGGAGCCGAGTCTATTCACTGCTGCTGGGCAGCCCAAAGTAAGTAATTTGGGGTCAGCATTGGGGCTGGTGGTCTGTGGGGGTTGGGGTAGGAGGGGGTCTGGTGAGTCTGTAGGGTGGGGGACAGGGTGTTGCCCAGTCTAGGGTGAAGTGGGTAGGAACAGCATGGCCCCAGTGCTGGAAGAAGCAAGTGGCTGGGCTTTCCCAGGCTTTGAGCTGGGAGTAGGCATTCCTTAGATCAGGTTAACCCCTTTGTTGATCAAGTTAATTCTCTCTCACCACACACCCTTCCCCCCCCCGGTGAAGTAGCTTTCATCAGGCATGCTATTTTGTGGCCGCAAACACCTGCACCAGTGGGCACCTAGATCAGCCTAACTCTCGTTAATCGAAATGTAATGCTTTTATGTACCCTGAGACTATTCTTTCAAGTTTTCATCCAGGTGAATTGAAATTGCACAATCTATCCCTTTATGCATAATTATTACCACTATACACCCAGATTTTCTTTAGATTTAAATTAGTGCACAATAACAAGAATTAGATAGTAAAGCTGGACTTTTTATAGTTATAAGATTCCAATTTATGGAAACCAAAATGTTTTGTGGGAAGGGGTAAATTTTAAAGAAATTCCTAATTTAAAAATTGTTAACATTTTGAAATTGAATGATCCCATTCTGCCACTGATAACTAAAATATTCCCATTTTCCATTACAATGTTTCTTATTGAATAATTGAACTTATAGTAAAAGCATGTACAAATAAAAAGGTCAAAATTGAAATGAAATACTTCAAAACTGTCTAAATTAAAATTTTAGATGCACAGTGTTTTACATTTCTTTTCTTCCTTCATGCTGCCACCCGCCCCTGCCCACTCCCAGCTCACGATGGTTTTTGTCAAGGCTTTTTGCCTTAATACAGGATAATAAGAAACTTAAAATAATTGAAATCTTTAACAAAATTTCATTACATACAGGTATTTCACACCCAGGTCTATTAGACAGCAGTGTACTACTACATACTCTGTATCCAGATAGATGATCTGATCTTTCCTCACCATAGAATAAGTTACTGACACCTCTCATTTGCTGCTGTTATAGCAGAAGTGAAAAGCTCATTCTCTGGAGAAGTGGAAACTGTTTCACCCATTCTAATTCTCTTAAACTGTTTATTCCTCAGGGCAAAATAATCAAGTAAAGCACCTGTGAAAAGTAAGTAGAGAGCAAAGGAAATACAGAATGGAAAAAAGCCCAAGATACAGCTGTGCTTGCAATCACTCAAGTGTGCCCTGTGTATAATGGCACATTAGGTAGGCATTGATCTCCACCAATTTATGAGGTCTGTTACAAAACTGAACCATTTTCTGCTAAAACCCATGGAGCAGAAATTGCTACTTCTAAGCTAATCCGTTTTCAAATTACTGTTCAATTGTGACTAATGACCTCACTGCAAATCCGTTTACCTAACTGCTGGCACTCAAAAAGGGGAAGAGGAACCAATCTTTTCATCCTTTCTCTTGAGCGGTTTTTCATAATTTTCAAAATTCTTCATGGTATCTTTAACAACCTTTCATGATGTTCTGACTGGGAAGCTTAACTTGGTAGAAAAGCTAATTGCTGCTTAATTGTCTATGTTCTACTTGGGAGATAAGGAGAGTGAAGGGAAATATAGACAGTGTCCTGCTTAAATTTTAACTGAAAGTAAAAGCATTTATTATTATTTAGCATTTATATTAGTTTGTGGATGCTTCTGCAAGAAAGTGGGTCTATTGTCTTGACCATTATGGAAACATACAGAGCTTGCCAGCTAAACGAGAAGCCATAACAGGTGGATGACAATAATGAATAGGAGGAGACTGAAGGACTAAATGTGCACATAATTCTTATAGCCCAATCAACAGAAACAATCACAACGTGTCAAATGATGGCCAATTCTGAGATGACTTTAAAACAGCGATCACTGCATTATACCTGTAGAAACAGGACAGCATCAGAACCTCAGACCCAAATGCATCCTAACTTTGAAGAGACTCAGATCTGGAGCAAATTGGAGCACCCATCTTCTAGATCTGCATCTACCATAATTTTTTCTGACACAAACATTTTTGTGTGTGTTTTGGGCTACTTTGCTTCAGTGTAATGAGATGTATATATACATCTCAGAACTTGTAGTAGAGGTGATATCTCATTAGATGAACTAGATTTTTGCAAGTAGGATTTCTTTAATTCTCCCAGGTTGAAATATTTCAAAGGAGGGTGTATATGTATATATACATATGCACACAGTCCAGTCACTGCAAGCATAGCAATGTCCTGGGGCTTTTCTCTGTACATTGCGCGCGCACACACACACACACTGTATATTGGATATTTACAATGGCATGGAACTGATGGTGGCTCCCAGCTCTGGATGTACATGTCCAAGCAGCTGGGAGCCCCATCAGCTAACAAGGGTATCAATCATGTGGGCCCCCCATGCACCAAAGTGGCTCGGAGACCACAGCTGTGATCTCTCAGAAGTGAGGGCACACCGTGTGTGTCATGGCAGCAGGCATGACTGTATGGATTGTGCATTAGATCCCATCGCACCTTTACCTACACATGTAGAGGGCCCTGATTTAAACCACAGGGGTAACTAACAAATAGTCACACACACAAAAAAAGGTAAAGGAAACAAAGTAAAGAAAATTAGTAAAGTTCTGTCACATCAAATGATCCAAACTAGTGTCAGGTACAGATATTAGCAAACACGATTTAAGCACCTATTGGAATTGACCAATAGCGATGAGCATATGAGGCAAAGAAAGCTATGTAACTGAGAGCCCTTCTACACAAGCAGGTAAAAAAAATGCAATAGGATCTAATGCATGATCCATACAATTACACGTCCTGCCATGCCACACATGTATGCCAGAAAGCATGATTGTGGGATTATACATTAGATCCCATTGTACCTTATTGCTGGTGCTCCTGAGGCTGGGAACCCCCTCAGCTGAGGGGCTTCTAGCCACAGAGGTGCCCCATGTACCCCCATGTCTGGGAGATGCAGCTACTGGGGTGGAGTTTCTCTTCTCTCCTTGTAGGACTCCCAGCCCTGGCTGGGCATAGTGCAACACAGACTTGGAGCCCAGTCAGCTGACAGGGCTCCCAGCTGCAGGGGGACTTTGCTATCCAACTTCAATTTGCATGTATAACAACCAGCTATAAAGTTAATACACATCTTTGAGATCTAATGTTATGGTTGGTTGGACCTTCTTATGGCATAATAGGTAGTTTGCATGTGTAGCTGGTTTCAGTTAATTATGCAATCAACCGGCTAATTGTGCAATACCTATGTGTAGAAGAGGTCTGAGGAAGTGGCAGTGAGCTTCCCATATGCCTTCTATCATTTGGCTATGGTAAATGTCTACATTTATTTCTGGTAATGTGCAGGGAGAAATCTTTTTTTTTTTTAATGGCCAATACTTTGGTGAGTTCGAACCATAATCAATCATTTTACTCCCAAATACATAACTAATGTTTGCAGCTACAAAACCCAAAGATACTCTCTTCTGGTTTTTTCCCCAACAGTGTGGTCTATTGACCTGATATTTATCTGCCTACTGACATTATCAGAGGTATGTGCTATTTCTTTAATCTAGTAATTATGCTATGAGACTAGAACAGCAGCTAATGCTTCCTTGCTGATTTAGCAAAGAATTCTCTCATTTGAATAGCATTCCTCATTCTTTGTTTTCCTGCATGTATATCTCTTTTCCTAATCAACTCCCATTGACTGTCAACCTAGTTTCAGGCTGCAAATCTTTAAAGTCATTTTCATGACTTTTAAAAAACATGTAAACCGTGTAGACTGTAGTTCCGAATATCAGTTTAAGCATGCCTTTGAAATGTAGACGGGCACAATATGCTGACCCTATGTGTAGGACGGGGAACATAATCCTAAAATACCTAAGATTCTCTTTTGGAGTGGGATATACAATCAGCATTAAAATGAAGCCCCAAAAATTGAGATATCTTTCTTCTACTCAAGCAGAAATATCGTCACAGTCTTTTGTCACATTATATCAGCATTATGTCCACTTCCAATCACAACCAGAAAGGTCAAAGGCAAAAAGTAAACATAATAGGGAAATAACATATGATTAATTTATTTTGAACAGCAGTTTAAAGGGATGGGTATTTGTATATACATATTTGTACAATTTCTTATTTTTTTCCAGACTGGCTTGCCAGTTTGTAATGTCATATCTTAAATTAATATTGCCTGCTTAATGCATTTTTCTTGAGGGAACTGAGTCATGGGAATGTTAAGGCAATAGAATAAGGTATAGTTTGTTTGCTTATGAATGTCTTCATCAATTTTAGTGTGCAACTCAACTTCCAAAACATTTGGCCCCCTACTGAAACAAATGGCAAATGTCAGAGGAGAATTTCAACACAAGTGACCTCAGAACAATTTTTAATTTTCTTAAGTGTTACTTTCAAGCACTACACTCCTTTGAAGTGCTGCTAGAATATTATTCTATGATGTTTGGGGATAACCTTCATTATTTACCTGACTAAGCAGGGGTCCTTCTTCAGTGAGCCACCCAATATTTAAAAAAGCTAATTGAATTTAGTTATTATGAAAGGTACCCATTTAAGAGCCTGGGAGATCAAATTCATTTATTTATCCAAAATGTATCCAACATCATTGTAATCTTGCCATCCTACTCCAACAAATATGTCATTTCCAACCTGTGAAGAAACACAGGTCAGAAGTGAGGGGGAAGCTCAGCAACTACTTGCTTTCAACCCTTAGGCTGTCTGTTATGACTGCCAACAAGTTTCTATTTGATGTAGATGGACTTGCACCAGGAAGTGGAATGAGACCACCAATGCATTTTGAATAGGTCACTACATATATTGTGTAATTGCTTTCAGGAAGGCATGACTGAGCAGTTCTTAAAAGGGTGATCTAAAGGGTAAAGCCTCTACATCTCATCCTGGATCTCCTTCTCCCTCTATAGTTTTGGGGGTTTTTGGCGGGTGGGGGGAACATCAGGAACAAAATGTTGCCCCTGCCACATGACCTAAGCAAAGAAACGTAGAGCAATAAAGGTCAACTTAGAGAAACAGAATAAGAACAAAAAGAAGATGAAAGCTGGCATAAAATGCAAGAAAAGGGAATATCCTTCCTTATGCAGAGCAAAAAACTATATTCCCTTAATGGCTATTGATCAGCATAAACAGCAATAGTTTTGATGGATTAAAACAATTCCACAAAAAGAAAAGGAAGCACTGCTAGAAACAGAGTTAAATAAATGACAAAATAGTACAAAGTGGTGGAGGAGAATTAGGAAATTGCAACAGTAATGTGTATACATATGATTAGCCCTTCTAATTTATTTGTGACGTTTTTATGGATTTAGGCAGCTCATGGTCCTCGAGCCTTAATTGTTCTGCTAATGCCAGGAACTGATTTCTGAAAAGTTGGCACTCCTGTAACCAGATGAAGTCATCCCCCCTTTGCAAGCAAAACACTGGCATTTTTCAAAGAGTCAGCCAACTAAATGGTTAGAAAGATGTGTATTCAGTGCAAAAATCTGCATTACCGCCTTGTTAAGGCCGAGTATACAATGACACAAAAGTAAAGCAACCCAACAATTGTGGTTCCCACTGAAATGTCAGATCAACCAAATTGCTCCTATGTAGTATTTTCTTCAGTGCTTTCTATCTATGCCTATTTATGTTTGGCCCATTAACTTGTTGTGTGGAGAACATTAACTATTCCCTGCACATACAGCGTGCTGGGACTAGTACATGCTGGATGGATCCAAGAAGAGCTCTTTGTAACCAGGAAATGAATTATTGCACGTTTGTAACAACAGCGTGTGTGTGTGGGTCTTAGAAAACTAGGTCATTGATTTTTCAAAGGAAGAAGCATTTTCAAGGGCCAGGATTTTGTTCCTTCTCAATCTAGCTCCAGGCTCAGACATGGTACTGAGACAACGCTACTCATTTCTGGGCATGAACTCCTCCTACCCACTAATGAAGAAAATGCTACCTTCAAGCTGGACCTTACTGCAGCATTGAATATTGTGATCAGCTACAACTGTCTCACCTCCAAGACACTAAAAATGTGGGTAGAAATTGTACAAAATGGCTTTCTGCTCAGAATAAACTCACAATGTTTTGAAAGATCACAAAGTTATGAACAAGTAAACAGAAGATGAGCGAAATGCATCTTTCAGTAATAGACAGCATCAATACAGAAAGAAACTCTAACCCTAAAGTCCATGAGTCTCATTTTCAGTCTCACTAAGACAACCTTACACTATTCCTGTAATGTAATAAGTTCTTAGAATATATGCGACTAAATTTAAGCCCTTTTAATACTATCACGAAGATGAAAAATGGTCCTATGGTACCAATAAATGAAAACCAGAGGCTTTATTTATTATTACAAAAAGAAATCTCCATTGTCGTCATGGGACATTTTGCCTTAGGCTGAGACCAAACTGTCTGGAGATCTGCAGAAATAGTTTCAAAATGCTGAAAAATGATATGGAAAAATGATTTCATTCTCATCAAAATTTACCTTCCCGACTGACTGAAACCACATCATAATTCTACATGCAACCTTTCTGGACTGGCACCATCCCAGAGACACGCAATCTCTCTACAAAGCATATGGATTTTTGATTTCACATTCTCAAAGTGAGAAAGTATCAGTTGCAGCTTAGCAGCACAGTGTGCCTATTGCAGTATTAGGCTTCAAGAAAGAAAAGTAATAATGCTAAAGGTCTTTTAAAAAAATGGCATGATCATTACTGAAATGCAGTAGAATATGTTCCTTAGAAATCTGTCAGTTTGTGAGTCAGGGGTTGGGGAAAGATTCAAAGACTTCTGTGTTTTAAAAATGTAATGGATATACCCACAAATATTTGAATAACTTAGCATATAGTGGGAAACCTGCTATCCTGCTGGCATGACTGGCATTTTCATAGGCAAGCCAGCCTATGGAGACAACAGTATGCATTATTAACTTCTACACAATCAATATAGCCATTACAACTGCTCTCTTGAACATCTGGGAATCAGTTTATAGCATTGCAACTTCTGCTCGTCTGGTCCTCTGCTGTTCATGTCATGAGCCCTCCACAGAAAAATTACAGCTGAATGAAGTAGTTAGGAGATATTAGTGTTGTCTCTGCAGATGTACTGATTTAGCTTCTCTCTTAACAGTAGAAGTGGGCTTAAGCCACAAAGTTGGGTTCTGGATAAAAAAGAATTTCCAGATTTGAATTAGGGTTATTTCTTGTTGGGGAATTGGAGATGACAGGAAATGCTTTGGCACATGCACACATATACACGCACACACAAAAAAAAGGAGACAGATCCAGAACCCTGTTGATGTGGATTACTTATGCTCATTGCAGAGGATCTATTCAAAATTAAGGCTTCATTGAGAATGTTATTATTTTACTGCCTTATTTCTTGTGTTAGAAAATGTTGATTCATCAAGAGGCAAACTTCCATGGAAATGTATTGGTGCTGACAACATTTCAGTTAGGCAAGCTTCTTCAAACAACCACATCCTATAGCAGCCCAGTCATAAAGGAATGTGTGAAACCTAAGTTTGCTGTTCTGCTGATTCAAAGCAGAAGCTAAATCTATAGAATCTGCCTCTTTCCTTCAGTCACCCCGTGTGTATAGTTTATCTGAGCAGAACAACTCCAACCAACAAAAGAGACTGATTCAATATGGGGACTTGACTTATATACCAGTGATTGCCCTAGCCCAGGGGTTATCCACCAGGGGTACACACGTACCCCTAGGGATACTTGGAAAGGGACTAGGGGGGCAGGGATGGAGCGCCACCACCCACCCAGGAGCAGGGCTTGGGGGAGGGGGCAGGGCAAGGGCATTGGTGCCCCCTGCAGGTCACACAGCCACAACCTGGCTGTCTGGACACAGGGGAATGGGATGCTTGCGCATGGGGGCCACTGCTGCCGCCATCCACAACCTTGCGCTGCTGCCCACCTCCCTGTGCTGCTGGCATACACTGTTTTCCAGACTGCCGATGGGCAGCATGCAACTGGCTGGGTGCAAGGCCCATCAGCAGCGCATGGGAAAGCAGGGCACAGCAGCAGCAGAATGGGGTGGTGGGTGGTAGTGGTGATGGCAATGCCATTGGGTGGTGGGTGGCAGCGGTGGCCACTGTGTGCAAGCCCCTCTCTCCCCACCAACTCCGCTTCCAGCTGCTACCACCAGAAGGGGTACACTTCTTTAAAAAGGTTGAAAACCCCTGCTAGCCTTCATGGTATAGAGTCAGTCTTTTTTCCTCTCTTGTTGAAGCTGTCCCATCTTGTATAAATGCAGTAGTCACGAAGAGCAGGGTTTTGTGTCCTGTCAATGAAGTTATGAAGTGCTGCCTCTCACCTTCTTGTAACGCTGGTCCAATGACTATTTGACTGTTGTACACATTGGAACAGCTTCACCAGAAACAACTGAAAGAGATGTTGCCCAGTAGCTACAGTACCCATCTGGGATACAGGTCACTCTGGACAAACAGCAAAAGAAGAAAGTGCTTGGTGTCTGAGAACTGACTGCAAAGAACACAATTTTGACAAACTGAAATTCTTATTGTCCAGCCAGTCCCGATCCACATAAGGAATAACATCACATCCATCAATAGCTTCAGTCCCTGGATGACAAGATTTTGATATGTTCTGAGATCACAGAATATTTTCATAGTTTTTTGCCCATGCAACAGAAAGCAAACCTGTATGAATTATTGCAGGACTTGTTTTGTATGGGTACTCACCCTGCTTCACGCTGAGGCTTTTGAATCAGGCTTTGGAGCGGGAGACAGAATGCCATGAGAGCAACTTCAGGCCCTGTCCTTCCTGTCTCCCGTGTCTTACGCAGACCAAAGAGGAACTTAGTAAGAAGACAACACTTTACGCTTTCATTTCCATGTATTTTCTACACTCAAGGGAGCCTAACAATTGCATGTAAAAGCAAATTTTAATAGATCACTTATTACAGTCAGTGTCCTGGTACATATAGGAAAGGACTTGGCAGTACAATATCATCAGATGTTTCCTGTGGATTGGTGCTCTAATTTAAGAAGTGTCATTTTAAATGACGTTCAGTTCACGTAACACTCATTATTAATGCATTTTATATGAAAAACCTCAACATAGTACACGAATCACTCTTTAATCTTTCCTTTATCTTCCAGCTTCACATATTAATGGTTATGGTGACTACTGCAAACACTTACTTCAGATCTTGGGGAGATGACTGAAACCCTAATAAATTTCAAAACCGTTTTCAATTAGTACACAGGAAATTTACTTTGTGAGCCATGAGTTGTTTTATTAGTGCCCTGGGGGGCAATTTAGATTGGAAAAATCAGGAGATTATTGTTTGCCAAAAAAGAAAGTAGATACTTAGCTTTCATCTAAAGAATAGCATATAGTTAGGAGAATGGGAGTAAACTATTATGCACTATCTGAAAATATTTGTCTTAATACCTTGGGGTCAGCCATAGTTTTAGAGTACTGGAAATAGCATTGTCTCCCATCTAAAGACAGTTACAGATGTGCGATTCACTTGCTAAGATCACCAGTCCCCAAAAGTAAATCCAACAGAAAGCTTTTACTGATAATTTTCAATACATAAAATTAAGAACAGCCAGGTGAACAAGTGTTCACCCTCTGCCCTGCCCTACACTTCTAGAACAGCTGCCTTTGGATATTTCATACGATTCTGATAAATGTGGATAATGCTAGTCTCTTCTATCTCTAGTTTTCCAGGTGATTAAGACAGTTCTCTCTTACATGGTTTGTCACATATTTTGCATGCTTGAGAAGCACGAGTGTCTGGACTCTTATCAGAACCACTACTGTCATTCACCCATCAGTATACACACGGTAAGAGTGTAGCACTTAAACTAAAGGAATGAAAGTTAGGAAACAGAGTTGTGCTTCTCCATGGCAGCTCAGCAAGGAGTGTGCTCCATGTATAATCTCCAATAAGCATCATGGGCAACAAGCATTTTTACCTTCCTTTAAAACTACGGATCCTGATCCTTCAGTTGTAACCAGCCTGGTATGAAGAGCATGGGGCCATGCCTCCTTTCTACATCCAAGGCTTGCTTAAGGTATGGTTCTGCATTTCAGCAGTCGGGGAAATTTCAACTCCAAGATGCTTTAACCCAGGTTGAGTAAAGGTTTGGTGGGAAGACCTGCATGCTAACCTTCCTTGCAGGAGGGACTGACTCTCTCCGTTGGACTCATAATATTTCAGTGTTATATAAATCAGAGCCATTTCAGAATCTCTCGCACTCCAGCAGGCTCCTTCCACTGATGTCCAGCTCAGTTAGTTTAATCAGCACTGAACCACAGCTCAAACACTAATGGCTAGGTTGTCACAGCCCCTCTTCAGCTGCGCAGGGGAGTGAAAATTCTCCCCTCCCTTTCTTCCCTGCCTGGCCTTATGCAGATTGTGACTCCAGCTGTGGGGGTGAGAGCAAGGGCAAGGGCTGTGAGGAGTCCTGGCTCCACTTCACCACTTGCTCATCAGACACAGCAGCTGACAGGGTGCATTGTGAGTCAACTGTCTCATGATGAAGAGAGGTGAAGTGCCTTACTTGCTCCTTGGAGCAAGGAGGAACAAGGAAGGGATTTTCTCCTGGACAAAATCCCTCTCTGGGGTGGTTAGATTATATACTAGCCTTTCTTCCCTCTTCCCACACCCCCCAGCCACTTACAAACTAACTTGGAAGAGCAGACTGATTCCCATTACATTAGTGTTAAACTGGAATAGTTCCATTAGGATTACTGATTTACTTCAGGCCTACATGCATGTGACATCAGAAATTAGCCCTAAAGTACTAAACCTTTCTCAGAGGAAAATCACCTACAAAGGTAAATTTCTACTTTCTCTGGAATTTGCACTGGATGGGCTTTCCATCTAGCCATTGATAACTTATTCAAATCTTGCCCCATTTTGCTCTGTTCCTCAGTGGGGCTTGGGTCCCTTTTTCCCTGCAACCACCACCAACTTTCTATTTGACGTATCGGGCTTCTCCTTTCCCACTTCTGTGCCCACCAAACCCTCCTTACTCACTCATTCAATCATCTCGTCTTTAGAGAAGTGCTGTTTCTGACCTATTTCTGTTTTCCTCATCCAAGTTGCTGTCATCTACCATCTGCCCAACTTCCCCCACCGCTTCAGCTTTCCTCTCTAGTTCCTTTTCTCCCTTCCTTCTCTCAGTGTCACACATCCACCAAGATGTCACTATCCATGCACTATCCTGTTGCCTCATTTTCGCTTCCTCCCTGTCCTGCATCCCTGGTTTGAGTTTCCTGGTCAGCAAAGAGACATTCACCTCTTTTCACCTTTATTTCTCTGATCACTTTACTCTTGACTTTCCCATCGCTGACTGTCACATGACCCATCAGATCCTCGTCTTGTTATGTGGCCTTTTCATGACTCCCTTTCATCTATTGATATGGTTGTTGATTTTTCCCATGTTCATTCTTTTTCATCCTTTTGTCTGTCTGTATCCATCTTTTCAGGGACAGTCTTTTGGTTTGCATTTTTAGAGCACTTAGCTTAGTGGGAATCTGCCCCATGACTAGGGTTCCTAGGTTTTACAGTACTACAAGTAAATAATACCAGTAAGGTCCCAAAGCTAATGATGATTATCGTTAAATGCACATCTGTCTCAGTTAGCTGAAGGCAAAAAACTGTCTAGCAAAATCAAATCAG
>NW_017729008.1:26935964-26937429 GCF_001723915.1 Gavialis gangeticus
GGAAATCACTGTAACTAATGGCAATTTCTACAAAGCATCATGAGTTAGAGAAAGGAGCTTCATGTCTGCCAGTGCCCTATATTCCAGATAAGAGGGATGGGAACTTCTTAGAGAATCCAACCTTTATTCTTTTGACCAACCCAGATGAAGTGAAAAATGGAGGAATGAAATATTGAGAACCAGATGCTTTGAATAGAGTTTGGATATTTGATAACTTTTAAAAGAACTAAGGACTGTTCATGGGAGTTAGTATCCAATCCTTTAGGTGATTTTCAAAATGCCATACAATAGGTTTAAGAAACAGAATTATTACAATTACACAGAATTCTTCTTTGGTGCATATTATCCACCAAAAAAAAGTAATTTTGTATAGTTTAAAGAAATAATAACAACAACCACAATAATAGTAATCTTACCTCTCACTGTTATAAATGCCTACTCCTTAAGGCAGAAGTCTGATTGGCATCCCTTTTTGCCACTCCTGGGGGAAGAGAATATTGTATTAAGTTTAATGACTAGGTTGCATCAGTATTTTAAAATTAACCTAATTAGATACCATGGCATTGTTTAAAAGCATTCAAAGCCTGACTTTATTTTATGTGTGTATTCCAAATTCATCATGATTTGGGAATGTATTTTGCAAGGGGCTCTGATGAATTACAGATTCATGTTGCCCTTGTGTAAAATGTCAGTATTTTATAATATAACAAAGTGAAGTCATTTTGGTTTGCAACTGCAGTTTGTTAGGATTGTCTCACTAATAAGAAAAATATTCCATATGCATCACTTTACATTGAAAAGCAGAAAAATCTCTATGCAAGTAGAAGCCTGGTCAAAAAGACAGAGCCAAAGTCATTCCACTTCATTGAAATGTTACAAAATGGCTTTGTTATTGCCAAATCACTGAATTTTGCATAATAAAAGGCTGAGAGCAGACATATATTCACACAAGGAATGAGCAGATATATAGAGTGATGTGAAAGATACCAATTAGTAGCATAGGTGTGGGATGTAGCATATTACTACATGTGCATGTATGCATGAATGGTAAAACAAGTAATAAACAGAATGGAGTGGAAAGGGGAATTTGATCCTATATAAGTCAAAATGCTACAAAACAGATGTCAAGCTATTTCTTGGCTAGAAACTAGTTGCTGGAGTTAGGCCTAATGGGTGCATATAGACGTGCTCTGAAATATGCTAACTGGATATATGCTAAATGCATCAGAGCAGACTCGATTAATCAATTTGAGACGTGAGTCACTTAATATATATGTGATGCTGAGGTGTTTTAATTAAAGCAGTTCTCTGGGAACCAGTCTAATTAAAATGCCCCCAGCCCCTCTCCCAAGCACATCTATAGGCACCCAATAGGACCATGTAGCTAAATACCACCTCAATTTTTGTTCTTCCTTTAACCTAAAAGTGTGCGGTAAAGGGAACAAGTACAGCATAGTTAAAATTT
>NW_017729008.1:26937500-26938578 GCF_001723915.1 Gavialis gangeticus
CCCTTTTGCTCTGTTCCTCAGTGGGGCTTGGGTCCCTTTTTCCCTGCAACCACCACCAACTTTCTATTTGACGTATCGGGCTTCTCCTTTCCCACTTCTGTGCCCACCAAACCCTCCTTACTCACTCATTCAATCATCTCGTCTTTAGAGAAGTGCTGTTTCTGACCTATTTCTGTTTTCCTCATCCAAGTTGCTGTCATCTACCATCTGCCCAACTTCCCCCACCGCTTCAGCTTTCCTCTCTAGTTCCTTTTCTCCCTTCCTTCTCTCAGTGTCACACATCCACCAAGATGTCACTATCCATGCACTATCCTGTTGCCTCATTTTCGCTTCCTCCCTGTCCTGCATCCCTGGTTTGAGTTTCCTGGTCAGCAAAGAGACATTCACCTCTTTTCACCTTTATTTCTCTGATCACTTTACTCTTGACTTTCCCATCGCTGACTGTCACATGACCCATCAGATCCTCGTCTTGTTATGTGGCCTTTTCATGACTCCCTTTCATCTATTGATATGGTTGTTGATTTTTCCCATGTTCATTCTTTTTCATCCTTTTGTCTGTCTGTATCCATCTTTTCAGGGACAGTCTTTTGGTTTGCATTTTTAGAGCACTTAGCTTAGTGGGAATCTGCCCCATGACTAGGGTTCCTAGGTTTTACAGTACTACAAGTAAATAATACCAGTAAGGTCCCAAAGCTAATGATGATTATCGTTAAATGCACATCTGTCTCAGTTAGCTGAAGGCAAAAAACTGTCTAGCAAAATCAAATCAGGACCTGGACATAAACAGTTGTTTAAAAACAACAGCTGTGACTCCAAATGACTTACAGAACCAAGTAAATATCTTGGCACTAGGGGCACTGACAGAAATGACATTTGGGACAAAACTGGCCCCTTGAAAGTGCTCTACAGTCATGCCCTGACAGTAATGTGACAAATTAACCCTCATGTAATGAGGGTTCAGATGAAAGTGATTCAAAGTTGAACACTTTCATTAACTTCTGTCTGTTCCTGTGCTGATCAGGGCTGGGTTGATGTAGCCCAGCCCCACCCCTAGTGGTGTCTGCCCCTGTTTGGGGGG
>NW_017729008.1:26939084-26940019 GCF_001723915.1 Gavialis gangeticus
GGAAATCACTGTAACTAATGGCAATTTCTACAAAGCATCATGAGTTAGAGAAAGGAGCTTCATGTCTGCCAGTGCCCTATATTCCAGATAAGAGGGATGGGAACTTCTTAGAGAATCCAACCTTTATTCTTTTGACCAACCCAGATGAAGTGAAAAATGGAGGAATGAAATATTGAGAACCAGATGCTTTGAATAGAGTTTGGATATTTGATAACTTTTAAAAGAACTAAGGACTGTTCATGGGAGTTAGTATCCAATCCTTTAGGTGATTTTCAAAATGCCATACAATAGGTTTAAGAAACAGAATTATTACAATTACACAGAATTCTTCTTTGGTGCATATTATCCACCAAAAAAAAGTAATTTTGTATAGTTTAAAGAAATAATAACAACAACCACAATAATAGTAATCTTACCTCTCACTGTTATAAATGCCTACTCCTTAAGGCAGAAGTCTGATTGGCATCCCTTTTTGCCACTCCTGGGGGAAGAGAATATTGTATTAAGTTTAATGACTAGGTTGCATCAGTATTTTAAAATTAACCTAATTAGATACCATGGCATTGTTTAAAAGCATTCAAAGCCTGACTTTATTTTATGTGTGTATTCCAAATTCATCATGATTTGGGAATGTATTTTGCAAGGGGCTCTGATGAATTACAGATTCATGTTGCCCTTGTGTAAAATGTCAGTATTTTATAATATAACAAAGTGAAGTCATTTTGGTTTGCAACTGCAGTTTGTTAGGATTGTCTCACTAATAAGAAAAATACTCCATATGCATCACTTTACATTGAAAAGCAGAAAAATCTCTATGCAAGTAGAAGCCTGGTCAAAAAGACAGAGCCAAAGTCATTCCACTTCATTGAAATGTTACAAAATGGCTTTGTTATTGCCAAATCACTGAATTTTGCATAATAAAAGGCTGAGAGCAG
>NW_017729008.1:26945019-26954561 GCF_001723915.1 Gavialis gangeticus
AGAAAAATATTCCATATGCATCACTTTACATTGAAAAGCAGAAAAATCTCTATGCAAGTAGAAGCCTGGTCAAAAAGACAGAGCCAAAGTCATTCCACTTCATTGAAATGTTACAAAATGGCTTTGTTATTGCCAAATCACTGAATTTTGCATAATAAAAGGCTGAGAGCAGACATATATTCACACAAGGAATGAGCAGATATATAGAGTGATGTGAAAGATACCAATTAGTAGCATAGGTGTGGGATGTAGCATATTACTACATGTGCATGTATGCATGAATGGTAAAACAAGTAATAAACAGAATGGAGTGGAAAGGGGAATTTGATCCTATATAAGTCAAAATGCTACAAAACAGATGTCAAGCTATTTCTTGGCTAGAAACTAGTTGCTGGAGTTAGGCCTAATGGGTGCATATAGACGTGCTCTGAAATATGCTAACTGGATATATGCTAAATGCATCAGAGCAGACTCGATTAATCAATTTGAGACGTGAGTCACTTAATATATATGTGATGCTGAGGTGTTTTAATTAAAGCAGTTCTCTGGGAACCAGTCTAATTAAAATGCCCCCAGCCCCTCTCCCAAGCACATCTATAGGCACCCAATAGGACCATGTAGCTAAATACCACCTCAATTTTTGTTCTTCCTTTAACCTAAAAGTGTGCGGTAAAGGGAACAAGTACAGCATAGTTAAAATTTATTGCAGTTCACTGAAGATAACTTTCCTGAGCAGTGGAAGTAGCCCTGTTCAGCTTTCACTCATACCTGCCCTGAAGAACAACAAACTTTACACTCCCTGCTGCACTGTCATGTACAATGAGGAAGGATTATGACCAAATTGGAACAAAAAGGATGCTTTTGGAAGAAAAGGCATGCTAGTTTATAGTCAGTTAACAGTGCTAACCTTGTTTTGTTAATTGGGACACAATTACTACGTGAGGATTAATGCTACATCTTAAAATTTTTGTTGGCATCTGTAAGCCACGCCCAAGGTTGAGGCCCCACTGAGACAGGAACACTTTGCCCAACATGTGTGTGACATCCTTGTGGTAAAATTATTTAATGCTTTGCCTCCTATTTGCAGGGGTGGCTAAAAGAAGAAAAATTACTTATTTAGATCACTTTTACCATAGTTTACAGGCTCACTGAAAAGGTCACTGCTTACAAAAATGATTGATGCAAAGGGATCTATGCTAAAGACATTTCTGTGCTGAAAAGGGGGCAAATGAACTCTAAAGAATATTTTCCTGGTAAAAAAAATGTCATTAAAAAAGCCTGCTGAAAAGAATCCTAACCTTCAATTTTAAAAAACCTCACAGACAGAAGTTCAGCAAGTCAGAGAAACCACCAGTATGAACTAGTCTATGTCAGCTTTCATAAAAGCAGCCAACACACACAATTAAGTAATAACAACAACAGAAAAATGTTACAAATATCTCAAAAATTCAAGAGCCGTTCTTGTGTAAACAAGACTGTCAATGATTTAAAATGAAATAAATTAGATTTTCTGCCAGAAGAAAAAAAAAAGGCTTCATGACTGTTTCTTTCCTGTACAATATTTACAGTCTGCTCCAATCCCATACATAGTGTCCAAAGAGATAGCTCTCCACTCTCCAATTCTTTCCCTCTTTTTAGCCTTCAGACCAAATTTAGAACTCAATTATTGTGTTGTAAAAGCTTGAGCCCCAACCCAATGAAGTCAATGGAAAATATTCCAATCAGTTCACTGAGCTTTGAATCCAGCCAAACATACAGAATAAATCCAAGGAAATCAGGGTAGTAACTGCAGTTATGAAACAGCTAAAATAAACCATATTAAAAAGGTAAAATGGGGCCAAAACTATTCCTAGGCTATTGTTATTGGTAATATTCTTATGAGTTCCTCATATTTTATTATATCTTAATCTGCTAAGCTAAGTACAGACGTTCAAAAGCCCAAGCCTGAATTAATTATATCTTTGCAGGTTAGTCTAACCTGCAGAGATTGAACTGAAAAGCAGGTGAATCCACATGCCTGTAGTAGCTTAGGCCAAATGTCGGGGAATGCTAGAATGAGCTCTCCCTTCCCTTTGGCAGCAGCCAGAAGGCTGGAGGGAAGCTGAGCTTGGGGATGGGAGGGCATGGCCAGGCCCCGGGAGGCTGAGTATGACTGGGGAGGGGTTTAAACTTCCACCCTGGCCTGCAAGGACCCCAGCTGGGATGTGCCTGGAGGTGGATGGGGGAAGCAGCCTTTGCCAGGCTTTTGGGAGGAGTAGAGGGCATGGACAGATGCCAGCTCCCAACTGACACCAAAGGGTCAAGCAGTGAAAGTAGGGGCATGGCCAAACCCCAGCCGAGGTGAAGGGTGGGAGACCCCAGGCAAAAGGGGAGTGAGGGGGAAATCACAGAGAAGTAGGGCTGGCAGGGACCTCCATAGGTCCTCTAGTGTCTAACCCAGCCCTGGCCTGGGCCCAGGCCCTGGCCAGATCCTCCAGTGTAAGCACTAGAATCTAAAGAGTGAAGGGTTTGCTTGCCAGGGGCACTCTGTACTACTGGGGGGTGGGGAAGCCATGAAGGGTTTCCTGCAGCTGGTTCTTACCCCTGCCCCAGAGCAGGGCCCAGCACTGCACCTCTCCAGCCCTGAGACAGCACCACACAGAGACTGCCTCTACCTGCCCACCCAGTGGTGGGGGAAGAGTCTTGCCCACCGCAGCAGCTCTGAGAGAGCCCGGAGTTGCTTGGGCATCAGGAGCTAGGAGCAATCCATCTGGGATTGCTGAAGCCATTTGGGAAAGGTCTGGAGCTCAGGCTGGGGTTGTAACAGCTGTGTGCCTGGATTGCTCCTGGCTTCCTGTGGCCAGCCCCACTTCTCTGTGATTTCCCCCTCCCTTTGCCTCAGGCCCAGGGCCAGGGTCTGGCTATGCCCCCATTCTCACTGTCAAGTAGCAGGTGTGTGTGTGTGTGGGTGGGGCAAAGCCAGGCAGACCCTGGCTGCGGTCCCCCACAGTAGGGAGGGGGGATTAACCTCCCCCTTCCCATCAGGCTACCAGCATCTGGCCACACCCCATGCTCCTACCACTGGAGCAGCAAGGGGCACTCTGGAGCAGGGTTTCCCATCCCTGTGCATTCTCAGCTAGCCAGAGCAGTGATAGTGCTCCAGGGAGGGAGGAGAGGAGAGGGGAGGGGCCAGCCCTGCTCCACCGTAGCAGACAGCCCAGCCCAGGGCTGCAAAGCAGCCTGGGATGCTGGGGGACTGTGAGTTAAATTAAGGCAGGAAGGGGTCTGGAACAGAAGTTCCATAAACTGGTTTGATCTAAATCAGTTAACTCTGAAACTGTTTTTTCCTTAAAACAGTTTCAGCTGTTTTGAAAGCAGTTTATGTGCACTGAACTTCTGTTCTGTTACAGGTTTTAACCAGTTTCTGATCACTCACGCCAATTTGTGTGTAACTTCTGTCCCTAGCCCTACTGACAAAATAATATGGAAAAAAAACCATGAGCCAGATATCTTCAGCTGTTTGAGGACTTGTCTATACCACATCATTAGCAGGTTTCAAGGAAGGTAGCACATCTTTCCCATCTGATCCAGTGATGCACTCCAGAACCAGATTGCCCCCTGGCAACTGCTCTGAGGTTTACTGGGAACAGAGGGCTCAAGAGCAGTCCAGAGCAACTTTACAAATAAACACCTGGCTCTGGCATGCATCAGTAAATGTGGGTGCCCATCCCATACTCAGTCCTGATCTCACTGGGACATGTGGCTGGCATGTTGTAGGCAAACTCTGAGTTCCCTTAAGACTTGCTAAATGAATAACAACACCAGTTCTATAAGAAATCTATTATATTTAGAAAAGGTCTAGGAACAAACTGTCATCTAGTTTGGCTTGAACACTGTTTAGTCTTCATTTGAGCCTGAAGTCTATTTATTTCCCTTATTATTCTCCTAATGAACAACAGGAAAAGAAAGCATATGCTGCTTAATTATATTAGCAGTAAAACAACATTAAAACACTGTCCCTGCAATGCTTCTTTTCAAGTTCTCTAAGCACTTCCACAAAACACAGTCACTGCTCTATTTTGGGAGGTTTAGCATCACAACCAAATATTATTCTCTAGACTAAAACTTGCAGATTTAAGTTGTAAACCAAGAAGAGTAATTTGCATCCTTGAACTTCAAAAGTAGCATGTTTTATCTGGATTTAAGCTTTGAAAATATCAGAGCTAAAAATCATCCAAGATCAAGAATCCCTCCACACCTCGATGGTGATTTTTAGAACTGCTGAGCATGCTCTGAAGGTGCCACGGGTGAGGCACTAGAAAATGAGGCACCCAAAAATTATGAGTCATTTTTGAAAACCTTGATCCAGGCTCTTTGATGTCTTTCCTATATTCATAAGGCCTGGTGTAAAGCCCTCTATCATAAAGGGAATACCTGGCAATGGCTTGTCTGAGCTTTGCTACCAGGTCCATGCACTCAGGAAGGGTGGACATCATACTGGTCACTTTTGGAGCCTTCCTTCACAGAATTGTTTAAACAAAAAGCAAACTTTGCAAAGTTTGAACACAAAACAAGCCTGTTCCCTAGACCAAAACAGGCCAGAGTCCTTTCTTTTTGTACTGTTCCCTCCTGCTCCCAGGCTGAACACAGAAACCAACCTGCCTCCTGCAGCTGAGCTTTCCACAGCCCTTTATAGAAACCACTTGACCTTTCCCCAGCTGGGTCTGTTAATTGAACTGGACTGGCTGGCCTCAGGAACCACTGGCACTTAAATGAACAGACCACCCTGTCACAGCCCCAGAATTCAAATAGGTTTTTGTGCATGTTAATTACCATTTTTGGGAGGGGAAAATGGGCAATGTGGATTTGATCAATTTTTACCTAACTTGAAAATGAAAAGCAAGGCACTACAGTATATCAATCAGAAATCAGGGTATCTGTTGACATAGCAATGTTTCAGCAAGCAAACTTTCAGTGTATAGTTTGCTATATTAACTTTGTATGTACCCTACTCCATACCCAAAATGTTAGTCTGAGGGCTCTTACCTGATGATCTCAGCCATGAAATAAACCCACATGAGGCAACCATTCATACCCCCAGGTGCACCTTTTTATTATCATACAGTATCATTTAATAAGCTCACCGTGGGTCAATCTATGAAAAATGGCACAGCTTCACTGAAGTCAATGGAGCTTGCTAATTAACATCAGCTGCAGTTCTGGTTCCTGGGAGCAGGCTGAAAGCATCATAAAATGCATACGACTCGCACATGCGCTCCTTACTTATTTTAGAAAACACTTGTTCATGCAAATCTTTCTCAGTGACTTTAACTGTCACCATTTATACAAGACAGTGTTCAGCACTGGATGAAACTTAACCTTGTGCTGAGGTATATGCATTGCTTAAATCCTTACAGTCCAATTTAAATAGGGCTTAAACAGGAAATAAGCTTTATATTAGCATTCTGCACAGAACTAGTTTCACCCCAACACTAGTAAGGATACTAGAATCTGGAGACTAGATGGGGAAAATACTAGATAAGCTGAGGAATGGCCTGCATGACCCAATAGATCATTTTCCCCCTCCTAATTGCTACAGTCTCTACATGCATACGCACAAAAATGTGACCTCCCAAAATCAAACATTCACACAGAAGCGAAACTCTTAACTTTGCAAGACCAGAGTGCATTCAATTTGGGTCAATCAGGTTAAAATTTTCACTAATTAGCATAAGCACTCCCAGAAGCTGTAACTTTTTCTTTTTAATTTGCATTCTACTGGCAGTGAAAAAGGTTGAGAAACATTTCCCTGCCTTTGAAATTATCAGTGAAAATGAACAAAGCCATCTCCAGGCTCAGCCTTATAAATAAAAGCCCTCCCCGGTTGGTGCATATAAGGACAAAGACATTAGCCTCCGATGAGAAACAGCTTTTAGTGAGTGAAGGAAAAAGCCCCCAGGTGGTCTTCAAAGAAAATAAAAACCAAGGTTTACGCACCAGCTCCGTCAATGAATGCAGAGCCAGCTTTGTGGTCTAGGGGTACTGCAGCCAGGTGTCTTGAATGACTCCAAAGAGACTTGCACCAAGGACGTCTCAAACAGATATCCTCTCCTAGATGTATGGGGCAGATCAGTGATTTTCTACTAGGGTGCCATGGCACCCTAGAGTGTCTTGAGATCCTTTCAGGGGTGCTGCACAATATTTGCACTGTTAGGTCTGCAAACATGTTTCACAAGATAAATCCAGAGATTTCAAAGAGAACTCCACAGCGTTAAAATCATTCTGACCTATGGAGTTCTTTACAACCGAAGAATTGCTTTATTATTTTTCTGTATCCAAGAAAAAATGAGTGGAAAAACTAGGAGCTGACATTGTCTGGGGGGTGCCTCAGGTCTAAAAATGTTGAGAGCCACTGGGATAGATACTGGTAGAAGAAAGACCTCTTTCTCAATCCTACTCAAAATTAAACAGAGGGTATAGCTTGCAGTAACAATTGTATTGCTATCAGAGGATACTGATACAAGCTGTTATGATGTGACTTACGTCTGCATGATTCTGTAGTGAAAAAGTTCCATTTTTAACCCTAGGTCATTCAGAGTCAAAGCCAGAGTGATTTAGCTCACTTGTATCACTACAGGCTCAAGCCAAGGTAACAGGAATTGTAACACTCATTGACGACTCCTCCGCAGCAGTTTACCCTTCCTCTTGTAAGACAGCTAAAACATGTATTCATCCATACACAGAATGATAAGATTTTTGCAGCCTAAACTGATAACAGCAAAAGTTCCATGGATTCAAGGCTTGATCCTTTGAGGGAAAGACTAAAATCCTAGAATCGTAGAAAATGACTTCAATGGACTTTGCTTTTGAGCACAGAGGACAGAAAGTTGCTTAGTATTCATTAAAACATCGCCAAGGTGACTGGGAATTCAGGGATTTTAGCCACTTTCAGAGTTTTACAGGCTTATAGAATCTGATTCTCCATTGCTTGTATTTTTGTTTGGTTTGGTTTGGTTTTCTCTTACACAAAACCCTTTTTAAATGTAGTTTTGCTGCATGTAGATACATTTCCACTTAAGCAGGTTTCAAGACAGAGAAAAGAAATGTTCTGACATTTAGAAAAATAATACAAGTCATGAAGGCATCTGGTCTTCCTGGCATGGATTTCACTGCATTTCACTTACCCAGGCCAAATACAGCAATCCCAATTCAGGGAAAGCTTCCACTGATGACTGTTATGGATTTTGCCTGAATAAAGTCTGCCAGTTGTGACCCATAGCATTTAATTGGGCGCTCTTCCTGCCAATGCAGTTCATCACTTATTTTAGGTGTTTATTTAGACAAAAACATTTCATTTGATAAATACTTGCCTTTGAACGGTGCCCATCAGAGAATATGCTCTGAAAAAAAAGAGCTATTGCAAAATATGTTGGAGAAGAAGAATTACTTAAGGAATTTATGATTGCTATGATAAATGCCCCAGGATTAATAAGAGAGAAGCAGAAGCAGATGCATCTGTAGATTAAAATAATGCAATACTATGAAGCATTTGACATATACCATGGACAGTGAATGAATCCATCAGCCATGGCTCCTAGTCTCATTAAGCTTGCTGTTGGCCAGGCCAAAAGAACCATATTATATAAACGTCATCACATAGCATTGGCATGACTGTAAATATCACTAATTAACTGCTTGCTTCTGACTGATGCAAGCCTTTCCCTTTCTTTATTAAGCTAGTTTTCCTGTGGATAGATGTTATAGTACAAGTGATTTCCTTCCCAAAAAGTCATTAAATGTGATAAATACATGAGCACAACTTGTTTCCTCCCTAAGTCAGGAATCCAGCAGTTTTGCAGAGTGAGTCTTTTATGTAATATCTCCTTGTAGCTAATTTGGCAGGTCCAGCCACCACCAGTAGTGTCAACTGATTTAACAAGAGGTACCTTAAAGGTGGATTAAGTACTACTGTGTAAATAGAGACCAAGGTTAGCTTTTGATGGGAGACAAATATAAATGACTCTCACTGCTCACTGTGTTTCTTACTCATGGAAATGTCTTGGTACATTGTTATCATGGAGATTTCAACTTGTGACCAACAAAACTTTTATAAACAGATCTGCCTGATGAATGACGATTCTCTAAATATTTGAAACAACATGAAGGATTAGGCTATCATATTCTTTTGAACCCAATGGATCTTAAATGACTTAGATCTGTATCCTTACAATAATGGGAGTTCTGCATCACACCTCCAATTTTCATCCAGGAGTTATTTCCTTTTTAACGTGTTAATGGAGTATAGAGCCTTTCTTTATAAGCCACTGTTTTGAACACAGTTCATATCCGTAGTAAACAAAAGTTATCGTCTGGTGGCAATTCAGTGTAACTTAATTTGGTGGTCTTCATGCAACTGCTAGTGTACTATTGCCCACATTATGAATGGACCCACCACAATTGGTACCTTTGTTAGCAGTGTTGTCAAAGAAGCCAAGGATCAGATAAGCATGAAACTGTAGTATCCCTTTACCCCTAGATATACCCCTCATCCTCCAGGGAAGGATTAAGGTGTATTTATGGGAGAATTAAAGGGAAGCTTATACTGTCTTCATGCACCATTCTGATCAGTGGATAAACAAAGGGCTCAACTCTCTAGGCCTCCTAAGACAGCATATATTATCATTGTAAAATATTTACAATGTACTGATTTTTCCTCAAATACAAGAGACTATTTGTGTGACAGTCTCTTGAGCTTTGTGCCTCAATATGGGAGAGATTGAAAGGGGTTCCTCTATCTACAACAGGAAGTGAATATTGTGAATGGATAGCTACTCTTCGAAACATTTGAAAAGATAGTGGGGAAAAATAAGGAAACAGAAAATACTATTCCTTATTCTTGAACATAATATCCGCTTACAGAGAACTGTGGTCCTTAAAAAAATCCAGAGTTTATTCTCTGATTGTGTTCTGTCATAAATCATGTGGACAGATGTGTGCCTTAGTCACGCATCAAGGTTGATTACCATTGCTTTAGGTTTATAGAACACAGGCTAAGGATTAGGTTTTTTTTCTTGTAACATTTAATTTCTTTGGTTTTATAGCAGAGAAAATGTAATATCCCATGCATTTTTCTTTGTTACGACACATCTGTACAATAAAAGCAATATTTACATCGTGCAGTTTTCTGCTGTCCTCAACAAGATACGAAAGTCGTATTGGAGTCTGCCTGTTCCGCTCCTGAGCACAACACATTTCTGGAGTCCTCGTGTGGTCTAAAATAGCAATTTTCAAAACTCTGAAATCAAGTTTTCTCTCTGCCTTCAACATTGTGAGGAGCAATGCAACATCAGATTGCATAAGTAGATATATGTATCTAGGGAACAAGTGTTTACCAGTGTAGTGGTTTCGTCCTGGTGAATTCTTTCCCCAATTACTCAAGGTTTTTTGTAAAATTACAGGGTATACATTAATGTTTCTAAATCTCACTATGCCAGCCCAGCAAAAATTGTGTGCGTGTATGGGGAGAGTTTGTTTTTTTTTTTTGGGGGGGGGGGGGGGGGGGG
>NW_017729008.1:26954745-26963355 GCF_001723915.1 Gavialis gangeticus
GGGGTCATCCTGGGGTGGTTTCTGACCAAAGGAAAGTCTGGAAGAAGAGAGAAATATATCAGGGATAGTGATCCAACCTCGGTTATTATAGTTAGTCATAGCTGGCATCGAGAAGAGATTAACATGAGGTTACTCAATATTTCTATTAGATAGAGTTCAGATTTGACATTAGTCATGGGTATAAAGTAAATTTTGACTCTGCTTTGGAATTCAAGCTCTCTTAGTTATCTGCCAGCTCCAATGAACTTACAAAAACAAGATTGTTATACAGCATAAAGGAAAGAACATATGGTGAAACAAAGAGAATGTAGGATTTGGCTGAGGAACCAATAGTGAAATGATCAGCATTCACAGGCATTTGTAATTTCCCAAATTAAATTTCTCTCTCAAAAAAACAAACAGAAGACTATTTAGTCTATCATTAAAACAACAGCCACTTCATATCGTTTATAGACGTGAGATCTGTCTACACTAAATACACCCTCTATAACGTCTCATGACAGGGTCTATACATTACTGATGCAACTCCAAAGTTGCATTTTTTTTCTCTTGTATTCCCGTTCCATTAGAGAAGGTTAGATGGCTTAAAGTAAAAATATGACTGCTATTGTAAAAATGAGAGATTTTTCATGTTTGGTCAATGACAAGCATTTCCTATTTTCATCCAATAATATTAAACAGATAGGGAAATGGAATGGGGCAAAGCTTCTTTTTCTTCTATGTTTACCAAAAAATGGCACCCAGCTGTTTTGGAAAAGGACTGTGATTGAATGCAAGTTAATCTCACTCTATTTAGTATAGTGGGCTCTTTGTCCATTACTGGGGCTCCCAGGTACTAATGCAATAACAATCTTCATCATCATTACTAATATTTCACTCTACTTTTTGCAGCAGGTCATGAATTCCTCTTTTCACTGTGGAAGCATATTTGAGGAGGCCTTATACCTGAAATTTTTTGCTTGTAAGCTGCCAAAAACTTAAAAAAAAACAAAAAACAAACCTTACAAAATTCAATGAGGTTCCATTCTTACCCTCCTCATCTTCCCCATCCCTCCCCTCCCTCAAAAAAAAGTGGAAGAAAAGGATTGTTTCCTCTATTAGAAATGCACAGTTTTCCACATAGGTCTCATGTTTAGGTTCACACTGAGTCATGCTGGAAGGAAAGGAGGTGCTAATATCTAAGATCAAATCAGTTCATAAATTCACATCATTGCCCAGTCACACCATCAACACTTGTTTTTCCACAGAAATTATTTCTCATTATTTCCTTTCTTCTACCTCACTTGTGAGTTTTCTAAACCTAAATCAATTGAAAATGCTTTGCAGGAACACCTAATTACAGAGAAGCCTTGTGAAAGGAAAATAATTAGAGTGAAGGTGACTTACCTTTCAACAGTCATCCTTTCCCAAAATGGATTGGTTAAACTTCCCTGCCTGTAACTCTTCACTTCCTCCTATAATACATTATGGCTTTACTATATGCCATTTTTGTAATTTCCCTAACCAAAGATTGTGTTAAGCCATTGTCACATCCTTAATCGCAACTGAAATTTGGGTTACTAATATTATTGTTTTATTGATTCTAGTCATCACAGGATATCACAAGAAAGAGAAAGAAAATACAAACAAGGAAACTATGTATAACATGGAATGATTTCCTAGCTTGTACTGTGTTTTGATATTATTCAAACACTTACAGCCTTGGGACCTTAAACTCCAGTGCAGAACATCAATCTACACCAGGAATCTGAATTCAACCAGGTGACTGACTGACTTTCTCTTTCCCCATGGGTTCGGCTAAAGGAAGTGCGGATACTTCCTCATATTGGCTAGAGACAGACATTACACATAAACCAGTTTAAGTGATCGGAAACTGGTTTAAACCTGTAACAGAACAGACATTCAGTGCACATAAACCAGTTTCAAAATGGATGAAACTGGTTTGACATAAACCTGGTTGAATGTAGTACCAGACTTAACTGGTTTGTCTCAAACTGGTGTCTGGCCCAGACTCCTTCCTGGTTTAGCTTAAATCAGAATCCCAAAGCATCCTGGCATGCTCTCTGGGCTGGCCGTACCTCTCTGCTCCCCAGCTGGACCAGGGACAGGTAGGGGTGGGGGTCTGGCTCAAGAGGGGTTTAATTCCCCCCTCCCTGTCCCACTGGCAGGGACCCAAGCCCAGTCTGCTGGGCGATACCCACTTTGCTGCAGCAGCAGCAGGCCAGCATGGCCTCTGAGGCAGAGTGGGTAGGGAGCGGGGTTATTCTCTCCTCTACCCCTGGGGGACCACAGCTGGGTCTGACCACTCTAACCACCTTTGCCACCACTTGCTCCCTGCTTGGGTCCATCGGTGGAATAAGCTTCCTCCCATCCCCTCTGCCAGACACTGGAGGGAGGGGGAATAATTCCTGTCCCTGCACCCTGCCTAAGGGGCCCTACCAGCCAGCATCTGGCCATGCCGCTGCCTGGCCTCTGCAGCAGCAAGGGGGCAGGGCCCTTGATTTGGGGGAAGCAGCCCCTATCACGGTGTTGGGGAGTGCAAGCCTCTTCCCGGTGAAGGTCTCTGTTGCGGGGCAGGCAGAGCTGCGGTGGACTGCGGCCAGCAGCACCAGGAGCTAGAGGGGGCCAGAGCCCTGCAAACTGCCATCACTGCCACCGTCTTGCTCTGCAGCAGCTTTGTCTGCTGGAAAAAGGCTCACACTCAGGGAAACCGTAACAGAAGCTGCTGCCCCCATCACAGTCGCTCTCCCCTCACTGCTCTGCAAGGCTTGGGCTGTGGTGTAGGGGAGGAAAGGAGCCACAAATAGCACCCCCTGGCATCAGGGGCAGAAAGTGGGCAGCCTCCCACTTAACTGACATCTATTAATCAATTAACACCAAGGCATGGTGGGTGAAAATGCAGGCGGTTAGCCCAGGAACAGGTGGGCGGCCCACAGTGAGATTGGCCCCGAACAGGCCCCCTGTTACAGAGCTTCTTCCCGATGGTGGGCCGCACTGTGGGGTGAGAAAAGCTGCTGTGGAGTATGGTAGCGGCTGTGCTGTGGGAGGCTCTGGGCCCCTCCAGGCCCCAGTGCTGCCACATGCAGTCTACCACAGCTCTGTCTGCCCTGCAGAAAGGCCCCCCCACCGAGATGGGGCTCATGCTCCCTGATACTATGGGAGGGACTGCTGCCCCCATCAAGAGCCCTACCCCCTCACCACTGCAGCAGTGGGATGGGGCATGGCCTGACACTGGCTGGCAGGGCTGCTTAGGTGAGAGAAGGGATGGGGGTTATTCTCCCTCCCTCCGGCATCTGGCAGAGGGCACAGGAGAGGGCTTATTCCACCAACGGACCCAAGCAGGGAGTAAGCTGTGGTGGTCAGGGCAGGCAAACCTGGCTGCAGTTCTCCGGCAGCAGTGGGAATAGAGGGGAAAATAAGCCCCCTCCCTGCCCCCTCTGCCTCTAGGGCCACACTGGCCCGCTGCTGCAGCAGTGGGGGGGGACCGCCCAGCAGACCTGTCTCGGATCCATGTCTCGGATCCATGTGGGACAGGGAGGGGGGAATTAAACCCCTCTCTGGCCAGTTTAGCTGAGGCTGGCCATGCTCCCCCCTCAACAGCTTCCCTGCAGCCGAGGGCATGCTCTAGTGCCCCTGGCTCCTGGCTTCCTCAGTCCAGAGGCAATATCTGTGCATCTACAAACTAGTTCAACCTAGGCAGATTAAATTAACCTGCAAAGATTTAATCAATTTGGGTTCTGGCTTTTTGAATATCTGTCCCTGGTCATTATGTTTAATCAAATTAAGCAACCGATTCAACTACTAGTATTAAAAATTATGCAGAACCTACATCCATGGAGGACGGCAAAGGAATCACACTCTTGTACTACAAACACAGATATGAAGAGGATTTGGATTGTGAACTGTGACTGGTTGAATGATTCACTCTTAACAGTGAAGGTAGTCACAAACAAGTGGCGTGACATGGGAGCACTATGTGGGGAAGCTATCACTGTATATTTCTTAATTAGAAGCACACAGTGTTGATTTGTTTTCTTGGATGCTTCGAACTACATTCATGTCTTGAAGCCAGTCTTTGCTAGGGTCACAGCATGACCAACTGTAGATGCATATATTACTTGCCAGTCTCTTAGATCACTAAGGAAGTAATCAAAGGCCAAGCAATCAAGGTACGACTGAAAACTCATGGCAGGTCAGAAGGGTTCAGTTAAGTGGTATTCATAGATTTATAGATTGTTAGGGGCCGGAAGGGACCTCGCAGATCATCGGGTCCAGCCCCCCTGCTCTAGGCAGGAAGAAAACCTCCAGGGTAGGTGACTGCACCATGTCTGGAGGGAGTTTTTTCCATGGTCTGGACACCCTAAGTGGGAAGGAGTTTTCCCTGGTATTAAGCCTGAAGCAGCCTTCCAGGAATTTGTATCCTGGTATATTCTTCTCAGAATCCCACTGATGTTTATTTTCCTCATTGGAGATTTCTAAGTCTCCCTGAGCTATACTTGGAAGCAACTTTTGTCCAAACAGCTGTGAAAAATGCTGCGTTAACAGTGAATAATCCTTATTGACATTCTCTGGCAGTGAAAATGTTATCTGATGTTATCTGTTTTAGACACCCTTATATCGTGTCCTTCTTCCACTCAGCACACTCCAAGAGCTACACCAGCTACATATAAAGGATATGGTCTTGAAAAGAAGTAAGACAAATCTCTGGCCACCTTACCACCAAATGTACCAGCTTAGCTTTGAGAGTCATCTGAAATTTGGAAATAATCCTGGTGAGTCCTGTGTGGTCTAGGGCAGGGATGACATTTTCATCGACAATCTGAGATTGAGGATAGCTATTCAAGATTCCTAGAGCTTCGTGAAACAATCTCAGTTGATTCAGGGGCTTTATGCCATGGCACTTCCAATTGATTATGTCAGTGAATTAGCAAATTCTCTGACTTGAGAATTTTTCAAGTCCAGAAGTTCAAGCTTAGGTATGCTACTACATGTATGATAATGACATTGCCCTACCACTGCTAAATCCAGCCAGCTGAATTGTTGGAAGTCTGTTCTGTCTGCAGAATGTGCTGTTCAGTGAAAGGAATGGGAGTCAACGTACCAGAAATTCTGTGTAAATGTCTCATCTGTTACACAACTGGAAATCTAATTGGGTAGTATAATTATTTAAAAACTGCTAGGGCTGATTATCCAATGAGAATATGAACTATCAGTAGGTTTCTCAGCTTTGGGTCAACTTCAAAAATTCCACAACAGCCTCAAATCTATATCATGACAGTTTGTTTTTTAATGTCTCACTTAATGCTCAGTAAATACAGGCAGAGAGGAAAAGTTAGAAGCCCCTTACCTTAACAAAGCAATTCCCAAGATTATGATCATGTTTAGTTTCTACTATTTTTTCCTGGTTTTGTACTGACATAACAGACCACTGACAACTTGTCTACCCTGGAGCTATGTCCCCTGTAGAAACACTTTCCTGGGCTTTATAATGGTCACTTAGTATGAAGCAATAATTGTCTAAACTGGCTGAGATGCTATGGGCTGTGTTACACAGGTGGTCTCTCTCTAATGAAAATGGTTATCCTCTGAATTCTCCAGGCACATTTAGAAAAGAAAATCCCTATGACCATTGCATTTGTCATATTTATTCTAAAAATGAACAACACAGAATACAACTAAAAATACGAAAAACAATTTCCTTCACTTAAAAAAAAAATGCAGCCTTAAAACAATGAACATCAGATGTTCAGCTCTCTCCAAAAGTGCTGATACTGTGTGAAAGGAATGTTGTAACTCCCAGCACAGAACAGTTTCTGAATATCCATGCCAGGAACCTACAAGAGACCAACAGACTTTGTGCTAACTTCCTTTCTGGCTGTCCTTAATGCTTCCTCCCTATATCTCTTCTCTTCTTGACATTGTTGCAGGAAGGAATTAATTAATGTAGAGTGCAGCATCCTTTCCAATGCCCCTTATCTTCCACTCCCTTCTCCCCCACACACAACTGGATCCTTTTAACAATTCCAATCCTTTGGGATGCAAGTTATAAGGGAGAATTAAACTATTCGGCCTGTGTTTGTATTTGTTATTTTTTCCTATTTGCTAATTGCTTTGTTCATTGTCCAAGGATGATACACTACAACTACCTGCATGTAAAGCTCACACAACACAGTTCTGCTATGTGGATTACACACAAACGTTAATGATTCAGATGGACCACAGGCAGGCCATGCAAGAGGAAATTCACTTAGTACGCACCACTAGGTAGGTGCATACGGTCATTTAAAATTGGTAGCAAATAAGGTGAGAGAAAAAAAGCCAGCCTGAAACAGTAAGTTATACTGATTGATGAACAGTAAAGTTGGAGTCTATGAACGTCTGAGAAGTTAGGTGTCCTGAGTAGTTTCTTTTCTTTATTATTCAACAAGAGTACATATGGCAGGTAACTTAAGTTTTTATTGAGCTTGGCAAAACAACAAGAGCTATTTCTCATTAAGACAAACTATCCTTGAACAATTACTCTGAACAGTGTTTATATCAGTATCAAACATTTATTTGTTCATGTTTCATATAATTTATTTTCATTGTGCCATCCTATTTGTACGTAGGCAGTCAAAAGACAGATACCATTATTCATTTTTAGATGCATATTATCATGCTGCATTGTTATATTCTCCCCTCTTCCTAGGTCAGAAAAAGGGACTGCTTATATTTTGAACTTTTTGCTAAAGCAAACAGGACAAATCCAATAACAGAAAACTGTGCATATCTATATCTCATTCTACCATGTAAAACTAGGTTTACTCCCCTGTACTTTCTCTTGCTGTTTTAGGTTTAGATTAATTAAAAATATCCAGATGAATTTGCAACTGCACATAATATCTGTATGGATTTACCAAAACACAGTGTCCAAAGAACTTTTTCCTCTGTATTTTACAAATCCATTCATACTAAATAAAATATGACCATTTTCTTACAAGATGAGGCTTTCTTGTCTCTTTTTTTAAAAATCATAAGCAACATCACGTTGAAGACAGTAATCAGAATCTGCTGTTACCTATTTATCACCGAGCTTATCAATTTCATTTCACAGGTAGATTTCCATTAAAAGCAGCCCTCAAAAAATGCAAACCATGCAAATGCATAGAGTGTTCTGGTCCTGGGTCTAGTTTTGTTCAATATCTTCATTAATAATCTGGAAGATGGAATGTATTGCACCCTAAGCAATCTGCACATGACACCACGCTGGCATGTAGTAGATAAGAGGGTAGGGCTAGGATTCAGAATGACCTTGACAAATTGGAGGACTGGGCCAAAAGAAATCGCATGAGTTACAACAAGGACAAGTGCAAAGTCCTGCACTTAGGACTGAACAATCCCATGTATTGGTACAGGCCAGGGACCAAGTGGCTAAGCAGCAGCTCTGCAGAAAAGGACCTGGGGGTTACAGTGGACAATAAGTCAGCAGTGTGCCCTTGTTGCCAAGAAGGCTAACAGCATACTGGGCTGCACTAGTGGGATCATTGCCAGCACACTGGAGCATTCTATTCTGCACTGGTGAGGCCACATCTGTGGCCAGTACTATGCCCAGTTTCAGGCTGCCTACTATAGAAAGGATTGGAGAGAGTCCATGAAAATGGTTAGGGAGTTCCAAAGACGATGGAGCTGGCCTGTTCTCAGGGGTGGCAGATGACAAAACAAGGAGCAATGCTATCAAGTTCCAGCAAGGGAAGTTTAGGTTGGATATTAGGATAAGCTTTCTTACTAGGAGGGTTGTGAAGCACTGGAATAGGTTACCTAGAGAAGTGGTGGAATCTCCATCCTTGGAGATTTATAAGGCCTGGTTTGAAAAAGCCCTGGCTGGGATGATGTAGTTGGGGACAGTCCTGTTTTGAGCAGTGGGTTGGACTAGATGTGACCTCCTGAGGTCCCTTCCAACTCTAATTTTCTATGATCTGGCTCATCAAACTGTGAGACTCAAGCATCCATTCAGTAGCACAATTAGAGATGCCTGAGTGGTGCTCCAGCCCTGAGTGCCGCTTTAGAAGGGAGCACAATGTAGCTGGCATCACTATCACTTTTCAGGCTATTGCTACCACTGGCCTGGCCTTTGGTGCTATCCTAGGCATAAAAATGGCTTGTTATGCCTCTCCACCAAAGGATAAACATGGTGATATTATCACAGGATAATTATGGTGAATCAGGATTGATATCAGTGGGACTACTCACATGATTCAAGCTAAGACAGTTTAGTACTTAAGCTGGGATAGAAGTTTTTTTTAGCAGAAATTTATTTTTTTCTATCCTTTTTCAGTGTGACATAGAACAGAACAGAACCATTGAAATAACTCAGAAAACCAAGGTAGGTTCTTAATCTGATACCACTGACCATCATGCTAAGAAATATGTCTTTGTAATCTTCAAGTATCCTCCCTACTGTGTGTTGGTTTTTTTTAATATATTTAGATTATACATTCTTTTGAACAGGGAGCAACAATTTGATTGGGGTTTTTTTTATGGCTTCTACCATAAAGTTTCAGGTTTGGGTTCATGGCTGCATCTTTTGGCATCTGAGGGAACTGGGCTTATTTAGTTTGGCGAAGGGAAGAC
>NW_017729008.1:26968355-26971347 GCF_001723915.1 Gavialis gangeticus
TTTTGGGCACTAAAATGTCATGCTTGCAGTGGTACCTTTTCAACAAATATTTGTCCCCACAGAAAATAAAAATATTTGTCCCTACAGAAAATCTTCCTCCAAGTATTCATATTTTACAATCACATTACTGTATTCAACAAAACAGTTTATTCATGTGATACTTATGCTGCAAATGTCATGAAATATCTCAAAGTAATTAACTGTAAAATCACTGGCTATTATCACTTAAACTTACATGACTGTCATATACCTAAGATGACACTTGTCAAAGCCAAAAAGGTTTTAAGATACAGTTCCTTAAGTATGAGGTATCACCTTTAAAATTTCAGACTATGCTGAGAATTAAATATAAGCTTTTATTGTTGCCTCAAATGATACCATAAATGGGGATTTTATCCTTTTTCCGGCTACAGCATCTAAGAATCAGAAAGGTTAAAGAATAATGCTAAGAACAGCATGCGCCACCTGGCAAATACAATCTGGTTATATTTAATTCCAGGCATGTAGAACTCTTTATAATTTCATTGAGACTTTAATGCTCTTACTTAAGTTAGATACCGGCTGTAAAAGATGAATAAAGATACTGATCTTTGTAAAGTGCTTTGACTTCTGAAGATGCAAAGTGCTTATATGAAAGTGAGGTGGTTACTACTGCTATTACTACTACTACAAAAACTATGACAACAAATTGAATAAATCCTTATATGTTAGAACTATTGTCCCTCTGGCTTTTTCTATTTGTATTCCTAAGTATTTAAGGAAATTGACATTGTATCCTAGACAATAATGCTGTATATAGCTGATATGATGCCTGTGTAAAGCAGAAAGTATTCACTTCGGACTCAGATTTGGGAATTTGGAGGGACAGTGATTTGATTCGGTGATTTGACTCACTGTCCCGATTCGATTCAGACAAAATCCAAATCTGAAGATATTCGGCACTGAATCTTATTTGGCCATAGACTATACAGGCAGTGCCGGCAGGGGCAGGTGGGGGAGCAGCCGGAAGAGCCCCGGCTTGAGCTGGCAGCTCGGCTGGGGCAAGGCAGGCAGTGCAGTCCTGGGAGAAGCCATGGGGGCTGGGGAGAACGATCGGGCCAGTGTCCCTCACATTGGGGATGCTGCTGCCACTGTCTCCACCGCTACCAAGGGGTTGGACTGGGGTTAAGGGGCTGGGGAACATGACTTGTGAGGAGAGGCTGAGGGAACTGGGCTTATTTAGTTTGGCGAAGGGAAGACTGAGGGGGGATTTAATAGAGGAAGTGGGGTCCAAAGAGGATGTAGCCAGACTGTTCTCAGTGGTGGAAGATAAGAAGGAACAGTGGTCTCACGTTGCAGCAAGGGAAGTTTAGGTTAGTATTAGGAAAAATGTTCTCACTAGGAGGGTAGTAAAGCACTGGAACAGGTTATGCAGAGAGGCTGTGAACTCCCCATCCTTGGAGGTTGTTAAGACCAGGCTAGACAAAGGTTTGGCTGGAATGAAGTAGTTGGGGATAGTCCTGCTTTGAGCAGGGGTTGGGCTAGATGACCTCCTGAGATCCCTTCCAACCCTCATTTTCCATGAATCTATACCACTCCATGTGCTCTCCACACACAATGGGCTGTTCGTGCTGCTGCTGCTCTGCAGCAGCCCTTCTGTATTGGCACCCAGGGTTACTTCCCCACTCCCCCACCCTAGTTATGCTACTAAATATTCCTTACAATGTCTAGAACAATAGTAGACACTTCTGCTTCCTTACTTTGGGTTAAAAATGACTACAGATGTTTCATTTGGTATGAAATTAATTCCTAGTTCTACATTTCTTGTGATGAGGCACTTTGTACATTTTCCAAACGTGCGTGCTTATAAGGTGGAATCAAGAAATAGGTAGGTACAAGTATGGCTTGATTCTCAGAAGTGCAGAGCAACCACAGGTGAAATTAGGTCTCATAATTCAGCAACAAATTATGGATTTAGTTTCTTAATGAAACACCACTGCTACTAATTTGACGTGGGAGGTGCTACAGCGATGGGTGATGTAATACAACTCTAAAATAGATAGACAGAGATCACATAAGGCTCTACTGTTTGAAAACGTAGGCTGAAGACTATCTGTACTTCAGTTTCTCATCTGTAAAAGAGAGATAATAATATATCTTAGAAGACAGATAAATCTTAGAAGTGATCTGAGGATACACTGATGTGCTCAGAGCACTGTGAGTTCCTTGTCTGGAAGGTGTTACGTAGAGTGAGAACAAATTATTGCTTGCTGTCTGCAATCCAAGACACATGTATATATAAGCACACATCCCATGCTTTCATCTTGGAATCCAGATGCATCAAATATGGTGATGTTTTGCCCCCAGGTTAACTCTCAGAATATGAACCAGCACCTAGAATGTAATGAGTCATTACGTGACATCCAGGCTGAAGCTCCGGTTCATAGAATCTACACTGGCAAATTCATCTGTTTCTTTAATATGCGCTGTACACACACATTCCCAAAAAGTCAATGCACATTTTTAAAATGTCACTGCACATCTGTGCATTACCGTATTTTTTATAGGTTTTTGGCTGATCTGCATCAATCATGGAAGAAGCCTGGTGGCCTCAGATTACTTCTGCTACGCATCAGCCCTTGTGATGAGTGAAACTAAGAGAAAATTTGCATTGATTATTAATTATCCTATGGGCCAGCATATTCCAAAGAGCTACACAAAAGGAGTGTTCTGACCTCAGAGCTCAGGGCAGGTAAGAATTAAAAAATGTAGCAGTGACAGGACAATTACCGAGAGAAAAAGTCCAGCGGTTACCCAAAAAATGTACTATATAAATATAATTTCATAGTTTCTAGGGTCGGAAGGGACCTGAGCAGATCATCTAGTCCGACCCCCTGCCATGGCAGGAAGAGCACTGGGGTCAAATGACCCCAGTAAGGTGTTCATCTAACCTCCTCTTAAAAACCCCCAGGGCGGGAGCCTGCACCACCTCACTTGGAAGCTGGTTCCAGAC
>NW_017729008.1:26971739-26973088 GCF_001723915.1 Gavialis gangeticus
GCCCAGGGGGTCAAGCACCCGCAGCCCCCTCACCAGGTCGTCGCCCGTGGCCAACACCAAGTCCAACAAGGCATCCCCCCTGGTGGGGCTGTGCACCTCCTGGGTTAGATGAAGGTCCTGGACTCTCTCCAAGAACCTACAAGAGCGCTCAGACCTAGCCGACTGCTCTTCCCATCAGATATGTTATCTAATGTATCTAAAAATTGAAATAGTTCATCTTGTAAACATGAAACCTACCAAATCCCAAACGTTGCCCACTAAACCTCACGCTTGTCTACCCTTTCCTCTATAAAACCTTTATTTCTTGCTTTCTTGCTGTCTCTCTCTCTCTCTCTCAATCTCTCTCCCTTTGGCTGGGATTCCTCCTTCTGAGCAGGAGACCTGGTGATGGACATACGGCATCAGGGTAGCTCCCTTCTACCAAGTTCTACCATGAGGAGCTGAGAGGCTCCCCACTCCAAGCTTGTTGGATGAGATGGCTTGTTTGAGGAGATGGAGGAGATTTTCAAACTCTACTTTGAAAATCCATATTTTAGCAACTGAGCAGGCTACTCACCTGCAAAGGGAGAGGTTAGGTAACTTCATACCAGTCAGTTCAGAAATGGAAAGTAATTACAGAGCCATAGAGTGATCGTTGCTTCAGAAGAAATGCTACAAAGCAAAGAGAACATAGGCTGCAGAGAATTTACTGAAATCTCTTGCCTACGTCATGGGGATAGGCAGGTAGGGCCATGAGATCCTCCTTAGCAATGGAACTGAGAGAGGGGCAATAGTTTTTAAGGAAGACCCGCTATTTGTGTTCTTCCTTTAAATTCAATGACCGTTTGGACTGAAATGGAACCATTGTTTCACGATTCAGATGGTTTCCTTTTTATGGGCACAACTAGACATTCCACATCTGTAGTGATTATGAAGCTTATACCTTAAAGGACATTCCTCATCGTAGAGTCGATCCTGCAAAGTGCTTTGTATCCTATCCCAATCCAGAAAAAAACACTAAAGTACTCCCTTAGCTTTAAGCACATGAATGTCTAGGCAAGTAACATCCCCATGTTAACAAGGAGGCTGTTCATATACTTTAAATGAACCATCTGCTTATCCACGTGGCAGGGACAGAGGGATCAGCACCTCGAGGGGCAAACCCGTAATATATATAGTCCCATATCCCTTCTTTAGTAAGAAGTTTCTAGGAAGCATTTGATCAGATAACTGGGTTTTCAAACCATTATGATGCAGAAGATTATACACAGTAACACAGTTGTGTGATTTTGTGCCATGAATAAAACACTGTGAGGCACTGCTTTATACAAATAACCTTTATCCTTAATGCACACAGTTGTCTTTTATTT
>NW_017729008.1:26978088-26993973 GCF_001723915.1 Gavialis gangeticus
ACACAGATGTGTGATTTTGTGCCATGAATAAAACACTGTGAGGCACTGCTTTATACAAATAACCTTTATCCTTAATGCACACAGTTGTCTTTTATTTCCTTGAAATGCTGGTGGTAGGAATTGCTGTAGACCTCTCAGGAAGCAACCAGCCAATTTGGGGTTTCATAAAACCCAGGGTAAAGGCTGAAGCCAACACAATTATATTTTAAAATATTGAGCTGAATACAGAGACATTGCTCGACTAAAAGCAAGCATTTTTTTAGAATAGAGTATCTCTATGTAAAACGGAGATCATATTGAAAGGTATGTTTACACAGTACAATGCAGTGTTGTGCAGAGACATCTGAGCTAGCTCTTAACCAAGCTAGCACAGATACTAGGAGTACTTCTCTGTTAGCACAGTCATCTATCTAGACAGGTATATCTTGCATCTTAGCAGAGTTAAGTAGCTCAGACAGGTCTACGCTGACACAACTCTACTGCTCCCAGCACCCAGGCGAGTTCAAGTTTCTCTGCATTGCATTGTCCGGTTCTGTTAGTTATTCCCACAGTCACAGACTGGGCATCAATCATGGCCCTCAGTTTTCCTACTCATGCCAATGGAGTCATCAGTTCTCTATTGAACTAAATCTATGTGGTCATTATAAGACCTTTTAGGCTCGATTCTTCTCTTATACTGGTGTACATCAAGGTAATGTCACTGAAAACAGATGGTGTAGACACATGAGATTTACACTGGTGGATTTTGCTTATAACTTATCTCAGTGTAGGAGTCACGTGTCTTCAGCTCCACTCAATTTGACCCCAGCATAGCCATTTGGTCAAAGCAAGTAAACTATTACTAATTATACCTAGTGACGAGGCTCTGTAATAGCAGCTCTCAGGAGGTAGTATCTTAGAGAAGCTGGTTGCCTGACCTTTTAGGACACTGTTACTTGAATTGGTGGACAAACTGCCATAAGTTACACTAATGGAAAGTTATTGAGTGTTTGCATCCAGGGCCCTATTCATTTTTGCTTGGGATCATGCCTCTTAGTAATCAAGCTGGTTGTGTTTTTTGCCTGAAGGCTGGTCTCTCAGCAACATGGATTGCAAACCACCCATGTGGTTATTGTACAAAGACCACCAACTGTACACTGTATCACATATTTCCATTTTTCTCTGTCCTTGTTGAACATTTCAATGGCACTACTCAAGACAGCTGCATTCTACTAAAGAGTTGCAGCTGTTCATCAAGGATGTGTCAGGAAGGAGAGTGTTTGGAGTTTGTTTCCAGGGTTCCTACTGTGGAGAAGGCTGGCAAGAATTTTGGAAAAGGGGGAGCATTAAAAGGAATATCAGTAAAGCTATTCCCCATAGTTGTGGCTTTGATCACATAAAATGAATAGCTAAGGAATCCTAGGGTGGTTTTTTTGGCTGGACAGCTAGGGCATGCTCAAAGCAATTATCAGGCAATCAGCATAATCAGCACAAGCAACTATATTGTTGAGGGCTTTGGTTCTTAGCCATTTTTCCTTAATATATCATATATAGGCAGCTGTGCACTGATTTTTATAAAGAACTAGTGTATTCCCTTTCTTGCTTTAAATCTGCTTGATTTAGTTTGCCGGTATGTGAGGCTGGATAAGGTATTCTTCAACCTCAGAATCCTTTGTGATGGACAAAATATGTAAAGGTTAGTACAAGAATATACTAAAAGGAGGCTTTCCTAATTTATTTATCTTAGGAGAAACTATGCCATTATGGTCCCCATCTAAACAGATGCTTTTGCTTTAATTATAGCGCTTTAAGGAAGCCCTGACGTTTCTTCTGTGAGCTTTTTGAAGGCGTCGCAGGGAAGACTTTGCAAAAGTGGACATTTAAGACAGCCTCATGGACTAATTTCTGGCCAAGTTGGAGAGTTCATCTAGTCAAAAAAGGTACGGTTGATACAAGGAAAAAAAATCGTCACACAAGAAATGAACAGAAACCGTCCAGCCACTTGCTTAGGCAAGCCAATATTAAGTGAATTACAGTAAAAGCATTGTTATCTGGCATGAGTGGGGTAAGGGGGGTGCTGATTATCTAAAAATTCCAGTTATTTGGGCTTGCACACAGCGACAGCAGTGTGGGGTGGTAGATGGAAGTGGCAGTCGCCGCATGCACACTCCTCCCTCCCCTCATGTCTGGCCGGCCAGGTAACACCTGTGCGGCCTGCAGAGGGGAGCTGCTGCCCTTGCACGCCCCCTTCCTCCCCCCCAGCCCTGCTCAAGAAATATTTGGTGTGCATGCTGGAAATTCCAGTTAACAGAGTAGTAAAATGCCAGTTAACACAACTTTTACAGTATTATTATTCTTTTTTTTTTATTCTAGTTGTAACAGAGAATCCATAGCAAATGTGGTGACAACCTAGAAAAAAGTGTGCAAAGGCACGAAGTTGGGTTGCTATCTCAACAGGTACCCATAAAACTACACATTCACAACTTGAACAAGAATTGAATCCTTATCTGCTTATGGAGCCTTTCTAACATCACCCACACTTACAGGTTGGTGGATTTGCTTCCTCTAGTTTATCAATGTATAGATAGTGTATATGACTCTACAGCTTTCAGTTCTGAGGCTATTTTATACTACACTGCCACAGCTGTGGCAAAGAAACCCCCTCCCTCCCTCCCTCCAAAAATAAAAAAGAAGTTAGAGGGAAAGGATGGGTGTAGCACCTTTGCAGAAATTCAACCCTCAGAAACTGCAGAATGGTTTGTGATGAACATCCCATGGAGGCTCCTGGATGTTCTGTCCCCTTCCTACAGATTTTACCATTACCTTAGTATGATGACAAGGACTGTACACTTGAATGCTGAACCTATCTTCTATAGATTCATAGATGTTTGGGTCAGAAGGGACCTCAGTAGGTCATCGAGTCCAACTCCCAGCCCTGGGCACAAAAGAGTGCTGGGGTCACATGACCCCAGCTAGGTGCTTGTCCAGTCTCCTCTTGAAGACCCCCAAGGTAGGGGACAGCAGCACCTCCCTTGGAAGCCCATTCCAGATTCTGGCAACCCTTATTGTGAAGAAATTATTTGTAATGTCCAACCTAAAATGTGTTGTCCGTCAATTTGTGGCAATTTCCTAGTTACTCCAGGGGTGCCCTAGTAAACAGAGCATCTCCTATTCCCTGCTGCCACCCCCTGATGAATTTATAGGCAGCCACACGATCACCTCTCAGCCTTCTCTTGCAAAGGCTGAAGAGATTTAGGTCCCTCAGTCTCTTCTCATAGGGCCTTGTCTGCAAGCTTCTGAGTGGTCCTTCTCTGGACCTTTTCAAGATACTCGGTATCCCTCTTGAAGTGCAGTGCCCAAAACTGGACACAGTACTCCAACTGTGGCCTGACTAGTGTCACATAGAGGGGAAGCATCAGCTCCCTAGACCTGTTCATCAATCATCTGCTAATGCACAATAGAGTGTGGTTGGCCTTGTTGATCACTATGTCACACTGATGACTCATGTTCATCTTCGAGTCAACTATAACTCCAAGATCCCTTTCCGCTGCTGTGCTGCTGAGAAGGTCATATTCCAGCCTGTAAGTGTGTTGGTGGTTCTTTTTGCCCAGATGCAGCAAACCATATATTTGAAATATAAAACCTCTATTGCAAGCCATATCTTTAAGCAAGCTTCATAAAGCAAATAGGTGTTATACGTTTAGAACACCCACGCAAGAGGCATTCACTGGCATCCAGAGTGATGTTACATAAATCTAAATATCTTCACAGGTCATAGCCAAAGTTTCTAAAGCAGCCCGTGTGCTGAAGGTCAGGTTCAGCTTGTATCTTTTCACCCTGTTCCATTCTGTTGCCTCTTGTGCAAGAAAAGCCTCCTAGGCGAAGTCAAATTCAGCTTTAGCTCTCTCTCCACACTTTATGTCTCTGATGGTCACAATTTATAGTACAGTTCCATTTATAAACAGTTTATAGAGTGAATAATTCTTAAACACGTTGTTTAATAAATGATTCATGAGTTAAGTGGGTTTCAACCTTTTCTTGGCAGGCATGACAAAAATTAGCCCTGCACCCTCTCAAAGAGCCTCTGTGATCCCTGCCCTCTGCCCAATCTGCTTCTCCACTTTCTGCTCCCTAACCTATGCTCCCTGCCTGATTATTTGCTCTGCTCTCTGCTTTATCTGCTGCTCTTCTGCTTGTTCCCTCCATGATTTACTGGGTACCATGCCTAAAGGTTTCTTGTGGTAGGCATGTCCCAGATTGGCCTCACCTGTTACAGGTCAATAACTGGGTTTAACGAGTCCAAAATTGCTTACAACAGGGCTGTCCAACTTCTAAGACCCCAAGGCCTTACCACTGGAGGCCACACATGGCACAGGCTGCAGATCACACAGGCCACACCAAGTGTACTATGCATACACCCACACTATGCTGCATAGGCACACAAGCACAGCCTCCATCTGCCCTACACACACTGCAATGCATACCTGCATGCACCATCCTCCCCACAAACCTCCCCCCACTGCTGCACCTTGCAATGTCAATCCCCCCCAGGCGTGGCCCTGGACTCAGCCTTAGCTCCCCATACTGCTGCTCAGCCCTGCTCCTTGAGGCAAAGGCAGGAAGCAGCAGCTGGAGCAGGTGGGGGACAGCCTGGAGACTCTACTTGCTGTTGCAGCCAGACAGATAAAGTGGGGTGCCAGCCAGGTGAAAATCTGGGGGCTACACAATAACCCCTCACCTGCAGGCTTCCAGTTGGACAGCCCTGGCTTATAACAATAATTGATAAATATAAGAGACCCTACACTGACATGCTTACATGTTGCCCAGGTACATAACGTGCTTATAGGATTTTTAATCCTTTAGAAGCCATACAAAAATGGATGACTTTCAGAGTGATACACTATTATTGAACGAATGCTTTTTTTGTTTGTTTGTTTTCTGGATGGTAGATACTTCTTCCTCTGTTGATTACCAGCCAACCAATAGAAAAATGATGATGCAGTGGTTCTGGCATTAGCCTGGACCTTGGCTGACCAGCTGCCCAATTCTCTGTTATACCTCAAGTTTTCTGTGTGACTTTCTCAAGTCCCTTTGGATAAATGCAATCAAGTACTTAAGCATCTAAGTTTTAGGTGCCTTACACCCAGAGTAGGATCCAGAACCCTAAGCTCCTTCTATAGTGTAGGGGGAGGATTAGGGATGAAGAAACAGAGATGCCAAAACCCATGAACAGGAAGCCACCTACAGCTACAAAGTAGGAAATAAAGAGTACAGGCTACGGAGCTTAGGTACAGAGATACAGAGATGCAGGGAGTCATTCCTACCCACTTGGGATCTACAGGCCAGAATCTTCACCTGTTTACTGAAAGAGCAGAGCGGGTTTCAGTTTCTTTTAAAATGCACCTGGAGGAAGAGGAGGAAATTGTGTTCACCTGTTATAGAATAACCCAATGGTTCGGCCATCTGAGAACTGTTTATTGAGATGGCCAACCTGGATGGTTTCCTCTTAAGTTTCGGCACTTATGAACCTTCCCTGATCAAAACAGAGGTGAAAAGTGAATGTAGGTATCTAAAGAATTTTTAGCCACTGGAGTAAAGCCATTCTGGCACACTCCTTGGAAATCAGGAGTTTAAATTCTGCCTTAGTTCAGCTTACTTGAAAATGTAGATTTTGCTCCAAGTCTTCCATTGGGTCCATCCTTTAGCTTGCCAGTACCTCAATGTAGCCTTTTCTACATTGTAGAATGTAGGTCATTTTGAAGGTAAATACATGAGAGACTTCATTGATGCATGCGCTTTTAAGTATCTAAATTACATTCAAGCCCCTGCAAATCAGCTATGTTAGCAGAAAATGTTGAGTGGTAGTTAAAAATCTCTCAACCTCACTCCCAAGTAGTAGAAACTGGCTAAAAAAAGGGAAAAAGTAAAGCAACATAGCTCAGAAAAGCTTTAAAATAATTTATTCCTGTGGTGTGAGAGAAATCCACATTTTTAATAATTTAGCTGGCAAAAGGTAAAAAAAGTGGCTCAAATGCAATATTAACAACAATTAAAATGCTGTGGTGCTGTTTTATTAACATGCACTAAATGGGGGCTAAGGTAAATCTTCTTTCTTCTCATCAAAATCTATGGCAAATTTCTTATCGACTCAGATGGAATAGGATTTAGCCCAATATTTTTATATTAATGAAGGGAACTTCATGAGCCCTGGAGATTAAACAATTTGCTGAGTCCACTAGTCTGATCTTGGGGGTCACCAGTCTTCTGCCTCTAAGCTTCTGCTATTAGCCTATGTTGCATAGATTTCATTTTGTAGCTCTCAGTGACATTTATTAACATGTTCACATCCTATCAACCCACTCAGTTGCCACACTGCCAAGATCCAGAGATTTTTGTTAAAAAGGCATAAAACAAACCATAGAATTCACGATTCCCATGACCACTGTGAAAAGCATCCAGTCTCATTGCATTCAAAAGTCTAACACTTTACTAATGCTCCAATCATTGCTTTGTTTCCCCCCAAATCTTCCTTTTATCTTGCTTACCACAATGTTTTGGTCAGCAGTTTATTTAACCCTTTGTTCCATGACCCCCCATGGAAACATATCTCTGTTCAGAGGTTCAGAAGTTTGTAAATCAGATTTTGAAATTCAAAGCATATTGCATGAGCATTTCTAATCTACCAAAGAAAGTAGAAATTAATATCTTTAAAAAACAAACAAAACCCCAGAATATTAGTTAAATATTGCATCACTTCTTGAACTTAGTCCAACACATGATGGACTTAATCCAATTCATGATGCACTTAGTCCAATGCAAGATGGACTAAGTAAACAAGATGTATACTATTGCACACCTGAAGGTGCATATGGAAATTATCCATTATGACAGCTGACTGATCTATAATTTCCTAGTTTATAATTATTGTTGTTCCTTTACAATATAAAAGAAGCTACAAGAGTTGCATCAAAGACTAATTTATGAATTAACAATATTAACCAATGTGTATGGCCAATATTATCCAATGTCTCAAAGCTCTCTAGGAATTATCAATGTGTTCAAAAGTCTTTTATTATGTGCTGTAAACAAACTCATGCCAGGTAAGGAGCTGTACAAAGCTAGTTTCAGATCTATTGACTATGTTACCTAACAACTTTGTATTTTCTAATGTTAATTCTGGTTTGATTTGAAAAATACTTAAATGATAATAATCCAGAATTCCAAGAGAGTGTCATAATTGAGGCAACAGTCCCTTAGCAACTATAAAATACTTTGCACTTGTATGCTGTAGCATCTCTCATCCCAAGATCTAAAATCACTTATCAGCACTGATTAATTATTATTAAGTTTTGTGATCCCTGTGGGAGGTATTGGTAATGCAGATTTGCTTCTGTTCTTAGAAACAACGCTGTAAATCAGAAGCACCTCCACTGAAATCAAATGAATTATACGCAAGCAAAACCAGACTAAATGAAAGAAGAAGAAAGGGGGCATTATAATCCCTCCTTTCCAGAAAGGCTGTAGACCAAGCATTTCAAAATTTGGAGCCTCAAGCTTAACTTTAAGAACTCAGGAGTGAGACTTTTGCTCTATGTGATGTATGTAAAATTACACTGCAAGGCAAAGTGGAGCCAAGCCCCAAACCTCACCATTGCCAGTCTCCTGCTCAACTCCTGCAGAAAGCTGTATCCTTCATAACGTTCAAATATCTTTTTTCATTACCCATGAAGATATCAACATGTCCATATTAGAGCTGACATGTAAGTTTGCCAATAAAAAATATTTGCGATCTGCAGTTACGGAATTTCTGCCCTCTGTTCTGCAAGCTGCTGTTTCCACTGAAATCAATGGAACTATTGTGAGAAGTTTTGAAAGGTCTGAGATTTATTGAAGTAAATGGTAAAACTGTCCTTGACTATATTCAGTGCCAGGGAAAGCCTATTATTTATAGATTTTGGCTGGAATACAATATTATTTTTTTTTAATTCTCTTGTTTTAAGTCAGACTTAAGGCAACATCCTCTGCAACTGGTTCTAGTTGAAGTGCTGGCATAGCTCTTACACTATGTCTGTTATAAAACTAAATCGCCATTTTTCTTTCAGTTCACTTTTTCAATTAAAAATTTCCTTTGAATTAAAATGACAATTTCTGCAGGAAATGCTAATAGTTGTCCAAACCTTTTGAAGTTTTCATTGAAAAGCAAAACAGCAATAAGCCAAAATAAAATAAAACAAAATAAAAAACAAACTCTGAAAGTTCAAAAATTCCAGCCTGCCATGAAAAAGTTTTCAGTAAAACCAAACACTGTAGCTCACTAAAAAAAAAAAAACAGTTTTGTAACTGTTTAATGAAGAAAGATGCTTTTCATGTCTTCAGCTAAAGTTCTCAACGTACTTTTGTGGTTTGAAAAACCAGCAAACATGTTTCAACCAACTCTGCTCTCTTATCTTCACACTATCTAGCCGCTAACATTAATATTCAACCCAACCCTTCAGTTGTCAGTTATTTCTCGAATGAGAAAGAAGCGCAAAGATAGGATATACCTCGGCCATGACTAGAACAGGGTAAGTGTCCAAAACCCACTGCCTTTAAAGCAATGTTCAAAAACTCACTTGAGGTTTATTTTCCCATCACCACAAAGCAGATAAGGTAAAGGGGGAAAGTAAGGTCAAATGAAGGAAAAGAGGGGAGAATGAAATCAGGTAAAATAGGGGGAAAGAGGGGAGAAGAAACACAAAACACAAGGAAAAGGGGAAGGGGAAGTGAAGTATAAAGGAAAGCTGGAGATCAAAACAAAACCAAAATAGAAGAATTTAACTTTCAATTTCCTCAGAGAAAACCAGGAGGGAATTAATCCACTGTTGACTTTGTTTCAGATTTCTTTGTACAAGTGCTCAGACACCATGGCACTGAGAAAAAAATGCAAGTTTACAACGTCATTACTTGTATATTAACGGCTTGCAAGTGAACAAGAAATACAAGTCCCAAAACAAGTAAGTTTTTTTGGTTTTTTGGGTTTTTTTGCAAGGAATTATTTGACTGATAAGATTCAATAAATTATTAAACCAAATCTTCTGAGAGATCTTTTATTGTGGATCTTCACATTCATATTGGTTTATTGACTGTATCTTCTTCTCTACTTCCATATGTTAAATTGCAAACAATAAAATTGAAACATTAAATCACATTCCTTTTCTTTCATGTGTCACTTACCGATTGGGAACATATGTTATGCTGGCACACTAAAACATGTCCCAAAGCCCCATGGTCCGGACACAATATTGTGAGAAAGGAGGCATATAAAAATGTCAGCAGGTCCTAAGTGAAAATTGTTTAATTAAAATAATATTATAAATAATTTAAAAGTAAATGAAGACTCATAATGATGCAGTAACAAATCTGCAGGAGTCCTGCTACAGGACATTAGGGATGCATCTCTGTTAAGGCAGTTTGCTGCTTACTCTGTGGTTTAGGCCACACTATTTGCCTTAAAGGGTCAAACCCATGTATTTGCTTTCTGTTCAGGTTCATGACAATTTTGCAATAGTCAGTAAGCCAGCTCCAGGGTGCATTTGCATTTGACACAAACAAATCTTTCCTTATTTATTTTGGAACATGAAGAATGATATGAAGGAAAACTAACTTTCCTTCACCTGCCGCTTTAATATTAAATTTAATAGGCAGGTTTTCAGCCACATTTTTTTTAAATTTTGAGTTTATACTGTTGGAACAAGGTTCTTGTGGTCTTTTAAAAGGAAGAAATAGAAATGTTACTAAGCAACAGTGAATGGAAAGTCCTGCTTTTTGTTTTAATTTCATTCAGCATGGATGCACCTCCTCTGCTGCAAATTGTGGCAGAGACTAAACATAGTGCCAACTTTGGGTTTACCCTTTCAGAAAAGTGCTCCCTCTTCCTAATTTTTCTTCAGTCTGCTTGTGAGCCCACCTCCACCCACACTGGTCATGTCTCTAATGTATGATTAATGCGCATGAATAAACTACAGCGATTGTTGCTCTGGAGGTTTTTTGCTCCCAGGTGCACCATTTGAACTCTGGAGCGTATTGCTCCAGAGTTTATTGGTGCACAGCACACGGAGTCCAGCTGGAGCAGCCCAGGGTGGCAGTAGACCTGGGGCTTAGCCTGCTAGCCCTGGGGTGCTCCAGGCAGACTCCACACGCTGCGCAGTGGCTGGCTGAGGCATGAGGGTGCTGAGCCAGAAAGCAGCCCCCACTATGAAGCACCCCATGTCCCAGCCAGCAGGGGTAGCATTTACACGTGTGCTGCTACACAGGATAACACTCCACAGCAGGGTAGCTGCATAGTTGATTAGTTTTGTGTGTCCTAATAGGAGCACACATTTAGGTATTGAGATGTTCATTATGCAGTTAACTAATCAACTGCACAGTAAATGTCTCGTGTAGATGCATCCACTGATCCTCACAGACAGGGTCAGATTAACCCTTTCTGAGGCCAACAAACTCATGGGTCACCAGCTGAATATGAATTTTTTATATTACTTTTTTTCACTCAATTATAATAAGCATAACTGGGCCCCTTCTTCATGTTGTGCCCTAGGCATATGCCTAGTTTGCCGATGCATTAATTCAGCCCTGTTCACAGAAACTCATACGGAATGGATCTTCCCCAAACTTTGCTAGCCTTTCGGCACTTCTAAAAGTACTCTAAGGGTGGTGGTGGAGGGCCCTTTAATTAGAGTGGCAATTGGGAGCCACTTTAATTAAAGCGCCACAGTGTCTCATGTATTAGTGTCCCCATACTTCAAAATGGTGGTGGGGGCACTTGAACTAAAGCTCATTCAACAAGCTTTAGTTAAATGCCCCCGCCACCATTTTGAAGCATGAGAATGCTGATACATGAGACGTGGAGACTGGCAGGACCATGGCAATGACCCAGCTCCAGCAGACTCAATTAATCCAGTCTGCTCTGACGTGCCAAAATTACAGCATGTTGGAGCAGCCTTGCAACCTGTCTACAGGCACCCTTTGTGTCTAACTAGGATGGCATTTGGGACAGGTGGGGGAGGCAAGGTTGAGAGTTGACAGATTATCCCATATCTACCCATAGGATTTTTTTAATGTCCTCTGAGACATGTGATGCTGGCCCATGTCAGAGACAGCCTGGACTAGATGGACGTATCTAATTCCTATATCTAAATGTAACCTAAAATAGTTAAATGGAAAAAAATGCAATGGCTTTCCCTATACAAACCTTCAAGAACTGACCCATTTCAGCCTTCCCTCCCATATGTTTATAAATGGGCTTTAAAATTACGTTATATAAACAGCCCACTCATAAACTATGAGGAAGTAAAAAGTATTTTCTCTGACAGTACTGACTGTTCAGAATATACTGTTCATCTTATTTACTCCCTACCCTCCTGGTTTTGGCAACAACTTTTTAACAGCAAACAGTAACATGGCTTAACAAACGGAATGAAAAAGTGAAAAATAACACCTCATCTATCTAAACTTCAGTGACTGAACACTGGAATGAATGTGCTTTTCTTCCTAAAGCATCATGGGGTCTTCATGACAACTGGCCAGCAAGACAAAGTTTCTTTTTTAGTTACATCTAAAAGTCTATGAGGTAATAAAGTTGAAAAGTGCCTTTAGCTAGGTTTTCAAAAGAAGCAGCAAAGTTGAACTGATATTTCCTAGAGCAGGAGTCCAACAAAACAGCTGTGGTCCAAATGAAAATGACTTATTTCTATTAACAATTCTGTAATTTTTGGAGAGAAACTAGGTTCCTTCATCTGTTCCAGGAAAATGAATGCAGAGTCTGAACATACTTGTCTGTTTCTTTCAATTTCCCCCCTTTTGACTACAATGGCTCAAAATAAGGTTTGCAGTCAAAAGTCAAAACTGTATCTAATTGTACTAGCATTACAGAACTTTCAGAGATGCTACCAATGCATCGAGCCCTTATTTTTTGCATTTGGAAAAGTTTCTGAGACATTATCCATTTTTTTAAATTCTGAAGCCCAGAAGGGAGTCAGTCAATTGCAAATGCAAAATTTGCTGAGGTTTGGGGTTGAAATGTTATGGAAGGTGCAAAGCCCATGCTAAATGGCTTTGCTCCACTGAAAATTCAATGGGCAGTGCTATGGAGTCCACAATTCCAGCCAGAATAGCTGGTTATGCAGCTGGGTCACAGATGCTATTTCAGAGCAAGGATCATAGTGATCAATATAGCCACCCCCTACCAAAGATCTTGCCTTCACAGATTTTGCTAGTTTTGGATATCTTACCTTCCCCTGGACCCATAATCTGCCCCAACGGAAATAAAGCAAAGTCAATATTTTGGGTGGAGGAGGTCTAACCCTCCACCTCCCATTCCTTGGCCGGAATATCACGGCCTTCCCCTTTGTGCAACCCTTCTTTACTCATGATGAATAGTTTCTTACTAAACAATTAATCCTAGTGATTACTATATAGTTTGTAGGGCAGTCAGATATGACCAAGTTAGGATGGCGAAACCATTAAATAGTGAATGAGGTTAGGGAAGAATGTTTGATTTATTGTGCACAAATAGTTAAATTTAAGACAAAATAAGATAAAAGGCTCAAGTCTATTGTAATCAACCATTAGTGTTATCAGGAAACTGCAGTCACTAGGTGGACTGAAGCTCCATGTCAACACAGGGATCACTGTACTGTTTCTGAATCCTTTTTTAAATGGAAGTAGTAAAATGCAGCATGGAAAAAAAGGTTCCAATTAGCTTGCAAGTACAGCATCTTCCTATTTACAGGCTTTTCTACATATAAAAATATTGTGGTGAAAGTAAACTAAACTAGAATTAAAATGATTCTTCCTTTCCCTGCTGCAATCCTCATTCCATAAATGTTTATGCTAGTATTAAAGTACTAATACCACTACATCTTATTCTCACAATGGTAAGGGGATAAAACTGGTATAATACATCTCTACACCAGAAAAAATGAAACCAGTATAACTATTTCAGTAAAGCCATTTCACTCCCAACTGAAATATTTATGCTGGTACAAAACCTGTGCATAGAGCAGGTGTCTGTAATAGGGCACTTTATAGAAGTTTTTCTTAATCTTTTTTTGACTGTGCAGCAGACCTAGATAGTATTCAGCCCATAATGATGGTCTGTATTGGCTCTTTGCCCTGCACTGAGTTATTTCACTTTATTAACATTGGTATTTTTCACTGACCCTAAGCACCAAGCAAAGTTACAAAACACTTTTCAGAGACGAGCCTATGAACTTCACTTCATCAACCTCCTGGATACTAAAAATCATGGACTAAATATAGATATTGGATTTATAACATATTATAACCAGCCTGACATCTGACCCACCAGGTACCTCTCCACTGTTTAACTGCTACATTCATCCCCCTTGTCCCCCCAACCCAGCCTGTCTCTCACCCACTGACTCCTCAATTTACATCTTCACTGACTGCCTATCTTGCATGCAGACCAGCTCAGCCTCTGGCTTCTTTACTATTCACTCCATCCAGTAAGAGCACACACCAACTGCTGAAACTTCCTCAGCCTGACAAAGGGTTTTTAAACCTGAAATCTTGCTTTAAATTTTTTTCCAACTATTTAAGTTGGTCTAATAAAAATATCAGATTCACCCAAAGAACCTTGTCTAGCATCTTGATGCTTTTGAACCTAGATCGTGCTCTCACACTACAGCACAAAGCAATGCCTGGACCCACCTATCAACCTGAAGTGATTTTAAACAGGAGAGTTTCTGAAAAGTGCTTTCTAATTATAACTAGTGATTTACTGGAAGCCAATTAAGTGAATGTAAATTGGATTCCTTGAAGTAAAACCAAATCATTGTAAAATAAAGACCTATGCAACATGCATTTTAATGAGAACAAGGTGCTGTTCATATGGTTAAGGAGTTTATTTTTCTCTTCCTATTTCTTGCATTTGCTATCAGACCTGCATATAAAGACTGCTGGGATACTAGTTATACTTAATTAGTTACTTGTATTACCTGCACAATACTTACAACCCTAGCCAAAGAAAAGTAGCCAATTGTGCTTGGTACTGTACATACAATGAACAACAAAAACAATGAGTCCATTCCCCATAGAGCTTTTAGTCGAAGTGTAAAATAGGAGATAACAAACACACTGGAGGAATAGACAGAGGAATATAAGAAAAAAGCGAGATGATATTCATCAGCCTGTGGGGCACACATCCAAGTAACAATTTATAGCTGGTAATTTAAGATTGGCTCAGTCATTAATTAATTTCAAGTTATATCATGCTAATAAAACTATGCAGATTTTTTCAGTTTGCTTTACTTAAATACTTAATTGAATAAAAAATGGCCTCATGCAATTTACTTCATGCTATACATGACTTGAGCATTGAGCTATTTTGAATACTGATGAGACATACCAAAATCACATACAAAAGGGATCTGATCTTGCCCCTGTTTCACACTATGAATTCAAACTAATCATATGCATTGCTTATATTCATAAAAAGTTAAAGCATTTTAAAAAAATGTATGAGAATAAGAATCTTCATTTCTAAGCCCAGGAGCATTAGCACACCATTACTAAGGCCAGAATCTTCAAGCATGGTCTCTGACTCTTGGTGCCCAGCTTAAGACCCCTTAATGTCTTGAGCTGAATGGCCAGCAAATTGAAACACAGGACATCAGTGAATATATTGAAAACAAAGTTGCTTCTATTTGAATCTTACTTGTACTACAAAGCATATAGCCAGTCTTGCTTAATTTAAGACCTGCATATACCAAACGACCCTTCTGGGTCGTCTCTTAACTCTTCCTTTCCCACCAGAAAAAAAATGGAAAAAACCTCATCAGTGAGCATATCTACATGAGATGCTACATCGCTGTAGTGATGAGCTACAGCAACATAACTCATTGCTATGGCAATGTAGCACCAGTGGGCACTAACCATGATGCCACCACTACCGTGCAGTAGCTTATTGCTGTGATATCACAGTCAGTGCCCACTGATTGCTCGTTGCTACTCTGCAGTAGGGTTGAAAACAACCCATGCACCACTAGGACAGTGCAGACCCAGGAGGTACTGTGCAGTCAGGGGCACATATAGACGTGTCTGAATTTGAAATAACAAACACAGTAGGACAGAACTTATGGCCCAATCTATACTACACAGCTCTTCAGACGAGCTTCCTGCATCCACATGCAAAGCTGCTCTGTGGTGGCATAAGCCCTCTTCCTTTTGAGTAACATCACCACTCCAGGACTGGCCACTAGCAGAAGGCACACAAATATAGATGGCTGTACCATGTGGCATCGCCTGCAGTCCTTTCAGCAGCTGTACCCTCCTGAAGTGCACTTTGCACCCTGCCAGAACAGGTGAAAATGCAGTGCTGTGCTCTAGCAACTTCCACGCAGAGGCTGCTGTCTGCCAAGGAAAGTTTAGGCCAGCAGGAGCTCCACACTGCAGATGACACTCAGGTGAAGTTAAACAGCCCAGGTTTCGTGTCAAAGAGATTAAATGCTTGGTGGCATCTAAAGAAAGCACAAGAGACTTTTTAATAAAGATGGTCTTCTTGTGGTCCTCTCCCTTGAGTTAGGAAAAGAAAAGAACCAACTTATGTGTTTTTAGGAAGACAATAAGCTTGTGGGATCCAGTTGGTCTTTTCTGTTGTTTCCTCCCCTCGGGGGCTTAATGTTCCGGACAGTGGGTGGCATAGGACCATGCAGATGTGTGGGTGTGGTTGTTGTACACAACTGTTATACAATCAGCATGTGACTCCAAGTGCATGAACCTGATGTGTGTTAGAATCAAAGTATACCAGCTGGCTATGTGCCAGATTTTATATTGGGAGGCAACATATAGTCATGGTAAGTAACCCCAGACCAGTAGATAGCACAAGACACCGTCATGCAGTAAGCT
>NW_017729008.1:26998973-27007124 GCF_001723915.1 Gavialis gangeticus
GCTTTTAGGAAGACAATAAGCTTGTGGGATCCAGTTGGTCTTTTCTGTTGTTTCCTCCCCTCGGGGGCTTAATGTTCCGGACAGTGGGTGGCATAGGACCATGCAGATGTGTGGGTGTGGTTGTTGTACACAACTGTTATACAATCAGCATGTGACTCCAAGTGCATGAACCTGATGTGTGTTAGAATCAAAGTATACCAGCTGGCTATGTGCCAGATTTTATATTGGGAGGCAACATATAGTCATGGTAAGTAACCCCAGACCAGTAGATAGCACAAGACACCGTCATGCAGTAAGCTATTATGTGATAACTCTGTGAGGACTACAAGACATGCAGTTCTGCCTGGCCCATAAGAGGGCAAAAAGTGTTAATGCCTACAATTTTGTGGAAAAGCTCATTCCAAATGTCAATAAAGTAGCTCTCTAAGTAGTCTGTGAAGATGGGTTGAGATTCCTGGTCATTCACAATAAAAACCTTTTGTGTATAGATGGATATTTACTTGTTAAATATCTCAAGTTACCCCAAAATAATTTTCAAATGTAGACTTGAAAGCCCCCAAAGAGGTCTAGTCTTAGCCCTTTTTTCAAAGAAGCTGAGTTCTCTCACACACACAAAACCCAGCCAAACAAACAACCCTCTCTACCATATCTCTAACTTCAGATTATCATATGCCCAATAGTCTTTGTTCAAGGACCAAGCTGTGATGTCTTCCTTCTTCCTCAGATTGAGTTTATTTAGGGTGATCATATGTCCTGGTTTCCCTGGGACAGTCCTGGATTTTCTGGGCTGTCCCAGTATCCTGGCCGGTTGGTGACAATTGAAGCAACAGTCCTTGATTTGCACCACCCTGCCCACACATGCCTGGCCCGGCTCTTCATGAGCATGATGAAGGCAAGGGATGGCATGTGCTGAGTACTGCTTTTCCTGCCTAGAGCGGGGATCAGCCAGGGCACAATGCGCTGAGGAGGGCACTGGGGCCAGAACTGGGGTTGGGCACCTGTGCAGGATGAGCTGGGATGGCAGAATGGGATGGGGCAAAATGGGACTGTGTGGAGGCCCATGGCTAGGCTCCATCTCTCATGCATGGGGGCTACACCTGGCTGGGAGTGGCCCTTGTGCAGCACCCCAAGTTCCACCAGCCCATGCTACGTGGCCACACAGTACCTCCCCCTACTGCCAGCATGCTCTGCCACTGAAGCCAGTGCCAAGACCCAGGTTGCACATGGTAGCCCCAGGAGGCTGCCAGAAGTTGTGGGGAGGCACAAGGTGGCTGCCTAGTGCAGGCTGGCAGAGCCCATAGGGTACTGCATAGGGACCACCTCTAGCCAGGTCCAGCCTCTGCACATGGGGGATGGAGCCTGCTGCAGGCTTCCAGTGTCCTCCTGGCCCTGCTCCTCCCTCAGGGCTCCTGGGAACCAAGGGGTTGGGGCTGTGTGTGTGCATCTGCATGGAGAGGGGTGTGGTGGCACTGTGGGTGTATGTGTGTGTGTGTGTGCATATATATGTGTTTTTGTGTATGAGTGCATGTGTATGTGTACTTGACCCCATCCCATATTTCCTTACACTGATCCAGATTTCCCTAAAATTATTATGGTCACCCTACTTTAATTGCGAATTCAATGAATAATGCCACCTAAAGGAATAACCTTTGGATGGTATCCCCATTGGGTAGATTCATTCAGCCTCAAGAGCACTCAGTTACTGGGCTTGGGATTGTATCTGCCTAGTGGGGAGTGTGAAGAAGCTTTCTACATCCAATATTTTAACATGCCATTTCAGAAATCTAAAGCATAAATCCACATTTTAGGATACAGTTCAATATCCCTTACCATACTCAACACATCATCTTTCAGAAGTCTAAATTTATTCTGAAAGACCTTTGAAAACCTGCTTCCCAGAAAAGTGCCCTGAATGCAACATTCGACTATTTTAAGCATATGGATATGATCCATTTGGAATATATTGTAAAAGTCTGAAAATGTAAATATCTTTGCAAGCTGCAGAAAAATGAGAATGATATGCTTGAAGTTGTCATTGAATATATGGGCACCAGATTCACTACGCTACAGCAACCACCATTTAAGTATTTTCAGTGCTCTAACCCCACACAGCAAGTGGTGATAAAAAAGAACTAGGTATTATAGCAATGTACCAATTTACAATCTATGCAACTGCTAAAGCAGGTACTTAGTAAGGAGCAAAAGGAGATTGCCCTACATTAGTGGTTGACTCTGTAATTATACTTAAATACCAACAAATGCAGAACTAAAGACAGTGCACACTCATGTTTAACAAAGCTTTTAGCCACCTGGCTTTCAGGATATATTGCTGCTGGGTGGAAATATCGTTCTCATTTTCCTGTAGCACTAGTATGGCTGAACATCAGTTTTCCAACCAAATCTTAATCAAAACAAGACTAAGCATATGTATGCACCCAAGCACTCTCCAGGACTAGATGCAGATGTGAATTAATGACTCAAGTACAAGTATTTTCTTCCCTCACCAGGTTATTCTCTACTGCTCTGAAAGGGAAGAGAAACCAAACCTATTTATGTATAGAATCAAACAGAGCGCTCAAAAACAGCAACAGCATAGACTGGTGATATTCTGTGAAAATATTTCTTTATTTCAAACCAGATGGCCACACCCTATAATATTCATTCACATATAGGCACTATCATAAACTCATGACACCACAGAATCATAATTATCTAGGCTGGAAAGGACCAAGGGAGGCCATCCAGTCTAATGTTGTGTTCGAGATCTACTCCATCCTATACAAGTATCTGCCTAGCCTATTCTAAATAACTGAACAAACAATCCTCTTACAAAACTATTATGCATAATGCCTGAAAACATCAAGAACATGCTCACTTGCCACACACAAAGCAGTGATGACAGTGTTGTTAGTGTCTTGCCACTTCAAAGATGGGAAGTAGTTTCTTAAGAGAGAGATCGGAGGAAAAGGACCATATCCCCTGCTACAAAACATGGCAAACCCTCCTTCCTTCCCTCTCTCAGTCCATGCTAATCTGATGTAGAGTAAAATTTGTTCCCCATCCCAAATGTGGTGACTGGTTTGAGCAGAGGATCAGGACCATCTAGCACCGAACCTCCAGGTTTAAGTCCGAGCAGGAACATCAAAATCTCCAGCTTTGGCCGCAGCTACCTCCCAATGCTTTTGGGGAAGACCAACAACAACAAAAAAATGCCTGTGATACCTTTGGCATCACAAGTGGAAACAAATTCTTCCTGGCCCAATATGGCAACTAGCACGGCCAGGCCTAAAAGCATGGGAAAACCAAATGCCATTTTATATTGCAACCTGTGAATCACAAACACAACTCAATGCATTACACACACAAACCGGAGAGCCAGAAGTCCCCTTTATGTAGTCTCTCTGTACAGTACTCAGAACAAATTGTTCCCATTTTTGAGTAAGATCCTTAGGTAGGTCCCTAGAGTCCCTGTTTTAATATTCTTACAAAATTAATTAAATATTTATTAGTACGGTTATTTGCATTGTTAATGATAATAAGCAAGGCAGAAACATTTAAAACAAAGAACCAAAACTTAGAAACTCTGGCACAGACATTCATATGAGAATAAGCTGAATGTAAAGACAGGTCTTTAATTTTGTTGAGAGAATGAGATCACAAACCAAAAGCATTTTACCCTTACAATACGATGTGAAGTCTTAGCTGCCTGAGATTAGAACTGTCTTCTTACCCAGCCTATGTGTCACTGAAAAGCCCCTTTTTCTCCAAGTGCCTCCCCAAGGTCCCCAAACAGTTGAGGAGAAAACACTCACTCGCACTCGGGTGCAGCGCTGTCTGGATCATACTCCCTTTGCCGTTCTGCATTAGGAAGGTGTGCAGGATTGGGCGCCAGTGGAACAGAAAATTCCAGTGAGGCTAATCAAGTGAGTAGAGTTAATGTGTGTAAGTGATATAAAGACTGGGCTGTCCACTGTCAATCAGCAACTTCATACCTGAGGACTGATAATGAATGCTAAAAGACTGTTTTTTAGGTCCAGTCTGCCTTTAGATACCTCAAACTCCCTGTGACCCAACAAAAGTGTTAAGAAGGACTTGGGGTATTCAAAAGATGAAGGTTTTTGATATATTAGCATGCTCTTTTAAATTTTACACACAACATGATTTAAATCAGACAACTAGCATGAGTAAGCTCATCAAGTACGTTCCAAGCTTATGTCTGCATTTCCATATTAGTGATGCACCACAACTTCAGCGGGCGTAAACTGACATCGCTCTTTTGAAATCTATGGATGCAAGCCAATTTACTTTGGCTGCGTAGAAAATTATTTCCCTGGTGTCTACTTACTGAAATCATATGGGGAAAAAATGGTTTTCTGCTTTGGAACTTAGTACCCTCCGATTCTACCAAATGGCAAAGTTAGTTGATGTTGTTGCTTTTTGCATTCCAGTTCTTCAGAAGTACAGACTGCTTACTCATGCCATGGATTAGCACACTGCACATGGAGGTGCTGGAAACACTGCCTGCGTGCATTCAGCCTTCACATGTGGTGTCATTTTATTCAACAAGAATAGTTTTGTTTTGTTTTTTCTTTTTGTTGCACTGTCTGGGGATTTTTATAGTATATTTGGGAAACGTCCACTTTGAAAATATTGTTTTAGTTAATTTTTTGATAAGGCACCCAGGGGAGTTTGAAAGAAAGAAAGAATCATTTCAGAACATATTAGCATATGGATTTAGGTCCCAGTCTTGTACACAGTTACAAATTTGCTTACCTTATTCCCCCACAGTGTCCCATTGAAGTGGGAGAATAAGGTAGAGAGGTGGAATCACTAATCTGTTAAAAGTTAAGTGTGTGCTTAAGTATTTTCAGGATTCAGTCTGTAACACATGAGACTGAACAAAATCATAGTGTTTTATGTAAGGGCAGATCAGCATCACCATGGAAAACCATTAAAACTGAGCCGTAATCGAATCCAAAGAACAGTTTACTATGCCTATGATCAATAATCTTCATTTTAAATCCCAACCGAACCCATGTTACCCTGAGTGATCAAAAAAAATCTCAAAAGAATAAGGTGATTTACTTAAGAGTGATTTCCCTGTATCATTTCTCTTTTCTGTATTTTCACCGAAATATATCAAGGAAGCAAACTGTTTTAAGGGCGGTGTCAATGAAAAAGATGCCATCTGAGCAAGTCTTGAAGCATAAAGAGCGATGGGGACAATAGCATGACAGCAAATGTAGATATAATCTGAGAAGAAAGGAGATAGATGGGAGGCGTACATGGAACAGAGGTAGCAGAAAGTGAAAGGAGAAATTCATCTCAACTCAGCTTTCAGGACTGGGAGAAGTAAATTGAACTTGATATCTGATTAATGTAAAGAAGAAACTAAGGAGGGGGATTTTAATGTGTAATCAAACATATTAACTAGGCATAAAGTGATTTCAGAGGTGGCATTTTGGATGGATTGTGGGATAGAGATGCAAACTGCAAGAAGGCTAGCAGGAAAAAGTGAGAGATGGCTTAAGGTACTAGCAGCAGTACTAGAGATGGAGAACATGTGATAGGTGACATCAGAAATTCACAGACTTTTGAGGCTACAAGGGAGATTAGCATCATCTCGTTCGAGCCCCTGCATAAAACAAGTCAAACACCTGAGACCAGTACATTTTGAGTTCACCCCATACCTTTTGAGCTAGCATATGTTTTAAGATAATCAGTTTTAGTTTAAATAGTCCAAGTGATGGCAAGTCTACCAGATCCCTACATAGGTTTTTTCCAGTAGCTACTACCCTTCTTCTTTCTACTCTGCCTTTATCTAGTTAAAACTTTCAGCCACTGGATCTAGATATGTCTTTTTCTGTTGGATTAAAGTGTCTCCTACAATTTTAGAAACCTCGTAAATGAAGAAGTAACAGGATTTGATGACAAATGAGACAAGAGGAATCATGAATGATGGGGAGAATAGTAGGGTTAGCTGGAGAGATGAGGAGGGAAATGATAGAGGGGAAATATGTGAATGTCAAGTTTTGTAGAATAAATTCTCAATGCTAGAGAAACATGGCACAAGAAATCACATTTTTGCCAGATGCATGAAAAGCAAAACATATGGCTTGTTCGTCTCACATTTTTTGCATTTTTCTGCTCTGTCAACAGGCAGGTTTTGGAAGATGGAAAGTGCATTTCATTCCAGTGAAAGACCCACATTCTTTTTATTATCATTATTATTTTGCCAGCAAGAACAAGGCTGTTTTCAAACTGCTGAAAATGAATCCACTGAAAATCAAAGCCAGGAACAAATTTGAAAAACTCACAAACAAACTAGGAGCTTTACTAACATAGTAGGAAATTTTGCCCCGAACTTCATTTTTCAGGTTTCTTTTTAAGCATAGAAAAGGCATTAGTCACACATCTTCCTTATTTGCCTCCACAGGAGGAAGTCTTTTTGTCATTAGGCCTGGTTCTTGTCTGTGTTTTCACTGAAAGGGGTTAAGTCCCAATCTTATACATGTCAATGGCAAAATACTCAATGATTGTAATAAGTATAAAATTTACACCTAATTTCAAGGAGGTGTGGGTTCTTTTAACCAACCATTCATTAACTCTCCTACACACACACACACACACACACACACACTTTTTTCTCTTTCTTCGTCTCTTCCCATCAGGAAATTAACACATTCTGAAATGCTAGTTCAAATTCTGATCTCAGTGAAATAAGTGGCAAGACATTTTTTCAGTATTTTCTTTATCATCATCTCCCACAATGCAGCCTCAAATTCTGAATGGAAAATAAAAACTGATGAATAGCAAGTAAATAATAAAATGTGCAATACTCATCATGGAATCACGGAAATAGAATGATAGAAAACCAAGGGTAGGAAGGGGCTCAAAGATGTCATCTAGTCCAACCCTCTGCTCAACACAGGATCGTCTCTAACTAAGCCAAACCCATTAATTGTTTTGTGGCTTGCTCCAAAAAGCTTCTGATGATGGAGATAATCTGAGTAAATCTAGTTAAACTGTTCCAGTGCTGAAGCACCCTCATAATTATTTTTTTTCCTAATATCTATCCTAAAATTTCCTTTTTTGCTGTTTAAGACAATTACTTCTGGACCTGTCGCTTGTGGACAGAAAGTATTGCTGTACCACCCCATTTATAACAACCCTTTCTATATATGAAAACTATTAGCAGCTCCCCCTCAATCTTCTCTTCTCTAGACTAAGTATTTCTGTTCTTCCAACCTTTCTTTGAATGTCATGTTTTCTAAAGTTTCAACCATTTTTGTTTTGCTCTTCAGTGTACTCTTTCCAATATTTGTTCCTCTCTCTTAAAATGTGGTGCCCAGAATTGTGCACAGTACTCCAGAGAAGGCCTCAAAGGTACTGAACAATGTGGAAGATCAATTCCTCTGTCTTAAGTATCCTGATAAAGCACTTTCCTGGGAGACAGAAGATGGAGGTTTGAGCATGAGGGACTGAACTCAAGTCTTCCACATCCTGGCTGACTAATCTAATGACTAAGTTGTTTTGTAATGGCAACAACCCTACCACTCACTCCATCTGTCACGTAAAAGAAGGGAGTGACCTTCCCTAATTTTTAACAGAGACATGTAAGGTATTTAATTCCAGGAGAGAGCTTTGGATTGTGAAGCTCAAGTGGATGCAGGTACACTTCCATGCAATGCAGTTAGATATTTCACCCCCTCAGCCCCTGAGAGTCTTAGATTTAAGAAGTACCCCTCCCTCCATCATTCCCTAAGGACTTGCTTAGGAAGCAGCTAACATTCTTGCAGGCAAGCTAAGGAAGTATGGGCTAAATGAATGGACTGTAAGGTGGATAGAAAACTGGCTGAAGCATTGGGCTCAGAGAGTAGTAATCAATGGGTTGATGTCTAGTTGGCAGCTGGCATCAAGTAGAGTGCCCCCAGGGTCCGTGCTTGGACTGGTTTTGTTCAAGGTCTTCATCAATGATCTTGAAGATGGCATAGAGTGCACCCTCAGCAAGTTTGCAGATGACACCAAGCTGAGGGGCGTAGTGGATATGCTGGAGGGTAGGGCTGGGATTCAGAGTGACCTAGACAAATTGGAGGATTGGGACAAAAGGAATCTCATGAGGTTCAACAAGGACAAGTGCAAAGTCCTGCA
>NW_017729008.1:27007297-27009231 GCF_001723915.1 Gavialis gangeticus
CTGAATATGAGCCAACAGTGTGCCCTTCTTGCCAAGAAGGCTAACAGCATACTGCGCTGCACTGGTAGGTGTTGCCAGCAGGTCAAGGGAAATTATTGTTCCTCTCTATTCAGCACTGGTAAGACAACATCTGGAGTACTGCATTCAGTTTTGGGCCCCCCACTACAGAAAGGATGTCGACAAATTGGGGAGAGTCCAGCAGAGGACAATAAAATGGTGAGGGGGCTGGGGGACATGACTTATGAGGAAAGGCTGAGGAACTGGGGTTATTTAGTCTAGAGAAGAGGAGACTCAGGGGGGATTTAATAGCAGCCTTCAGCTACCCAAAGTGGGGTTTGAAAGAGGATGGAACTGCACTGTTCTCAGTGGTGGTAGAACAAGGAGCAGCAGTCTTGAGTTGCAGCAGGGGAAGTTTAGGTTAAATAGTAGGAAAAAAAATCTCACTAGAAGGGTAGTAAACACTGGAACAGGTTACCCAGAGAGGTGGTGGAAGCTCCATCCTTGGAAGTTTTTAAAACCTGGCTAGAGAAAACTTTGGTTGGGATGATCTAGTTAGGGATGATCCTGCTTTGAGCAGGGGGGTGGACTAGATGACCTCTTGAGGTCTCTTCCAACCCGAATTTTCTATGATTCTATAATTACCACTTGTTATGTATTCCATGAGAAGTACCTGACTCTCCCCATGCATTGTGTTGAGAGCCTAAATGTCTAACTCACAGGTCTGGATTCTGCTCTGGGATTCAGACAACAAAATCTGGACATGGTATTCTGAAAAATGTGACACTAATGTTCCTTTATGGATTTAGCCCATAGTTGCCATGTGAATAAGAATTTTATGTGATAATTGATGGTTATGATCAGCAGGTATATTTTCAGTTCAGAAGATACAAATAATCAAAATCAATACAAAGTGATTGGACAAAATAGTATATATATAAGCCAATTATTACCTGGATCAAAGGACTTTGTCTCATATGTCCTTGATTGGGTTTATCAGGAATTGGGCACTGTGCCTGGACATACTTCCACTAATATTGTATTTACCAGGCAGGAGTTAAAGGTAAAGATTTATTCATAAATTTAAATGCATGGCTTTTTTGTTTGCCTTGAGTTTCTTTAAACAAAGTTTTTCTGTGATGTGTGAAACCGCAACTCTCAAACCTATGACAACAGCTTGTGAGCAACTGCCACTGTGATGATAGTTACCCGAGTTTAGCCCAACAAGTTTCTGAAGATGATTACAAAGTGATGACACTAATGGTCTTGATTAGAAAGTGGAGAAAAGAAATGATAATTATAATTAAATCTCGGAAAGAGATGCTGGCTGTCAGGTTGGAAGAATTTTTATGGACTAAAAATGTAATGAACTCTCTAATTAAAATAATAAGTGCAGAATTAGGTGTTGGTTCAGGGAGATACTTTAGGTTAGACAAGTATTTAAGTAAGTGAGGAGTCCTATTGAAATGCTTAATTTAAGGCCAGGAATAAATTGAAGTCAATGGGATTAAATTGAAGTCAATAAGACTACTCACATTCTTAAGTACCTAGGTAATCAGGGAAATACTTTATAGGAGGGATTAACATAAAGTTCATGGATATGCTTTCAGTCAAACATGGAAATACTTACTCTGTATTCAGTGAGAGTTTAGTCTGAGATGAGGAGCAGAACAGAGTAAGGATCTCAAGATTTTTCCCTTTGTACTGATACCTTGATAAATCACTCAGTAAAAATGAACCATCAGCATCCTGCCATGAACATCTACCTGCCAAAAGAACACCAACACCAAATAACGAATATATAATATATATATTCAGCAGCAATAGATTTTTCCAAATACATACATGCACACAATGCAGGTATTTTGTATGGCTAGGGGGGGCTGTGGGGTGGGGGTGTGTGTGGAGGGATGGAATTTGTGAGTGTGGGGGGGCTG
>NW_017729008.1:27009761-27010094 GCF_001723915.1 Gavialis gangeticus
CACACACACACACACACACACACACACACACAAAGACACAGACAGACAGAAACACACACACACACACACACAGACACTGCCCAGAAGGTAAGTGTGTGTGTGGGGGGGGTCTTGGGGAGAGGAAAGGGATGGGGGGCAGATTGAGGTCCCCATGGTGAGGGAAGGCTATGTGGGACCAGGGCCGGAAGGTGAATGGGGTGCATGAACAGTGGCCATTTCTCAAGGACACAATCCTTGAAGCATAAAAGAAAACTGTTCCCAGGAAGAGGAAAGGTAGCAGAAAGGATGGCAAACCTTTCTGGCTCAATAGGGACATTGTGATCCTCTTGAAAA
>NW_017729008.1:27015094-27041654 GCF_001723915.1 Gavialis gangeticus
ATGGACAGGGGTTGGGGTGAATGGGGCCCTGGGACAGATTGTGGGACAGGTGGAGCTATGGGTGGCTTATCCAGAGGGAAGGGGGGGTTCCCCCTGCTGTGTGCACCCTCAGGGGAGGCATAGGGGGCATGTGCCCCCCATATGTGTGCGTAGGGAAGAGGCGGGCTGCTGCTGTGTGCTGAGCTCTGCATCCCACTGCCGTTGCCCCAGTAGCCGTGCAATGTGTGCAGGGGATGTGGCACAGCCGGTGCGTGGGTCCCAGGGCAAAGGCAATGGGATGCAGAGCCCATCCCATAGAAGCAGTCCACCCCCATCCTGCACACAAATGAGGGGGGAATGGTCCCCCATGCATGCCCCAGGTTGCGTGAAGCAGCAGGAGCCCCTTCCCATACACCTGGGCGAGCTACCTGCACCTCACACTGTCCCATGACCTACCCCAAAGCTCTATTCACCCCAGCCTGTGCCTCTGCCCCACTCCTCCCTCATTGTGGGGGACTCAACCCACCCCTCCAAGCTCCTTCCCTTCCCCCCACACCTTCTCCTTCACAGAATTGCCTGCTGGGCACTGCTCCACATGCTGCCGGGCTGGGCCAGTAGCCTCCTCCAGGCTGTGGCTACAGCTGCACACGGCCCTCCCACTCCCTGCTGCAGCTGCCTGGAGCTCGTGCCCAAGGTGCCCTGTGGTCCTTTGTGCTGCCATTGCTGCCCTGCAGTGTGGCCTGGAGGCAGCGGTGACAGCAACGGAGTGGAGCCCAGGTGAGGGCTCCAAAACCACATGAGCAATTAACGCATTAAAAAAAAAAAATTCAAACAATGAATTAATTGTGTGTGTTAACTGCAATTAATTGAATGCCCTAATATCTATATATCTGCCTGCTAAAAGTACACCAAATAACAAATATAGATTTAATATAAATCAACGATAGATTTTTCCAAATATGTACAAATTTACATAGCATTATATAGCAATGATATATATATATCTATATATCTATCTATCGATAGATAGATAGATAGATATGGCAACAATAGATTTTTCAAAATGTATATGCATTTGGAAATATCTGTTGCTTAAAAAAAATAGATGAGAACATTATGTACATTATATACCATATGTACCATTGTGTGCCGTAACATTTTGTATGTATTGGCACATTCTAATTAATCAAGATGACACCAAAATCTGTTTGTAGAAGTCACCTGACATTCTTGATTATCCCAGATATATACAAGAGGGAAGGATTTTGTTGGGGGTGTTATCTTTTTGGATGAACTGCATAGTTGGGATAACTGTAAGACAAGCTTTTGAATGTTCATGTAATTTAATCCCAAACAAGTAGCTGGTCCAATCAAGATATTACACAAAAAAATCTTTGCCTCTTGCATAATTCCTGGACCGTCATGGGTACACCATAATTTTAATGCTATCAAGACATATAGTCACATATTATATAAAACATTCTTTCATGCCGATGCTATGCTAGCTATTGGATTCTTAAATCCTATTGGTTGGTACTTAAAAGACCCATTGAAATTAATAGGATTTCAATCCACAGATCAGCTGGAGGAACAAGCACTTAACTAATGTTTAAGCCAGCCTGTTCTAAAAACAGGCATTTGTGTATAGGAATCTACATAATGACAACTATTAATTATAGTACTATAAAGAGCTGATGGAGGCATACAAAGTGTAGGTAAGATCTAAAACTAAATTTACTGTTCCAGCAAAAACATTACTGGTGTCTACTGCCTACAGGTGTGCAGGCCACCCAGACATGGATAAAGAATCTTTCCCAGCTGGAGAAGATTTAGAAGGTGACCCACTCTCAGATGAGGAAAACAGATTGTCCAACCATCTCAGAAGGAAACATGCCAAATGGAAGTGGTAAAGCCAGGAATATTAGGGTGAACTGATGTACTAGACTGGATGTTTTATGGTTTGTGTGTGGGAAAAGGCATCAAAGGATCAGATCTGTACTGGAACATCTGGATATTTCTGGGAAACTCTGGAGTTTCAGAAACTTTCAGTGCGGTTAAATAGAGTTCACAAATCCACACACTACCTCTAGACATGGAGTGCCCCACCACTTGATAGACCAAATGAAAGACAGAGGGGTCTGCCCCATTTTCCCAGATGCATTAGATGAAAAGGAGATCCAGCCAGGGAGCCCATTTGAGCCTGTTAAGGGCAAATACTCCATTAAAAGGAGATTAGCACTGAAAGCACAATTGTTCTATACATTTTCCTTGATGCTTTTTAGATCTCCTACTGGGGTGCAGGATACAGATGATGACAAGGAATTTCAAGTCAGGGACTGAAGGTGAATTTAAGTCAATAAATGCCTAGCAAATGAAATAGGAAAAAAAAGATGGTATATACCCATGCAGGGGAATGTCTGTGTGATAAATCAGATAATTATATTAGAAAATGCTTTGTGTGTGCTCTTGGAAGATAGTATAGGTATTTGTTCAGTCTTTTAAGGTGCAATACCAGTGCCATATTAAGGAAGAATAAATGAAGGTTATTGTGGAGTAGTATAAATGTTATAACAGCAAGCTAGAATGGACCATCTGGTTCAAAACAGAATGGTGAATACAAACTTTATTCTCAGACTGTATCTGGATGATAATAGGATTTGTAGTTATTCTCTTTATTGGGGTTTGAGTAGATGACAATGGGAGTGTGCGTGTTTGGGACAGTGCCCTGAGTATGATAAATAGCTTTTAAATCTACATTTACCTTACAGTAGATGAGGGATCATGTTCTAGGTTTTAAGTGCAGAAGGCATATTCATTAGGTAATATGACAGGTGGGTAGATAGAAAAAGGGTGGGAGTTTAGATAGGATTATATTTAACAATGTGGAATAGGGTTTGTAGATAAACATATTCCCAAAAGATCCACTTTCCAAGATATGTATTAATTAATCCCAGACATGTAGAGGTGCTTCAATTCTTTTTTCTTTCCTGTTAGCAAAACAAGAGAGCTTGTAAAGGACTAGAAATCATTCCTTATTCTAGGGAGGACATTTGCCTAATAGAGAAATAATCCTTGCCCAAAGTAGAAAAAATGCCTTTAAACATTGAACAGTATCTGGGGAGAATTAAATCTAATCTCCCTTTAGATAAGTGGCATAAATGTACAATTTTGTTTGTGCTGGTAATATAAAAGAAACACTTAGAAACAAAAAGAAGCCACTAAGTCAGTCACTTGCATTGTTGAGAAATCATTTTGACTTGGGTCAGATTTGTTGGTTTTCCATCAATCATTTTCAGCAACATTTATAAAGACGCCACATGACAATGCAGAGTAATATAGCAGCTACACAAGAGAGCACTGGAGCATCAGGCCCTAAGCTAGCTCCAAATGTTTAACTGACATAACCACAGGATTAATAAAGCCAGTGTCTAGTTATGAGCTACAGCTGTTTACAAATGCATCAGGAAGAGGCGGCTTTGGTATTTATATTCAGAGTTCTTTAGAAATAGTGTTGGCCAGAACTGTGGAAAAAGCAAAGCTATTTTGTTTTTTAAGAAATTCTGCTTTTAGAATTGTTTCCAGCACTTGTAATTTTGGTCATCAAGGATGAGTGGCCAATAGGGCTGTAAAACAATCTCCCAGGCTTATGCTTTAGGCACTAGAAGGGCCATTAGCCAGACAGCTGCAGATCAAGTGCTAGTGATTTAACGACTGTTTTTTGTTTTATTTTGAAGTGTCCTCGGATGCAGTTTTCTAGGCCAGCCACAGGCTTGGGTTCAATAGCAACATACTGTACCTATTTCTCCGTTTCCAGTTTACTCTAAACATTATAGGATTACTTTGTCAAGTCTGAAAAGCTTCTCTGTAAGGTTGATTACTGTAGATGTGAATAAATGGGATGTCGAGTTGTACTTGGCGTCTGGACAAAACCCCAATGGAACCAATGCTAGAGATTTAGGAAGTCCATGGCTTGTTTATTTAACATTTTCTAATACACCATATGTAATTACAGCTAGCAACTGACTGTGAACCCTCTAAGATACCTGCCACCAATCTGTGGCTCCCTTAGTCAATAATTTATACTCAGAGACACAAAAAAACAATTCTTTTTGGTCCATGTCTAGTCCTTGGATTTCAGGACACAGGTCAAATCAAACTGGACTTGCCCTGGAACAACCAAGGGTGAAGCCATGAAAACAAATTTTAGACATGTTGTTATTTAATTCATGAAGTGTCTGGGGGTATAGGGAAGTTAACAATGGTTATTAACATTCAGTGCTTATTAGCTTGAGATTTCTTTTCCTCCCACAGAGAGGCTAGTGGAGAATCTGAACAATTGTGGCTAGTCAACCCTGAGCCCATGTTTTTAGTTACAGATGACCTCAAGTTCGAGTTTATTTCTGTATCTAAATTTTCTCAGAATTTGAGAGCATCATGGACCAAAACTTCAAATATCACAACTTTGAACGTTATGTTGAATAAATCAGAAGGGGAACAAGCTAAAAACATAACATTGCTTAACTTCCCTACTAGGCAGGTGCATCTACATGTGCAATTAATGCAGCATGATAAACTCTGGAGCACTTTGAGCCAAAGTAAACTGCTCCCAAGCACAGCATCTACACTTGCGCCCAGGACAGCAGCACTTTGGACTGTGACAAAGCATGTCTTGGCTGGCAGCAGGTTCGAGGGTCAGCCTCGGGCTCAGGTGGCGGTGGTGGGTGGCAGAGGGGATGTCTGAGGCATGAGGGTGCTGAATAGGGTGGCCATCATAGAGGATATTTCAGTTTTCTGCTACTCTGTCCTCTACTGATATGAAACCGGACACCTTCATGTCCTCTATTTTTCTCTTGAAGAAAAATAGAGGACATAAGGGTGTCTGGTTTTTTATCAGTAGAGGATAGAGGACAACCTGACTGTCCTCTATGATGGCCATCCTAGTGCTGAACATGTGGAGCCTTGAAGCTAGGTGGCAGCCATGAGTCTGGCCCCTGCCTGGTCACCATCTGCACATTTGCTTCAGCACAGTTAAGTACTCCGCTGCAAGACAGTACTGTCCCCAACAGTATTATCTCATGGCAGAGTTAATTAGTTTACTGCTCCCTAATACCAGTGTATGTGTAGACCATGATGCTTTACTGCAGAGCCAATTAGTCAACGGTACGGTAAAGCACACATGTAGATGCACTTAGTATAGCCTTAATAGCTTTAATTAAAGCACAATTAAGTATATGACTAAATCTCTGCAGAAATGAGGCCTACTTTTTTGTGCAAATGCTTTAATATCTTCTTCATTGTAATGAGTCTTTCTGTAGAAATATAATTCAGGCCAGCATCCAGTCTCTGACCACAGCCTGCAGTAAACAGTTAGAAGGAAGACGTTTTCAGAGGGCAATTGCAAAATAACATGTCCATAGGTAATTTTCTTCCTAACACTTCTTCCTATCGTTTGCTAAATATGCCATAGGTTTAATACTAGTCTGTTTGTTTAATAAAGAGCGATATCCCTGATAATAAATAACTTGATAATCTAATGTAACTAGGGATTTTCTCATTAATGTAAGTGCACAGGTTCTCATTATTCATATACATGTTTACAGGAGTGCTACAGAAATATTCATAAACAAATTACATGAATATGGCAGTTTGCCCACTTACTCATTTTGCAACCATTCCCCTGTAATGCCCTCTTTACACAAATACATACACCAAAAATCTATGAGCCATGCTTCTGCACTAGATAGATTGACAATATAGGAACTGTTTAAATGAACAAAGCATGTGTTTCGTGATGTACTTGGGTGCAGGAAGGGGTGGTAATATTACTAATTACCAGTTGCCCTTTTGGCTGGAAAAAAGGCACAGCTCACAGCATCTAGCAGACTTGAGGACATAACGCTGCAAGCAAGATGGAGCGAAAGGCTTAACTGTTCTTTCATCAAAGATTAAAGCTGGTAAACATCCCATTTGGGTAACAAATGAACTTCACAGCCCTCACTTCTGATTTTGGTTTGGTTTCTTGTTTTTGTTTTTTGCATCTTGTGAGATTCGCCAAGTAAGGACAATTTGTATTAAATGAAGCAACGGAGAACATTCAGAGCTTGCATCAAGTCACCGTTAAAAGTCATAAATGAGATTAGTTTGGCATGTAGTTCTTGGCAATTTTAATTCAAGTGCTTGGATTGTAAATAAGGAAATAATTGAAGAATGAGGCTGACTTCAGTACTGCCTGCACTGAAAAGCCAGCTCCATGTTCTCTGCACCAACATAAAAATCCATCCCAGTATTTTTTTTTTAACATCTACAACAAGGCAACCTCATGATGAATAATGAGGTCTCAGAAGGGAATTCAGCAGATTTCTGATACTTTTGGCTCTACGTTGTTGGTGAAATGCAACACAAAACTGGCAAAACCATATGCACCAATTAAGCTCTTAAGGCCAGATCTTTTGCCTTATTTTATGGCTACAAGGATCCTCTTCATTCTGCCATGGCAAAACTGATTGTGGCAGAGCACAGATTATGCCTGCCACTTTAAAAGGTATCAGGCAGGCTTGAGTAGCCAGCAGGTATGGTTTGGCCCAATTAGATGGCTGCATGACTGAAAGAGGGCCACTGAATTGGAGGAGGACTGGGAAGCCTCAGTATAAGTCCAGACCCTTGGAGTAGAGCTGGAAGTTACACCAGGGAGCCAGAGAAACATCACTCAGGCTGCAGACTAACTCCCAGAACATCTGGAGGTTAGGGTAGGAACTATGGGAATGGAGGAGGTTCCTGTTGGTCCTGGGTAAGACCTGAAACTGCACCCTACTGGGGTTGGATGGTGTGGTGGGGCTGCCTGTGGTGGGGCAGTCACCAGGAACTGCCACACCTGTGCCTCCCTAGTAAAAGGGAGCCATATAGTCTCAGCCCCACTATGTGGTGGGTTACCCCATAGAGGGGGCAGGTTTGCTGTTCAGGCATGTTGACAGACACCTGAGGCCTGAGTGAGCCATAGGCCAAGTCTGAAATATCCAATGTCAGAGAGGACCAGGGGCTGGACTAAGCTCAGAGTGTGGAGGGGTAAGCTGACACCCTGTTGTAGAGAAGGGCCTGAATTGGGTGGCCTGAAGTTCTGAGAGGGGCCAGGACCACGAGTGCAAGAGATGAAGCCTGAAGGGCTATATAGAGTAGGGAGCCTGGGTGGTCCTGAAGGGCAATACAGAGTAGGACAGTGAGACTGAGACACAGTGAGGGGCAGTAAGACTGAGGCCAAAGCGAAGGGCAAAGTGAGTGCGACTCAGCTAGGGGTAGTATGAGACAGTCTCAGCATGGGGCTGAGTTTGGCTCAGTAAGTGGCCAAGAAAATTGCTACCAATATTAAATTGCCATCTGCGAGGCATGGGACATGGTGCAGGGATGGTTTGGAGCCATATATTATGCCCTTGACATTGGGATATAAAAGGGCAGTGTGACAGAGGGCTGTCCTGGGGCCAATCACAGTATGGGCCTGCCCACATGTCCAGGGCAGGCTGCCCTAATTTACTCACTATGCTTTGATATAGTAATCCTGGATGTAAAATATAGGAGGATGCCCATTTAATACCCCAATGCCTAGGGCATTATACATGGATCCAAACTCCCTTGTACCACGTTCCATGTCTTGCGGATGGCACCTAAATCACTTTCACTGTTATTCCCTCAGCACCACTGCTGGTCCACACTTGGACTCTGGCCCAAACTTGGCCAAAGGTGTCCAAAGGCGTCCAAAGGCTTACCATGGCCACATGCCTGCCCCCTCCCCCCACTGGGGCCCCTACTCTCACACACACTCTGGACTTCCTGCCTCTCATTAGGCTCCTAGCCCTTTTCACCCTGTTCCCACTCTAGGGTCACTACTCTGTCGTCTTACTGGGCCTCAAGTTTCTTCGGCTGGCCTGGTGCCACAGAGATCTTACATGAGGCAGCCCTTCACTCAGCTCGGCTTCCCTGAGCCCCTGGCCTCACCCCTGCCACTTCTAATCAGGGTTTTGCCTAGCTCCTGTGTAGACCCACAATTCCAAGCCCCTTTTGCAAGGCTCACCTCATTCTTCCCTAGGTCCAAAACCCTCTCCCTAGGGCTTGAGACACTACCTTCCCCATAGCTTCTACCCTGCACCTCCAGATGTACCTGGGAGCGGGATATCTCAAGCTGATGATGTTCCTCCAGCAGTGTCCCAACAGCGACTGCTGGCTCTGCTCCTCAGGGCCTATTCTTATGCTGAGGCTCCACAGCCCAGCTCCAATCAGGCAGCCTGCTGGCTGTCATGTGACCATCTGATTGGCTCTGCAGTCACCTGCAGGCTGCCTCACAGCCTGCTCAGGCCTTTAAAGTGGCAAATACCCACAGATGTGCTGCCACAGGCAGCCTCCTGTCTATGAACAACTGGTCGGTTCCAACAAAGGCATGACAGACAAGTCAGACGGGTGGGCTTCCCTAGACAAGTGGGCAGGCCAACAATTGGACCAACCTTGGGAAGGCCTTCCGTCACACTGATCCTCATCCATTTTTCACGGGAAGCAGATATTTTTTCACAAGCCTGCTGGGTCACACATGTTTTTAGGGTTCCCTTACATGGGAAACTTCTTGGTGAGAACAGTGTCATGTAAAAAGATCTATTAATGTGTAGGATACTTTGGTCTTCCTCAGACATCCATAAAAAGATAGTGCAGGAGGGTCACCAGCTAATGGTTTGCATAGCATCTCTTCAGACTGGGGAAGGTTTGCTTCTTTTATCCACATGCTTCCCAGTTGGATGCCAGCTGAAGGACTTGGGTCTTAAAGTGATGACAGAAAAAGAAACGTTTTTATCTAGATGAGACAGAAAGGATGGCAGGATGCTTAAGGACTGAGTAGATTCTTCTATAGATGCTGGTTAGGCATAATTTTCATTCATACAGTAAAAGGAAACACAACCTTTTATCTTTTTTTCTATCTGCCTGTAAATCCTCTAGAGCTTTTTATGCATCTGTACCTATCTCAGAACAAAGGCCCCACACACCTGACATTAATATCTCCATAAAATTATACTTAAATCATCAAGTTATTATTATGCATACTTGATGGGTGAAAGTCCTCGTTTCAAATAAGAGGTGAATTAGGTTTAATTATTTTTGTATGTTTGACTTGTTCTGACTTGAACAAAAACGTGTCTGTCCCTGGTTTTGGTAACTAAAATTAGTTAATCTGCAGTTCAATTATAAGGGTCTTAAGGCAGAAGTATAATTATAGATTTCAGATTTATGTAAAAAATGCTGGCCATTCAATAAACCCAGAATTGCACTGCAAATCAGTAGCAGACAATATGTAACTGACTTCTACTTATCCAAAGTTGGAATTTATTGGTTTGAGATTCCTAAGTAATATAATTTGTCTAAGCCTGTCACTTCAAAGAGCAAAGCATTATGTTAAGACCCATGATATTAAGAGTGTAGGGTATGATCCTGATCTTGTTCATATTTTGTTCTGAAAAAGCTGATACAGAGATTTCATACCAACAATCTCAGGCCTTAAATGTTCATGCTATTTTGCATCCTAATGTAGTACACTCTTCCCTTAAAGCTCTTTCCAGAATAGGTCTCAGATTTGAGTCCCAACTCACACACCTCATTTGAATCTGTATTTAAAGGGTGTTACATTTTCATATTGCAGACTTTAAACGTCCTGTTTACACCTCTGGAGCAGATGTTTATTGCTCTAACAATTTCCCTATCTTAACAGCCTCTCAGTGATGCAAATAAGGCAGTAATGCAAATCCAATTTCCAGAAGAATACAGCTTCTGTTCCCCACCCTCCCCTGGAGATAATCTTAAACCAAACGCCGTTTTTAAATTCACTCAAGTCAGAGAGGAAGAGTGGATCTCAGAGTTTACCAGGCAAAACATTTGGTGTCCTTAAGCCACTGACTCTTGAGCCTGTGAGTGTTCAGCAATTTATTTCAGTTTGAAATGCAGCCTTTTCTATGTTCACTGGACTAAAAGTGTTCTCTTTGCCTTGCCAAACTATGCAGAAGTTTACATATTCCAAAAAATATTAATAAAAATGATAATATGCCAGACAGAATCATGCTATAAATATTTATTAAGCTAAGCAAAACACAATAAAATAGCATGCATCTAAAAAAATAAATCCCTGGAAAAAAGTAATGTTTAAATGCAGCTCTACAAAGCCTTTTTTTTTTTTTTTTTGGTATTTGTAAGTAACAAGTGTTCTGTTAAAGAAACAGAACACAATTCTAAAGACAGCAGCAGGTTTGTTTCTGTATGGGTACTACATAAAATGGCATCTTGTAGTAGGTTTTTGCCTATCTGCTTTTTCTATGGGGCAAGATGCTGAAAAAGAAATTTTATTCCTCTTATTTATTTAATGATATCACCTGCCAGATAAATAATACTCAAGATGAACAGAAGGTGTAAAATCTTGTCATCTCCTTATAGGTACTGAAAAAAGTATAAAGGAAAAAAGAAAGATTCTGACCAAAATTTTCCCTGCAAAATATACACCTGGAGCAAAGGATACAGAATTGTGGTTCATAGGCAGGTGACTTTAATTTAGTGATTCCTGCATTTTTTAAATGAAAAACAAAAGTTTAAGACAAGAATATTAGCAGCTTTTGGTTTAGTCAGAAATTCATGACAATGTAAATTAATTTTTGGCGGCTTCATTAGTTGAGATGTTATATCCTTTGCAGTCTTTTTTTTAATATTAGAAATTATAACTAACCCTTCAAATTTACAGTCAGCTTTTTCTACTGAGCTTTTTCTACATTTCTAAAAATGTAACACTGCAACAGAGATACCATTAAATAAGACAAAGCCATAATCCCACCAAAAACTAGTTTTAATTTTCCCAACATATATGTTACTAAATATAACACTGCTACTTGCTGCAAATACAATAGATGGGTTGCATTAAAAAGTTTAAGTACTACCTAAGGTAATTATTAACTTAGTGTCTGAGGACTTTAGGATTTTTAAGATCCCTATATGGTAAGGAAACGCTATTAGCCCTCTTTACAGATGGTGAACTGAGGCCCAGATCCACTACACAGTGGCTTTTCATAGTTTAATTGTTGGTAGGGTCGGAAGGGACCTAAGCAGATCATCTAGTCTGACCCCCTGCCATGGGTAGGAAAGGATGCTGGGGTCAAATGACCTCAGCTAGGTGGCTGTCTAGCCTCTTTTTGAAGACCCTCAGGATAGGGGCAAGCACCACTTCCCTTGGAAGTTGGTTCCAGATCCTAGCCGCCCTGACTGTGAAGTAGTGCCTCCTAATGTCTAGCCTGAACCTACTCTCAGTCAACTTATGGCTGTTGTTCCTTTTTACCCCCAGTAGTGCTCAGAGGAACAGGGATTCTCCTACTGCCTGATGGTCCCCCTTGGCAAGTTTATAGGTGACCACCAGATCCCCCCTCAGCCTTCTCTTGTGGAGGCTGAACAGGTTCAGGTCCCATAGCCTCTTCTCGTAGGGCCTGCCCTGCTGCCCCCTGATCATGCGAGTGGCCCTCCTCAGGACCCCCTCGATGCTGACTACATATTTCCTGAAGTGCGGTGCCCAGAACTGGATGCGGTACTCCAGCTGCGGTCTGACCAGTGCCGCAGAGAGGGGAGGATCACCTTGGATCTGCTTGAGATGCATCTGTGGATGCATGACAAGGTGGGGTTGGCCTTCCTAACTGCCTTCCCACACTGCCGGCCCATGTTCATCTTGGCATCAGTAGTGACTCCAAGATCCTTTTCTGCCTCTGCACTGACAAGAAGGGAGTTCCCCAGCCTGTAGGTATGGTGCTGGTTCTTCCTCCCCAGGTGCAGCACCTTGCACTTGTCAGTGTTGAATCCCATCCTATTCTCATCCACCCAACCCTGTAACCTGCTGAGATCTAGTTGTAGCCTGTCCCACTCCTGCAGCATGCCCACTTCTCCCCACATCTTAGTGTCATCTGCAAACTTGAACAAGGTGCTTTTCACCCCCTTGTCCAAATCGCTGATGAAAATATTGAATAGTGTGGGCCCGAGGTCTGAGCCCTGGAGGACCACACTGTCCACATCTCTTTTAAACTTCCTAAAGTCATTCAACCCTTTCATATCAATTCTTCTGCCGACCCCTGGCTCTGTGGGCTATGTGAGCTGACACAGAGCCAAGTGACCAGCGTGGCAATGGCAGCACGCTGCCTTCTGGCCTACTCCATAAGTGCCCCAATCCCTTTGCAAACATGCTGATGAAACCCCAGGGTTCGAGGGGACATGGTTTGAAAACCACTGCACTAAGGCAAGATGAGACTCAGCATTGTCACACCTCGCTGGTTACAGAAATAGAATTTGAAAATTGGAGTTAGACACCTGTGTTTGGAGCTACAACACTGAGCAGGGAGATGCACAGGCTCTCAATAAGAAACAGAGAGAAGGAAGAGCCTGAAATCTCACCAATCTGTCAGATTTGTGTACTACCTGAAACCTGAAGTTAGGTACCCAGATGAGACACTGATTCAAAGCCTGAAAGTACTTTTGGCTTTGGGTGTGTTTTCTTTTATTTAAAAGATGGCTGGAAGTGTTGGTGGAACTACCAGTTCCCTTTCATAAAGCAGATTAATCATATAAAATGGGAAGACTGCTGCACAAATGCCATCAGCCTTGCTGAAGCCAATGTAACCAGCATCGAGTCAGTGATCCTCACCTTCACTGGATTAGACATTGTGTGTGGATGCCTGACTCTTGACTCCCAAAACAAGTGATCTACTCTCAGCCTGAGATCTTGAGGTGGCCAGAGGAAATGCTACAAGGACACATGGAAAGCATATCTTAAGAAAACTGATGTTGACATCAAGACTTGGAAGGACTTGGCTACTGACTGACTCCAGTGGTGCCACAACCTCAACCAAGCAGCTGCCCATTTCAAGCATCTTTCCCTCAAAGCAGACAAGAGATAATGGAAGAAGGAAAAGGAGAGAAATCCTGGCCGACAGACTATCCTCCCTATGGAAAGATCTGCAGCTTCTATGGACAGATCTGTGGCTCAAGGATTGGACTCTTAAGTCACCTCAAGACCCATCAATAAGCAGTGGTAGAAACCATCCTCAGATTGAGGGACTGCTGACAATGAGGAGATTAATAGTTGGAGCACTCTCTATTTCTCTTCTACCCCTTCACATTGAAACTGTACCACTGTCTAGAAAAGAAGCCGAGATTCAGAAGGTCAGAAAAAGAACAAATTAAAAGGCCATGTGTCTGTAGTGACAAGAACAGTACCCTGGGAGAGGAAATCCTGGGTGCTGGCCCTTTCTCCAGGGACTGTGCAGGGATTTTGCATTACAGAGTTATTGGATAACATGCAGAACAGGGACTACACCCCAGGACTACCGCTGGGTGTGATTGTGCCCAAGTTCCTTGTGGACCCAGGCTTTTCTTGTAGTCAGTGGAACTGTTTTGGACTACAACTCGAGACAGCAAGATCTTAGTGAAATTAGCCAGAGGCTGGAGAGGCCCAATCCTGCATTATTTGATTCAACAGGAGTTTGCCATTGACTTAAATGGGTCAGGTAGCCTTAGCATATACTGTCATCTGAGTTCCCCTAAAACTGCTTAACACACACTATTTAAATATTGTATTGAACTGCTCAGAAAAGCTGTTTGTGTTTTAAAACAACACAAAATTTTAGCAGCACAAGGCTATTCATTTACTGAGCCTGGTTGTGAAAAGAGTTAACACCATGCTAGGCATTAACTCAAATATTTACTTCTCTAAATCATAGGTTGTTTCTCCTATTGACTTAAAAAATAAACTACGATTAGGCAGGATTAATAGGAAACCACCTTTTGCTTTACCTCCGCTGTGCTAAATCCCTCTTTATTCCTGAGGAAACTGAGTGTGTTTGAATGCTCATGAGTACAAGCTATCTCCACCTACTCAAGAGGATGTGTAATATGTCTTGTGTCCAAGGTCCTGCCAAGCACTGACCCATAGCACAAGTTCACCCTTTTTCTGTCAATCAAGCAGGCTTTTCTAATCCTGACATGTAACTAACCCTCTCCACACCAGACAATCTTGTATGAGCAAAAATGTACAACGGCTATCTGACAGCGATCTCCGTTGCAGAAACACAAAAAGCTGAACAGTGATCAGGAAATGTCTTGTAGACCGCTACAATTTTGTGTATAGTTTTCTTCTTTGGTTTCTTTTCTTTTTACTTGGGCTGAGTTAGTTTTTTTTGAAGAGTGGAAAAGAGAGACTCACAACAGCCAACTCTGTTCGCAGATCCATAGGTATCCAAGGGAATTCCACTGGCGTTAAACTTCATTTACATTGTCTGTGTAATTGAGTGGAGAATTTGGTCCAAACATTAAAATACATGGTGAATTAATAAAGTATGCCTTGTGTAATATTCTACATTAAATTCAGTTCAGAGAATATGGGAGCAGTTTAATTAGGTAACTGAATTGGATAGAGATTGAGCAGATACTGGGTAGTTTATATATCATGTCTCAAGCCCAAATACAGTAATCTAATAACACCACAGGCAAGCTACTTTCAGATGGTTCCCAGTAAAGAAAGAATTGAAGTCAGGAAGTCTGTGACTTTGATGTAGCATTAGGTAAAGATCTTTGAAAAATGAAAGGGATATTGTATACCCTTAACTAGTACCAAAAGTACATTGTACTGCACAGACTGGCTTATACGTCAGTTTTACACCTGCATAATTCCATTGACTTTAAAGGAGTTATACCTGGTTTATAATGGTGCAGCTAGAAGAGAGATCCTGGTCTCAAACTTTAAATCAACAAGATTATAACACACAGAAAAATGCACTCCCAAATCTCCACTGATATAGATGGCCATATCCCTGGTATATGTAAACTGGCAAAAAAGCCATTGATCTAAAAGGAGCTAGAGGCTTAACTTTCCTGAGGATAGATTAAGACAATATTGCAATGTCATTTCACTTGAATAATAAGGGTCTATTCAACTCACAATCCTGTGAATTTTACAGAAACACAACATCCAGGATTGTCTATGAAACCAGCTTAAAAAAACCCTTAATAAAAATAAAATGCTGGCTCCCCAGGCACCAGCTGGCAGGATAGTACAATGGGCAGCAGACGAGATGGCAACGCCCCCTCATCCCTCCTTCCCACCCTCCCCTGGGGCCTCTCCGCCAATCAGCGCTGAGCGGCGAGGCCACACATAGGATTGCCAGCAGACAAGATGGAGGACTCTCCCTCCTCCATCCTCCCCCCGCTGGGGCCTCTCCACCCATTAGTGCTGAGAGGCAGGGCTGCCAGAGCACATCCAGGAAACAGCTGCAGAATTTGCTATGCTGCGATCAACCTGCGAAAATTGTTTGATTTCTCTGTGATTTAAGCAACATTTGTTTCGCTTAATTGATTAGTTTCTTCGCACCTATCTATAAGGTGCACAGTAGACTATACCAGTATTTGCTGTTACTAGCTAAATAAAATGTAATTGATTATATTTGCATTGAATTTAATAAATAAATTAGTGGAATAAAGAAATTAGGATTGGGATTACTAAAAGTACACATAGAGCATGTCTACACATTAGGGCTGTGTGAAGCTTCAGTCCCTGATTCAATTTGGCGGAGATTCAGCCCGATTTGGTAGCCAAATATCCAAATCTGAATCGAATCAGGAGGCCCTTTAATCTTTCTGAATCGAATCAGAAGCCTCCAAATCAATTTGGAGAGGTTTGGAAAGATTCAGTGATCTGGATATAGACACAGCTTTAAATGGGTTTTTTGCATACCTCAAAGTACCAGGTGGCTCATGAATGCTGGTCCACTCAGCAGCAGACCTGGAAGTGGATCAGAAGCACTTCTGGTCCACTTCCAGTTCTGCCAGGGAGCATGCGGGGGGGGGGAGGAGGGGCCGGTGCCTACTAGGTCTGGGGTGGGACACCTGGGGTCCTCCCCCCGCAACCAATTGCTTCCAGTCCACTTCTGGGTTCGATGCTAAGCACACAGGCCTCCACCCCCCATGTGGGATGCTCCATCTGCCCCAGCATCACAGCATTCACAAACCACACCTGGTACCTCGAGGTATGTAGAAAAACATTTAAAGCTGTGTCTATGGCTGAATTGCTGATTCTCTGAACCAGCATCGAATCTTCAGATTAGGATTTGGCTGAATTGAATCAGGACAGTGATCCGAATCAACAAAGCAAATCACTGTCCCTGATTCGGACTGAATCCAAATCTGAATCAAATATGGCCCGTTTTGCATACGTGCATTACTGTACTGTGATTGCTGTGCATTAAGTTTAGTGCCTGTAATAACAGGTGCTAATTAAATGTGCAGTAACCAGCACTACTGCACAGTCGCATCAGCGCACACTTTTTAAGTGATGCAAATGTGCAGTAGACTTATTCTACTGTGCATTAGTGCAATTGCATGGCTTTCACTGTGATGCGCTAATGCACAGTAGATTGAGTCTACAAGCTGCTTACATATAGCAGCTTGTATAAACGCGCCCACTGAGTTGGAAGAAACCTCCAGGGGCATATAGTCCAAACCCCTGCATAAATCCTAAATCGTTCCTGACAAATGCTTATCCAGCCTCTTGAAAACTTCCTAAGAAGGGGTTTCTACAGCTTCATGAGGCAGCTTGTTCCAGTATCCTACTGTTCTGACACTAAGGACATTTTTTTTTCTCCCCCTGAGAATTAGTCTGAATCAGCTTTACTGCAGTTTAAATCCATAGCTTTGATAGTGAAGCATATGGAATCAAAAGGTTCTGCTATTATTTTCAATAAATCATCGGTCTCAAAGTTTTGCAAGCTGCATCCTTTTTTATTTATTTTTTGGTCTTCTGTGCATCCATAAGGGTTGTTGCCAAGGTCATAGACACTGTTGCAAATCCTCGGCTTTGCTTCTTCACAGCCATGCTTTGCTGGAACTTCAGAGCAACCCTTGCCACAAACACAGATCAAACCCATTTAAAGCTCTGCTTTTTTGAACAAGAGGGTGTGAAACATTACACCTGATGTCTGCATCCTGCTCCAAACAGAGAGGACCCACGTGGTCCCCTCTGCATTGAATGCTGTCCATCACCCTTTCCTAGGCTGGGCGATCTGGCCCTGAGGAAATGTGTTTAAAGTCATCCTCTCCTCTGGTGAATAATGACAGCCCTAGCTATGTTACTTTGTGTGGTAGAGTAAATAATCATTGTAAACCTGGCAATTATAGCAAAACTGGGAGCAACTGGACAAAAAAGTGCATGTATTCCCTGAGCTCTGAGCTTTGTATATTTTCTACATTTATTACTCTGTTGAAATGTTTCCTAAAACCAGAGTGATGCAACACAAAATCCCTTGTTCTATTGAAACCATAGACTGCGGAGAGACAGATACAGCGAATGTTGCTCTAATCAAAGAAAATAAGGGTAGACATTGGATCTGATCGTGTAGTCTGGCTATTTTATAGCTGTCCTGGCTCCTAAGGAAATGGATCTCTTTACAAACAGAACCTGTTAGAATGCAGACATTTTTGACATATTAAAAGTCTGCATTTGTTTGATCTTAACCAACAATCTGAATGTATATCAACAGAAAGAAAGCACACATCTGCCCCAACAGGCATGTTTACAATCATTTTAATGACACCATTAGATGCTGTTTGCCAGTGCTCACTCATTTCAGGCTTTTATATATAAACCATGTGAGATAAGTTTACCACCTGTGCAAAATGGAAACAACCCATTTCAAGGAATAATTTTAATGGCATACACTGCATAGCTCAATAGTTTCCCTGTGTTTCCTAAGTTAATTGTGGGAGCACAATTACATTAGTCTTGAAAACATAGGGTTTCTCTGTTCCCGGATAATGTTTCTGCTAGGTTGTGGCTAGCTTAAGAATTAGTCTAAACAGATCTTTGCATGCTTGCAAGACATCCAAACACCTCTTAAAGCCTGGCCACTTTTGCAAAGTTTCCCAGGTGACAGGTGAGATTAGAAGCTCATTTGAGAGAGAGAGAAAGAGAGGTTTAAAAACCCTCCAAAAACATATCCCTGCTATGTTAAGACTTCTTAGATTTAGATGTTTTAAGAAAGCTTAGATGCTTGTTTGAGACCCTGATCCTGTTCTCACTGATGTCCTTGACAAAATGCTAATAACCGGTTCCAAAAAGCTATTTCTGTGCCTAAGTAGGTTTTTGGATGTGGCTTCTCAAAAATGTAGTTGAAATGAAAATTGCATATATTATGTGTTCTTGAAAAAGACAAGAGATATAGTAGCTACATCCATCCCAAGAAATTCTTGCTGTTGCATTTGCTAGTATAAATGCAGATTAACCTCCAACTCCCTCATTGCTACTGTTACTTCTAATTGATTTCTTTAGACAAAGTGACTAGGAGTACTAGGCATTGACCAGGACCCAATTATGCTAGGAGTTGTAGGAACACAAAAAGAAAAGAAAAGAAAAAAGGGCTCCAAAGACAGATCTAAGTTTTCAAAAGGTGCCACTAACTGACTTAAGGATTTAGCCAAAATGTCTAATTTCCCCTCTTTCTGGAAAAAAAAAAAATTAAGTTACATGTGCTGGATACTAGATGTTGTTTCTCAAAGCCAAGCTCTGACTGTAATTGAGAACCATTAGAGAGATGGAGTCGGCACATGCAAATGTAATGTGACTCCTTTCAAAGAGTCTTGCAGAAAACTGTTTCTAGACAAACAGCAGCAGCTAAGGTGTGAACTGCAGGTCACTTGCCCACCTCAACGAAAATGTAAAAAAGAAAACAGCTGGAATCAAAACTGGTCACACCCCCATCACTGTTAAACTAGACATGTGCCTTCGCAGCAGTTTTCAAAGAAACTTCATTAGGTACCAAGTAAGTGTCCCGAATGTGTATTACCACCTTAAAACTGCTCAAACAACGTTCTTGTAAACGTGCTCATTTATGCGTTTGCTTCAAAATGTGCTTTTGAAAAACAATTAAAAATAAAATCTCAGGGGAAAAAAAATCAGTCCCCTCCCTCCACTTTTTTCAGTTTGAAATTGCCAAAGTTGCAGGGATTTCAGGTTTTAAATGATTTTTTTTTTAAATACTGTGAAAACAGGATTTTTTGGGGGGGATATAAGGGGGTTGGGGGACGGAGGGGAGGGTGGAAGAAAAGACAAACCTGACCGGCTCTCCATGCACACCATAGTAGCTAGGCTGAAAATTTCCAAGATAATCTTCCCCTTGCACCTTCAATATTTCTGTCTCAACATTTTAGGTTATATTTCATTCTTATACATAGCACTTCCTCACCCTGGAAAATGAGGCATACTACTACCTTCATTATTCCCCCTCTGAAATAATGCTTTTGTGAAATGTGGATATCATATCCATATTAAGTACACTAACATTAGTTTAAAATATTTCAAAATGCAATTAAGAAAAATACCTTCTTGCAATGATTTTGCCCATTGGTTATCACTAAACCAGCCACAAACTCAGGAGATGAGATTTAATTTCTGGCCAGTGTGTTAACTAGTATCCTGACCTACAGAACATATTAGAGTCATCATAATTTGATCCCCATTCAGCATAGCACATGCTTAAATCTTACTGGATTTCACTAGGATCTGAGTGTGTACTTAAATTTAATTGTGCTAATAAGTACTTTGTTGAATGCAGGGTGGCTATTTCTGTTTCATAAACAACAAGTAAACCACTTGCTGTATTTATGCATCCTTTTTGATATTTCACAGCTGGGTAGTTAAATCAAATGGATTTTTTTCTCTCCAAGCTGTATCAAGTTGTTTTTTTTACAAAGGGTGCGGGAAAGAAGGGAGTATTTATATGCATTTCATTGAGTGAGTTAAGCAAGCAAAGCTATGACACATGCTGAGTGTAAACCAGGTGCTCCTTTGCTTTACTAGCCTGCTTAGAGTGAGTGCAGGACTCATTAAGGAGTTGGATCACCCATCACCAGCTTTGTGAACTTTCCATTTTGAGAGGGTAAGTGCAAAAAACCTTGAAATATAGTGCCCTGTATTTTAAACAGGGCATTTTACCTAGGGAAGACCGACTAAAATACCCATCAGTGCTCTGATAAACTGGCAACATTATATCATTCTTACAGGATTGGCAATTTATTCATGACAAGTTTCTTTTATCTATGTTCAGTAAAAATGGTAACTACTAAAAAAAACCCTTGGGTCACAAGACTAATGTTCCACAGCTTGCCTATATTGCATTGCACCTGAAAGGAACGCACACATACAAATGTAATGAGATCTAATGTGCTTTCTACATTGTTTTCAGGATAATAAATATTTTACACTGGGGAACATACTCTTCTCATTTGGGGGAAGTGGCTTGTGATGGTTTGATAGTGGGCAATTCCTTTTTTCTATTTTTTTTTTTTCTTTTTAGTTCCATGAAACACCACTTTGGTTTTCCAGAGACTGTCATTCTAGTCTCTGTCCTTACCTCTCACTTTCTACACTAGCACATTTGGTGTCTAACGATGGGGAGCTCTTTGTGAACAAGACTTTGGCCAACTAAAGGGATTTTATTTATTTATTAGATTTATGCACAAAAGAGGGTCAGAGTGTCTTACAATAAAAACATCTTATAAAGACAGATAATAATATTAAAATAAATAATATGTAAGAGAAAAAACTCCCAAGACAATGCTCCCAAACTTAATTCTTCCTGCTGAAGGGTTGTCCAAATAAAGAGGTCTTATAGTGCGTCTGGAAGATGATCGGGCTTGGTTTCAGAATACAAGATGAGGCCGTGTTCCAGAACTGAAGAGTGACTATCCACCATCCTCCCATGTGTTTTCAGAAAGCAAAACTGGTGTATCAATGATATTTTCAAGAAGATGTTCTTTGCTGAACAGAGAAAGTACGACGTAGCATAAGGGAAGAACCTAAACAATGTATGGACCAGACCATTTCAGGACTTTTAGTTTGCTTCTCTGATAGAAACAGTCTTTTCATCATCAGACTCATACAACCAAATGTATGACATAGGTATGCATAGAATTCAGGTTATCCATTTATTAGGGCATTGTCTGAGATGACCTATTGTGTGTGTTCACAAAAGCTAGGTACAGACATTCAAAGAGCCCAAGGCAAAATCTGTCTAAATTACACAGTTGTCTCTAAGTGGCGTAGTTTAGATCGGTAGCAAACAGAACACACATTCACCCTTGGCTGGGGGGGCAAATCTTAGATCAGGTTCCACCATTTTTAAACCAGTCTATATGTGCTGAACTTCTATTCTGCTCCAGGTATAGACTGGTTTTGTGTGTTGAACTTCTGTTCCGTTATAGGTATAGACCAGTTTTGCACGCTGAACATCTGTTCTTTTATGTGTATAGACCTGTTTCTGACAAGTTATACCAGTAAAAGTGCAATGACTGTACCTGGCAAAATAGGCTGTATCTAAGATCAGCAAGCAAAAAAAAAGAAAAAAGAAAAAAGAAAGGATGTCAGAAAACACACGGAGAACTGATTTCATAGATTTCATAGACATTAGGGCTGGACGGGATCTTGGAAGATCATTGAGTCCAGCCCCCTGCCCCAGGGGCAGGAAGTCAGCTGGGGTCATAGGATCCCAGCAAGATAAGCATCTAATTTTCTCTTCAACGCATTCAAAGTAGGTGCTTGAACCACCTCTTATGGCAGGCTATTCCAGACCTTGGGGGGACGGACATATGGAGTATGATGTCTCCATATGCTCCCAAGGCTTTGGGGCAGTAAAGGTCCTTACAATTTTCTCCCCACAAAATTCATGGGAACAAATTTAATCTGTCTAGCAGGAATGTTGCAGTAGAGTTCATATTGATTGAGCTGCACTATTTATTTCTCTCTGCATGCCCTTTATGTGATAAATGCCAGTTTACTCTGTTGGAATAGAGTCAAAATCTCCAGGGAATGGAGACAGGAATATACAATGGCAACATCCAAGTGCCTCAAATTAACAGAAAAATAAGGAGATAAAGGGGCCAAACCCTGAAGGTTTATTTATTAATAAGAGTTTATTAGCGTAAGAGTGAAAGAAGTCTGTTGTGCGCACAAACTTGAAGAGTTTAAAAAGATAAAATCCAAGAGTATCCCCCAATAGAGCTCTTGGATTTGAGAACAAACATTTCTAGCACTTTACTTGCTCCGCCATCTGGCTCTATACACCTGGGCTACTCTCAGGCAAACAGCTAACTACTTCTTTTGGTTTACTTTCAAATATTCTGAGAGAGGTGTCTGCATTAGCTTCTTATACTTTAATGTTTGCCAAAACAAAGCAACAGAAAAAGGATTTCTAGTCTCTTCAGTCTCATATCTGAGTGGCTCAGACATCCTTAAGTGACTGACTTGTTTCTCTCTGCTACAGGGTTGCCTTATTCTGATCCTCCTCCTCCTCCTCCTCCTCGGTGCTCTTCTTATGACTTGGTATTAAGGAAAAGGTGATGGTGTGTTAAGAAATAGTTAGCTGCATTAATGGATTTCCAGGGACTTGAACAGGATGGGATAGAATTGCCCTTATGCACCTAAATCCACTCAGACAGCCATAGGGAACCTGCACAAAAGTTTCCTAAGGTGCTCTGCTCTACAGCACCTTCAGCTAATAGCTGATTTAATGAGAGTTATTGTTCCCCCACGACTGGCCATTTAAAAAGTGCTCTGCAGCCATGAATGTGTGTTATGTCATGGCTGTAGAGTGCTTTCAGGGGCCTTATTGCACAAAAAATGTAAGTTGTGTAAGTGCTCTAGGTGGCTTTGGATGTGGCCCGATGCGTATACATTAAGATTTACTTCTTGCCTGTTTTTGAAAGTTATTAAACCCAGTCTTCTAGCACTTGTGAAGAGGGGTATTCTACCCATTCTTTTTTCAGAGTGCCAGTTTCAAGGCCCTACTAAACCACAAATGATCAGAACAAGTCTAGAGCACGTCGCTTCTGGAACTGAGGGACAAGTCCATGTCTGTAATCAGTATGAACCACAACACATTTCCGTAATGAATATGACCCACAGCACCTCGGTTTTGAACCAGATCAAACTTGGAACTGAATCAAGATCCAATTTGGCGGCTTTGGACCATCTCTACTTTTAACAAAAGAAGTCTGAGGGTTGGGGGGAATAACTGAATCTGCTGCACATGGTGCAGCCCAAAAGCCAGGTAAAAATTCCAGTGGAAACATTATAAAGTTGATTTTTTCCTAAATAAATGGAGATATGCATTCTTTCCAGTCACACATTTTTCCCCCTATGACAGCAGATGACAGCTGGATTATGCCAGACAACCTTTGGGTAGCATTTTATGTTTTTATTTAAAGAAAGAAGTATTAGGAGTAAATTATTAGAGAGGAAGTGATATTAGCCCACACATCTCCCAGCACAAAAGAGGCAAAATCATCTGTGGAAACTCCCCGCACCCCCCAAAATAACAGTCTTATAAAACCGCCCCCTGCACTTTAGTTGCATATCTCTTCTCTGCCCACCACAGCCATATTTTCTTCATGCCCCTTAATCCTGAGTTAGCTTTCCCTAATCTACAAAAGTCTAGACCCGCTCACCCTCTGTATTTTTTTTCCCTCCCTTTAAAGAAACCATAATAGCCTTTTTCTTTTTTAACTGTGCCTGGCACACGTTGAAAGATATCTTCTAAGATTTCATTTATGATAGCTCAAAAACGTACGTCTCCCTAACACTACAAAGCAAGCTAATGGTTTTAAAAGCACAGTGATGAAAAGCCTGGCAGGAGGGGCCACACTAACTACATATATGGATCATGGAAGAGGGTACAAGAGGTCATATACTTTCTGAGAGAGACAGGATCAGTTAGGGTCGCATTGGTTACAGCCAATTGCACAGCGGCATTCTTTGCCATTCATCCTCCTCCAAGTCCCTAATTACAGGCTGCACAATCAGAGCCGAAGCGCTAAGTCGCGGAACTGCATTGTTCCATGGTGAGGGCTCAGCAAAAAGACAGGAATCTGATACTTTGTCACAGTTTGCAAACAATGTGGCTGAACCACCTGAGGGGGGTCACGTTTTTACATTCTGAGACAATTTATTAGTAACGGTGCTTGTCACTTAGAAATCCCCCGAAAGCGCCGTATTTCTCATATGCTATTTGAAGGCAGCTTTTGCGCAGAGGTGGTGTAAGAAAGAAGCAAGTAAAGCACGAGATCTATCCACTCGAAGTAATTTGCAAGAGAGCACAGGATCCTTCATCTTTGCTTAGAAGCTGTCTGTCAGAGTTTCAAAACCGAATGACAGACTCTGGCCAAACAGTGCAAGAAAGAAAGGTTTTGGGGTTCTTTTATGCCTCATACAGTATGGGTCTGATACAAAGTTCACTGACATTGATAAAAAGTCCCCTATAGGTTTGGAGGGACTTAAGAAGAAATCTCCTCTCTCTTACCTATTATGAATTGGGTGCTAAGCATCAGCCAGGTGCTCCGTGCTGTAAAGGCTAGAGGAAGACATGATCCTTGCCCCAACAAGCTTATAATTATAAGCTTTGGGGCAATTGAGCCATCTTCCCTTTGTATGAAACAGAGGGAATGGTAAGTCAGGTGAAACAGCTCTACAGTGATGCCTTAACCTCATTCATCTTGGTTTTTGATGCAGGATCATCGGCAATATGCTGGAAATAAAATTCATGTGATGTGTTTGAAACTTGTGTGCCCATAAAAACAAGCAATAAGGATCAGGGCAAGAAAAAAACCTCAGTTTTTCTTATTCCTTATGACTGTGAAAATGCCATTGAAATCAACAGTTCCAGTCCTGAAAACCCTTCCTTCTAAGTGTGAACATGTGCATAACTAAAGGACTATTCACATGAGCATAAGGATTTCCAGGACTGAGACCTTACATTTTATGCAGATGTATAAAGTATACTGCATGCATTAGAAATACATTACTGTTCAGCCAATCATTTTTTCCAAGTGCTGGAAGGGGTTAGAGAGAATAAAATTTTTCCCATTCTTAAATAACACATGCAAACAAGATAAATGGCATTTACCTGAGATGATTTTGGCCAAGTAATATTATCTTTCTTCATCTATCTGCTTTTTAAATCAAGCATATTTTTCTTTTCATGTTTTTTGGCCTGTGTTCAGGAATTTATCATTTTATAACCATTGTTTTTATGACATGATACTGTGTACTACCATCTGGGCACAGTTACATTGGCCTTGTCCATAACTGTGCTAAATGCAGGAGGTTTTGAAGTTTGTCACATTTCCTGAGGATTGTGTGGGTGATTCAAAAAGCTGTGAATAGGGGGATTTAAGGTAATAATTAGAGCATGCAAATTCAACTAGAGAGAAACACAACTTCTAAGCAGATAGAATTTCAACGTTCATTTTGGGGAAAAAAATACCAGCAATTTTTCTTTCCAGATTAAATATCATAAAAGAAAAATGCAATGATTAAAAAAGAAAGTCCAAAGGGGCAAATATTTTCCATGACATCTCACTTTTGAAAATGCAATCTTGCTTTTACATATATGACATAGGTTTCCTAAATGTTGTGACTATTAGAGCTGGCAGATGCTTCTTTGTCAAAACAATGACTTTCCAAAAACACCAACGCATTTATTTTTTTCCTTGAAAAATTTTAGAGTCAGATCCTCAGCTGAGGTATTGATCTAATGCCATTGAAGTCAATGAACTTGCCTCATTCATGTCAGCCCAAGCCAGCTTGCTATGGCTAGGGACAGACATTCAAAAAGCTGGAGCTTGAATTGATTCAATCTTTGCAGGTTAGTCTAAGCCTACCACCACCCAGGCCAGGAGTCAGGTGGGGGGTGCTAGAGTGCACCTTTGGCTGCAGGGAAGCTGTGGTGGGGGTGTAGCCCACCCTGGTAGTAGCCTGGCCAGATAGGGGGAGCACGGCCTGGCACCCCTCCTTGCTACTGTAGGGCAGCGTTGCAGCCAGAGGCTGACTGGCATGGCCCCCAGAGGCAGAGGGGGCAGGGAGGGGGGTTATTCCCCCCTCTGGCTCCTCTGTCCCCAGGCGACCGTAGCAGGGTCTGCAGGCCCCAGCCACTGCCATCACCGATCTCTCCCTGCATGGGGCAAGCAGCGGCATAAGACCCCTCCTGTGCCCTCCCCCAGATACCAGAGGGAGGGAGGAATAACTCTGCCCCCCCCCCCAGTCTCCAATCGTGCCTCTGCCCTGCTGCTGGAGCGGCAGGGGGGCTGGGCCCTGACAGGGCATCGGCCCCTGTCATGGTATCCATGGACTACTGTTGTGGCTGTGGGAAGGTGCCTCCTGCAAAATGGTGATCAGTGGCAGAACGGTGAGCAAGGTCGATAGAGCGCCAATTGCCTTTCATCCACTTTGCTGGTCACCAGTCCTATATGGTAAGAGAGTAAATACAGTATTTACTTGTTAAAGAGGCAATTGAAGACCTTCTGCTTAAAGTAAAAACTTTTGTATAGGCTCTTTTCTGACCTTAATTTAACTTTCAGCCCAGTCTACCGAGGTGTTGAATAAGTGAATATGACACAGGTCTGACACACAAGTGCTGGTAAGAGATGGGTCTTACTTAGCACCTCTCCCCTGCTGCCACATTTCTTGGCCCAGGGCTCCACTACACTATTCTGTGTG
>NW_017729008.1:27046654-27053189 GCF_001723915.1 Gavialis gangeticus
ATTTCTTGGCCCAGGGCTCCACTACACTATTCTGTGTGCGCAGGGCTGGGGAGGGAAGGGCCAGGCTCCAGGGCCCAATTCTAGTGTGCAGGGGTGGGGCCCATTCCCAGGGGCCAATACCGATGCATGTGACTTTATCCAGCCTGCAGACTGGCCTGCATTGCTCAGCTGGCCCGTGGGGCCAAACGCTTAAGCACCACTGGAAAAAGGATCGAATGCAAATAAAAACATCATACCAGAAACCAGAAATAATAACCACAAACAAATGAATGAAACACAATGGAAAAGATGAGGATGGAGGAAAGGTGACTTGGAGCTGAACTACACTGTGTTATCGCAAGCGAGTTGCTGGCAAATCTCTCCAGCAAATTTTATCATCTGGTCAGTTTTAGAAACATAGACAGCCAGTCAGCCCCCAGCCTGTCCTGGTGCATGGGACTGTTCTGTCCTAAGTGCAGGACTTTGCACTTGTCCTTGTTGAACCTCGTGAGATTCGTTTTGGCCCAATCCTCCAATTTGTCTAGGGCACTCTAAATCCAAGCCCTACCCTCCAACATATCTACTACTCCCCCCACCTTGGTATCATTTGCAACCTTGCTGAGAGTGCACTTTATTCCATCTTCCAGGTCGCTGATGAAGACATTGAATAAAAACAGCCCCAGGATGGACCCCTGCGGCACTCCATTTGATGCCAGCTACCAATTAGATAGCAAACCATTGATAACTACACTCTGAGCCTGATGCTCCAGCCAGTTTTCTATCCACTTTACAGTCCATTCATACAGCTCATACTCTCTTAGCTTGTCTGCAAAAATATTGTGAGAGACCGTTTCAGAAGCCTTGCTAAAATCAAGGTACACCACATCCACTGGTCTCCCTGCATCCACAGATCCTGTCATTTCATCATAGAAGGCAATCAGGTTGGTCAGGCATGACTTACCCTTGGTGAATCCATGCTGACTGTTCCTAATCACCTTTTTTTCCTCTAAGTCCTTACAAATGGATTCCTTGCATCGAGCGCCTGGCATAAGCTCAGTCAAGTAATGCTACTTTACTGAACTAAAATGACTCTGCTTGAGAAATATTTTTGAACACAAGAAGATGCATGTCAATGTGGTGTTTTATTTACACATCCTTTTTAATACTTCAAATTAGGATGTCTCTAACATCCTGGTGGGCAGACAAGTGATACCTCGATCATCTTCGCTTTCAAACTATTATAAAACCAAGACATACATAGGACTTCTTGTTCTAGCACTTGAATTTAAAATGTTATCTAACCTTAAATAAATGTTGCTGTGACTTTTCCACATGGACTCAAAAACAAGCAAACTAGCAATCCCTACTTTCCACATTTGTACAAACTGGCTCTCATTCCATTACACCTGGCTCCAGTTTCTCTTTTGATATTCATTTTGTTCATTGATTTAAATAATAAAGTCCACTTTAAGTTAATAAAATGAGCCTTGATATGCATTGCATTTTCTGAGATATCATTGTAAATGCTGTAGAAAATGCTATTGTGATTTATAAGCATTTTTTCCACATAGTTAGTGAAAGCATTTCTGTTGAACACTGATGAATGCCGCTACTACTGCTTTCACGTTTCATTTGATTTGCATCTTACTTGTGACTGTGACTGTAGATATAACCCTATCTATCCTCTTTTGCCATGTCTCAGGCAATTGTTTGTGGTACAAAGAAAATTAAATTGTCCACAATGCATTGCAAAGTGTTTTTGATTCCAGTAGGTGTTTGGAAGGAGCCTCGGCTAAAGTTGTGCTCTGTTACTGCAATTTCAATCTGAAATCATTGCAAACACATGCTCCCAGTTATTTTGGATTTTTACCAGTATGACTGAGTAGAACGTGTCTTCTATCCTTTCTTGTTTTTGCTTTTTTTTAACTAGGGGGCATATGCAGATTGATACACACACGCTACAGTTTCTTATGCATACTCAAATAAACACCTAAACATCAGTGATTTATTACACTGTCAAACAGGAATGTCGGATTCCTCCCACTTAAACATATGTTTCTTTGTATTGGCTGATAAGTGACTTTACTTGGTTACCACCCTCCTCCTTTCCTCTCATTTACCCCTCCATCTTAGATATTTTCTTCCCTCTGGGGTGTGGTAATGAAGCCGAGGAAGGTTATTGTGATACAGCATCTCCTTTTACTAAACAGATAGGCTGGTTTCAACAGTTTTTAATTATAAGTAGGGGAATGCCATATGGTTTGTTAGCACGGTGTATGTTTATAATAAAGGACAAAATATTGAACCTCTACCTAATTTTAGACACAACCCCATTGCTTCTATTACTAAAAAGGAGCAGCAGGGAGAGAGAGCTTCAAATGGTTATGTGATAAAGGAAGTGCAGTGCTGAGCATTCATTGAATTAAAGGCACGTTCTGTGTTAAACTCTTAAAACTTGTTTCCTCCACTGATGGAGATTTCTGATGCATTTTAACTAAAAGAATTACTGGAAGTATTGTCTTATCCTGAAAGATAATATTATTAACGTGGAGCGTAATGGTTTCCATGCAACACAGGTTATTTGCAGCTTCAGAGTTATCAAAATGCTGTGAAGAAAGCGAGCTTGGTTCACCCTTGGGAAGCATGAGATTAGGGACTGAATTGGGGTCAGACTGTGGCAATGCTGGGTCATGCAATCTAACTTAGACTGATACGCTCATCTCCAAGTTCAAATCACAGGACGGTTCAAAAAAACAAAAGTTCGCTGCCGGAGTCAACCAATCCAGAGAAAGCTAAGTGATATGGGATCAAAGCCCACCTAATGTACCTCCAAGCAGCATCCCATAGGCCAGGATCTAATCCACAGAGTTAAAGGCCAAAAGAGGCCATTAGATCATTTAGACTGAGCAGCTTGTGTATCACGGGCTCTTTAATTTCACTCCAGTACTGAGCACAGTAATTTGTGTTTAGCTACAGGATGTATCAGATGTACTGGTGTATATATGTCATGAACACCCCCTCCCCTCCTCTCTCTCACACACAAATGCAACCCCCTTAGCAGTCGTAGCATTGATACATCTTGGGTTAAGAATTTTCTTCTCTTGATTAAGGTGACTTTCACTGATATCGGGAGGAACCTTTCTCTCTGCCCAATTAGGGCACAATCCTGAACTCTGGGAAATTCCAGAAGACTTGGACAAATGACAGTAGACTTCCCTGGGAGTTCTCAGGCTTAACCCTTCACGCAGAAGTAGATGAGTAAGTTTACTAATGTGGTAGTTCCATCGTATGGAAGAGAACTATTAATGTAGCCAAGGTTATTCACATACTTCAGATCTGATAGGCTCATTGATCCAACTTTTCCCCCTTTCCCTGCCCCAGCTCAGCTTGACCTCACATATAGATTCATAGATGTTTGGGTCAGAAGGGACCTCAGCAGATCACTGAATCCAACCTGCTGCCCTAGGCAGGAAAGAGCATTGGGGTCAGACAACCTCAGCCAGGTGTATGTCTAGCTTCCTCTTAAAGACCCCCAAGGTAGAGGAGAGCACCGCCTCCCTTGGAAGCCCATTCCAGATTTTGGCAGCCCTTACTGTGAAGAAGTTCTTTCTAATGTAAAAACCTAAATCTGCTCTCCATCAGTTTCTGGCCATTGTTCCTAGTTACCTCAAGGGGTGCCCTGGGAAACAGAGCATCTCCTATTCCTTGCTGTCCTCCCTGATGAATTTGTAGGCAGCCATAAGATCACCTCTCAGCCATCTCTTGCGGAGGCTGTAGCGATCCAGGGCCCTCAGCCTCTCCTTGTAGGGCTTTGTCTGCAGGCCCCTTTACCTTCTTCTCTGTCTTACACCCACAACTCTCCCGCCACTCCTTTCCATGTTCCCTTCACTTTACTTTTCTTTCCATTTAGCTTACCCTAGTCCCCAAAATATTGTGGAACTAACACGACATTTGCAGCCACACTGTTCACTGCTTCTGTGTTATATCCCTTCCCTGCCACACTATATCTGTCTGGTCTACCTAATCTGTAACCTCTTTGGGACAAGAGACTATCAGTGTTTGTACAGTGCATCACATACTGGGCCAAGATCCTGGTGAGCTTTTAGTACTACTACCTTAAACATGGATGTAATTCAGGGTAATTTTTAAGCACTTAATGTTAGGCAAGGTTCTTTGAGTAGATATAGTATCTTTTATTAGACCAGCTGAGTACTTAATGTTAAACACACTTTTAACTTCCACTGAAGATGTAAGTACATGCTCAAGTAAAGTGTGCGCTTAAATTCCTTCCTGGATGGCAGTCCTGAATGTCTGAAGGATCATAGCCTAAATTGGCATTTTTACTGTTTCCTAAGCATTTTATCTTAAACCTGTGTTTTACAGGCAGTGCAGGAAATATTTTCCATTCATCTGAAGATGCAGTAACATATGAAAAATAATTAAACAAGTTGTTTAAAGCACCTGGGCTCAAGGAAAACTGGGTTTCATACTAGATAAACTATTTATACTAAAGTGTTACTGAATTCTCAGACTGCAATGATTAACATAGTTTATTTGTAAACAGGATGGGTGATTTAGCTTTTGTTCAAATAAAGTGACGCAAATTTATTTACTTAATTTCCACTTGATCTTTTCTTTACATCATTTCCGTAAAAATATGTTATCTTTTCCTTGCATCATTTACTCTGCGACAATTACATCATATATGTGCATAAAGTACCAGGAACTCTATTTTGAGAATTTGAACCGAAGAAACAATTGCAAAGAGTTCTTTCTTTCTTTTTTTAAAACATATTTCACCTTCTGCCTATTCATGGAGAGATCTTGAAAATCTCATGTTTTCCCTAATTCAAAAATGTTCTCAAATTTTTTTCAGCAAATAGGCCTTGGTCTGCAGATCATTTGTGCATAGCTCACTTTGAAGAACGCAACATGGTATTGTTTCTGTTCCAGGTGATTTACTATATGGTATGTACCTAACCAATGTAGCATGAAATATGAGTGTTATGACTCTTATATACAATCACATAGACTTGGAAATGTGTTCCTGGTAAACATGAAAGCTCTTACATTTAAGAAAAGGTTGATTATGTAGGGCCAAGCTGTGAGAACCTAATAGGTTCCATGTATACCCCACACAAGGGACATTGAAGTCTCTACTCAAAGAAGCAGAGACTACTTCACTTGTGTGCCTAGGGGTATGTATATCATCCTGAAGTTGCAGAGGTACTGCCTTTTCACCCAGCACAAACCTAGTTACACTAAGAGCTATGTATATTAAGTATACTAATGTATACTAAGAGGGTAGACTGCCTCTCAAAGATAACACAACCATTTCAGAGAAGCATTATGAGGTACCCAATTGGGACAATTCTAATAAGTCAGATGCTGATAGGTGGAGAGTTTGGGGAACCATCTGCAAGACCTCCCTTCCCTTAATTTTCACCCATTTTTTATAGACTATAACTGTAGCCAAAGTGTAAAGGGAAGATTTAAGATAAAATTTAGAGACTTACCATTTTGGCTCTGATTCACATTCCATGGGGATCCATAAGACTCTTCAAATGAACTGTTCAATCATTAGGATATAAGCCTGGAAATCAGGATATCTGTGCTCAACACCTTGCAATGCAACAGAATTTGGCATGCCATGTAGTCTTTCTATAAGGAGGGGAAAACGAACACACCTCTACCTTCTTCACAGGGCTAAGGTGAGGACAATACATCAAGGAAGAGCCCAGATGTTATGTTAATAGGGATCATATAATACATCCAATATAACAGAGAATTACCAAAGACCAGAGGAAGGACAGGGAGATAATCGTAAGCAAGGAAAATATAGCTGAGAGTAACAATCATCTGGTGAAACACAGACCTAGGATGAATGGACACACATCCCACAGAATGCAATAAGGACTTGAACATACTTATGCTCAAGCCCCTAGGAAAAACAGAATGAGACTGATTTTTTTTTTTAAACAATCCTCATAAATAAGGTATGTTTGTGGAAATCAGTTAAACAAACTTAGCCAAGGTTTCCTTCTATTTTTTTTCTATAACATAGTTACACATTAGTGATGTTGTTTGTTCCTTAGTTAGTTTTAGCTTCCAGCCCATCTATGGCTAGCATAAGTAAAGTCACCACCCTGCCTGTTTTAGTTTCATGTACAAACTATGCTGAGATGGAAAGCTAATTTCTAAACTGTTAATTTACCTTGGCCTACCAAAACACAGACATGGATCATTGTGTATTTGTAAGAGTGGGCATGCCTGATAGGAAGTTCTGAACAAAGGCCACACAGCTTAGAGGGAATGCTGTCCAGAATGTAACCTTACCTGCTACAAGCCTCTCCAAATAAAAAGGACTTATGTTGCTTAAAAAAAATGGCAAGGCTCAGGCTTTGGCAGGTCTCAAAGGGGAAGGGGTTTCAGAGCTGAGAAGCAACAGCCAAAAATGATCTCCCATGTGTTTTGGCCAAACAAACTTGGTGCACATACGATACTTGCAGGAGTTGCTCTCGGTTGACCTTAGGGATTATGGTGGAGTATGAAGGAG
>NW_017729008.1:27058189-27061421 GCF_001723915.1 Gavialis gangeticus
TTGACCTACCAAAACACAGACATGGATCATTGTGTATTTGTAAGAGTGGGCATGCCTGATAGGAAGTTCTGAACAAAGGCCACACAGCTTAGAGGGAATGCTGTCCAGAATGTAACCTTACCTGCTACAAGCCTCTCCAAATAAAAAGGACTTATGTTGCTTAAAAAAAATGGCAAGGCTCAGGCTTTGGCAGGTCTCAAAGGGGAAGGGGTTTCAGAGCTGAGAAGCAACAGCCAAAAATGATCTCCCATGTGTTTTGGCCAAACAAACTTGGTGCACATACGATACTTGCAGGAGTTGCTCTCGGTTGACCTTAGGGATTATGGTGGAGTATGAAGGAGGGGGAAGTCTCTGAGTTATGTAAGATCCAGGCCATTTAGGGCTGTATAGGTCAAGACCAGTACTTTGAATTGCAACCAAAGAGCTACTGGAAGCCAGTGCAGTCTCTGGAGCATTGCAGTTATGTATTACTGTTAACCCACCCCTGTCAGAAGGTGGGCTGCTGCATTCTGCACCAGCTGCAACCTCCAGATGGTCCTCAAGAACAGCCCCACATAGAGTACATTGCAGTAGTCTAGCCTCAAGGTTATGGAAGCATGAATGGTAGTGGCTAGATCTAAATCTGAAGGAAAAGATCACAGGTTTCACAAAATGGAATTGGTAATAGGATTTCCTAGCCATCCTTGACACCTGAGAATGAAAGTACAGCAAGGGGTCCAGGAGTACCCCAAGGCTGCAGACCTAATTAATAAGGGGAGGATGAACCCCAACAATAATGAGTGTCCCAGCCATGCACAAGTTATGAGATCTACCCACCACCATCCATTATCTCTGTTTCATTTGGATTCAACTTTAATTGGTTCATCCTACTAGTAAGAATGAGAACTGGTCGGGGCTGGAAGAATGGTACCAATTACAGCAGAATTACTGTCATGGAGCATTGACTGTATTGTATGGTAATTGTTCTCATCATGAGGGAACAGGGTATATACTATTAAATAACTTAAATTTTCACATTCTTTCTATGGAGGTTGCGTCCCACATATGGTATTTGGAAATCAACATTAACAGATTCACAATGTGTGGTGTCTGTGTGTGAAAAATGCAGGCCTTGCTCCAGATGGGGCATGTACTACCAGCAGTCCTTGTATCTGAATGTATGCAATACACTTCCTCCTCTGCATCAGAGACTCCAGCTATTTCAAACAATTTTCTCTCTTTTGGGGGCTGTTTACTGGAATAAAAAATAAATTTATTCAATTATTTGTCTTTACAGCAAGCTCTGTGAGTCTTTGTCCTCTTTCCCCAGTATGTGTCTAGGTTTCCAACAGCCCCACAGCTACCAGTTATCAGTGCGTGACAGGTGTGCTCAGAGCATACCTACTTCTATGCCTAGAGTTCGTAGATCCAAATGGCTGGAGCGAGGAAAAAAAGAAGTCTGAGGAAGCACAGAAAGCAAAATCATTTGTCCTACGATTCTCTCAAAGAGTTACAAGATGTAGAACATATATTCTTATGGGATTCAAGCCTTGTAACACGGCTGAAGTCATATCATTGCCTTGATCATTTTGGGGGGAGGTGCTAGAACCACTGGGACCTCCCAGTAGACAGAAGCCAGTAGATGGAGGTCAAAGCGTTCTTTCTAAATGGGAAGTGTGGACAGTCAGTCATTGCTTGAGGCCAGGCAGCACTAAATCACTTACAACTGTGGATAGCTTCTCAGGAGTGGTGGCCTAATTAATAGTCTTTAGGTGTATTTGATGCATGAGTTCATCCCAGTTGTCATGGTGATTTTTAGATGTGCATTCATGTGTACTAGAAATGGACAGGCATCAACAACCACTACATGCAAGTGAATTTCATTCGCTGCCATTCTACATTGTATTTGGATTAGTGACCTACAAAGCAGTCTACAATATGGATGCTCAACCTTATTTCATGTCTGTCTTGTTTCCCTAACCAGTCCCAGGATCCTTTGTGAATATGGAACTGAAAGTCGCAAATAACTCTTAATGAGAAGGGGTGGAGCTGTAAGAAGTTGTTGGAGGAGTATCAGTAGGGATTAAAACTTCCAGTTGGTGAGATGTTTGCAGAAAGCGGTGGGGTGATATTGGGGGATGATACTAGTAAGCCATAGGCTAGACAGTGACGAGAAGCTGTTGCTGCTGAATCAGTCTCTTCAGCTGGCATTTCCCAGCACTTCAAGCTGAATGCTGAGCAGGAGCAAAGGGAACAGGAAAGGACTGAAGATGTAAATCCAAGCTGGGTGAGGTAAAGGCAGTGGTGGGAGTAAGCTGTTCCTTTCCTTTCTCCATCCTGACTTTTACTGGGTTCTATCAAGTATCAGTCTTCCTCAACCAGCTAATTGAAACCTAGCAGGTATACCCTCAAAAACACATAGGAGTCATGTGTGCCAGTTGCAATGTCCTGATCTTAAGTTTGAAGCTGAGTTCTTGGCCTTAGGAGAGATGCATTTTTTCTCTTAGCAATGTCCTGTCTCCAAGCTTCAGTTACCTTATTTCTAAGTATAAGTATTCCCATTTTTATAAAGGTCTTTGAAAGCCTCAGACCAAAAGTGTAACAAGAGTATTAAGTCTCATCATATTGTAAATTGCATCATAATACTCCTTAAGCCCTTTGCTGTCTATTCCGTATCCTATAATTCTGTGGTAGTTCATGAATATTCATAGAGTATTTATTAAAGCAGTTCCAGTAAAACAAGTATGTATCTGCTACAATCTGTGTTACTTCTCTCTGATAGTTTTAGCCAAGGGAGAAATCCTATGGGACAAAGCTGATTTAAAGGCTACATGGTGACAGTGGCAATGCTACAACCTGCTTTTACTGTGAATCTAGGCAAATGAGCGCTGAGGTTCATCTGTCAGTGACTGCGGTACTATTTTTCTTTGCTTTTTGTAACCTGCCTGAACTTGAAGCAGCAGATCACTCATCACTGTGTGTGACCATTTGTGCAAGCAAACAAGAGGAATGATTTTGAAAGTAAATCTTTACCAACGGTCATAAACTACTGCGAGACCGTTTCAGGCTGGTCATAAGGAAGAATTTCTTTACTGTCCGAGCCCCCAAGGTCTGGAACAGCCTGCCACGGGAGGTGGTTCAAGCATCTACATTGAACACCTTCAAGAGCAAATTGGATGCTTATCGTGCTGGGATCCTATGACCCCAGCTGACTTCCTGCCCTTTGGGTGGGGGGCTGGACTCGATGATCTTC
>NW_017729008.1:27066421-27071142 GCF_001723915.1 Gavialis gangeticus
TCTTCCGAGGTCCCTTCCAGCCCTAATGTCTATGAAATCTATGAAGTGTCCCACATTTCTCTCCCCCTGTCAGTGTTAGCACTGCAACATGTATAGACACTATATCGTGTTGAGTTAACATAGCTACACAGCTAGGGCCTCCTGGCAAACTGTTAAAAGCTAAGACATATTTAAAAAACTTAAAAACTTTGGTGACTTCAAAAAAGGTTCTGGGGGAAGGTCGTTAAGCTAACAAGGTGAACAGTCTAAGTATCGTGATGAAACACTGTATCTACATACTAGTGATTACCTGCTGTTAGATATACCTTGTTGTATGGGGAAGAAAGCCTACAGCATTTTGTTTACTGGAGAGTTTCTTTTCACTATTACACATTTGATTTGCATCCAGCACATGCAGAGGCAAATTCTGCTCACTTCCTCCCTGAGTTAATCATTAATTTATGTCACAGTAGTAGTCATGGACAACCTCCAAGCAAGCCTAAGTATAGACATTTAGAAAGCCCAAGCCTGAACTGATTCAATCTTTATCTAGTTCTATCAGAAACGGTTCAGATTGCTTGTCCCCACTATTCCTCTTAAATGACTGTTCCAGACCTCATTTTTAAGATGTCTAAAAACCTTCCTGTAATTTTCAGCCTATTTTGTTCATTTCTAGTTTATACACATTTGTTCTTCTGCTCTTACTATTCCTGGCCATGCCCAGACGAGTGCAGCTGTGCGGTATGTGGTGCCACAGACACATCTGTGGCGCTACATACTACACATTCAGTTTTTCTCCATTCTGCAAGCGAGCAGCACAGAGGGTCAAGAAAACCCGCAGACAAAAAAAGCAAAGTGGTACACGCACAGGCCGCTCAAAAGCGGAGCCCGGCCTCCCAGAGCCATGCTGTGGCTGCCAGCCAGGCTCTGCACGGCAGGATCACCACGAAGGTCCCCAGGACCCCAAGTAAGGCTTCTGGGGTCAGCTCAGTGCTGGCCCCAGCCTCCCTTACCCCACCCAGAGTAACTTGCCACATGCCAGAGTGCATGTGGCATGGGCCTTCCCCAGGTACAACTAAGCATTGGCAAGGTGTGCCACAGCTAGCTGTCCCCAGGGACCCAAATGTCCACACCAGGTGTGGGCGCAGCCCTTTAGTTCAAACCTCCTTCTCTAAAGTTGAATCCTCTGATATATTAATAAAGAGTAACAATATTCCTTCCCTGCCTGCGTCGTTTCTACCAAAAGAGTTAATAAACCACCATCTCATTAAACCACCAATAATAAACATTAAAACCCAAAAGGATGACATTAATTTAATATTATTATTAGCTTGTTTCAAAGACTGCCACCTCAAGACTTTGTCATGCATTTTAAACAAGGACTCTGACAGATGTGCAGAGTGTATGTAATTTCAAATCCCCACTGTTTCATCTGTAATTCAAGATGCCTCATTTCAATTAAAAAAAAAAAAAATCCGGCTCCTTTTTTTTTTTCTTACAAATCACATTTCCACAGAGTGAACTGCATTATATTATTTCCTTCTACACATCCAGACTGTTGAACCTAATTAAAATGCTTAAGATTCTTTTTTCTTCATTAAAAGAATGCATAACAGAAAACTGCAAAGCAGAGAAGATACAAACATACTGCTTCTTAAAAAATAAACATTTTCATATTTAGACTCGTGAAGATTAGAAATGAAAGCTGAAGAGAAAAAATAGATTTGTGAACTGAAAAGGTGGCATCCGAACACTGTATTTTGTTCAAATGAGTGACTTTTACTTTAAAAGTCCAAACTACAGTAAGATTTTTCAGTGGTATGGGCAATGATTTGACCTCTGCTCCAATTTGGTTCTAATTAGCTTGAAAATAGGCATGGGAATTTTTATTTTCAATATCATTTTTCTATTTTTCTGAAAAATGTTCTGTGGAACTTGCTTTTAGTTAGCTAAACTTCTGCATGCAAAAAGAAAAGCAAGCAAGCAAAACAAAACCAAACTCTCAAGGAACTGCTAAGTATATTCAAATAAGTACATGTCACCCAAACACTTGTTATATACACACAGAGATCTATGTTTGTTCATTTCAGGTTTGTTCATTTTATCAAGATTTTCATTTCAGCTTGATTTTCATGCACACAACTTCATGCATATTATTTTGGATGTAGCTTAGATACTGATTTTTGAAAACTTAGGCCCAGATTTTCAAGTTTGGGCACCAAATTCCCATTTTTTTAAAAAAGGAAAGATCAGTAAATCAGCGGTGAGAGTCTGCCATGTAAATACATTTGAGGATTGGACCTTAGTTCTTTTACACTGACACAGTTTCTCCTGTCATGTGCATGCAGTTCCCACTGATGTAAACCACAGCTGCATGGTCCAAAGGGCAGAGCTCTATCTATCTATCTAGGTTCCCATTATGACATATATTTCTTGCTAATGTCTTCTGGAACGTACCTTTCAGAGCCTTAATCCCACCAATGTAGTGACAAATTTATGATTCTCTTCTTAAAATAAAGCATAACAAAGTACAAAGTCCGGTCACAGAGACACCAGCTAAGACATTAGCAAAATCACCGTAAAAGAAATTGTAGGTAGTGCTATGGCTTACCACATCCAATTCATTTCTGCAGCCAAGTTAAAATCCATGGAAGTCAAATCTTAGTCCCTAGTGGACATTTTTCAACATCACTAAATTACCACGCTACTTTGAGAGAGGCAAGGACAAGCATGATTGCTACTACAGTGGAACAGCACAAAATAAGCTGGTATATTTGGCAGGTTCCACAATTAAGCAGTGACTTATCAGTGGAATAATTATGTAGTATACCCTTCTACCACATGACAACCAACAGTGACAACTCCAAAGAAAAAATGTTTGCTCGTTTGCATTCTCGTTCGTGAAAGAAATGTTTTGGCATCTTCCTTTCAACATCACTGAACCGTTGTCATTTTCCGGCAGTTACCATAGTTGAACCCTTTTTTTGTAAATTTAAATGAACAAATTAACTTCAAACTCCAAATGAAGGAGGAGTATAGCTTCCATACCCTCAATCATCCCCCAAATGCCTGTCATTCAACATGTCTATAAGTAGGAAACAAATATTCTTGGTATCCCATCAATGCAGTATCCCATCAACAACCCTTTTAAAAATTCATTAAGGTAGCATCACTAAAGGTTGACTTGGTGCAACTCTTCAGGTTGTCTGGATGTCAAGGATGGGTTGAAATGAACATACCTAGAGGTGAATAGGTCTTTTAAATTTTCTCAGTGAGTAGAACCAATGAGTTTGAAGTCCACAAATAATACAGGGCTACTTTTCAACAGTCTGTTTGACAGAATTTGGATTCTTCCAACTAATCTCAGGCCTCCCAAGCTGAGCAAGGTGATTTTTTTCCAGTTGTTTGTAAGCTACATTTCTTATAGGTTGAGTTTTGATCTTTGACAGTCATACACTGCTATAAGCTCAGGTGACTTGAAGGGAACAATTCCCGTCACGTGTGTGTGAAAACAACATTCTGGAGTAAAATTGTGGCCTATTGATAACTATACATTTTACTGATCTATGACTCTGGAATTAGTAAATATGGGCCAGATCATAACTATGCAATACCACTGTAAGAGGGGAAAGGGCAGAATTTTATTTCCATTCTTTCATATGAGGGAAGCAAGTCTGTCTTAAGAGAGAAATTAAGGAACGACCCCATAAATCCTGCAAATTTCCTTGTATGTCACTGAGTCTTTTGTTTCAACAAGGGGGGTAGCCCTTTCCTAGTCTGCTCTGATTCATTGATAACAGTGGACTACCAGGGAGACCACAGGAGTCCCCTGAAGGATGGAGGGTTCCTAAAGACAGGACAGTATTCACTTTGTTTTGGACATGCCACTGCAAGACAGATGAGGAAATATCAGCATGATGCACATTCTTCCTCTCTTTGCCCTGTTATAGTCACCTCTCATCTGATTCTCCACATGCAGCTCACGACCTGTAGACACCTCTATGGAGTTGAGAAGAATATGAAATGCTGTCAGAGATGCTAGTACTTGTAGTGAACTCACCGTGATCACAACACTCTCAAAGCCTCCCAGATTGTTTGTCAGGACATCTCAGGTTTCTTAGAGAGCTTTTCAAGGCCCATTGTTTCACCTGCTTTGCGAGGAACTTATATGGCACCTCTACAATACATGCAACACCCAAAAGATATTTTACATGCATAATGCAAAGAATGCTTTTGCCTCAATGTTTTCTCTCCTTCCATCAGGCTTATTAACCTCAGTACATATGGGCTACATATATAAGCTTAAGTGCCTACACAATGCCTAATTTTAAATGCCTGGCCAGGCCTCCTCCAAAGCCAAGAATTAAATGCTTAGACTTCCTATACAGTGTATAGGAATCATAAAACAGCAAGCCAAAAATCTTAGCCACTGAGCTGCCTGGTGTTCACCCCTCTATGCCTGCTCTCAGTTTCCTAGGTATGAGAGTATGAGACAAGCCCAAAGCAGCTTACCTGGAATATGTTGGTAGAAACAAGTGGGCAGGGCAGGCTGAGGTCCCCCAGGTTAAGACAGGCCATTGCAGTGATGTAGACAGGCACTTAGGGGACACTGATGCTGCTCCACGTAGTTTCTGACTCTCGGTGGAGCTTAACTGGGAACTATGCACCTACGAACTCAGACCAGGGAAATTTTAGCTCTGTGTAAAAATATAGCTAATAGTCTAGGAAATGTTCAGGTCAAG
>NW_017729008.1:27076142-27077259 GCF_001723915.1 Gavialis gangeticus
AGCTGCCTGGTGTTCACCCCTCTATGCCTGCTCTCAGTTTCCTAGGTATGAGAGTATGAGACAAGCCCAAAGCAGCTTACCTGGAATATGTTGGTAGAAACAAGTGGGCAGGGCAGGCTGAGGTCCCCCAGGTTAAGACAGGCCATTGCAGTGATGTAGACAGGCACTTAGGGGACACTGATGCTGCTCCACGTAGTTTCTGACTCTCGGTGGAGCTTAACTGGGAACTATGCACCTACGAACTCAGACCAGGGAAATTTTAGCTCTGTGTAAAAATATAGCTAATAGTCTAGGAAATGTTCAGGTCAAGTAGAGATGTACTGAGCATGTACTGAGCCTTAGATGCATCTATGTGAAAGCCCTGCTTCAAACCAAGTTCACTGTTAATAGAGTTTCCTAATTAGATTATTTCCCTGCCAACTGATAGGGCAATACTTACTGTATTTCCTTGAATATAACACGCCCCTGAACAAAATATACACCTTATCTTTGAAAAACAGACTGACAAACAGAAACCATTCCTTGCCAGGGAGAAAAGAAACCATTCCTGCTGGGAGGGGGAGGTGGTGCTCATAGCCAACAGCTAGGGAGGCCTATTTGCAGAATGTGCAGCTTAATTTCCCTTTCACCAGGAAGAGGCGTAAGCATCAGAAACTGGTGTTACCATATTTCCTTGATTATACTGCACACCCCAATTTTCAGCAGCTGAATTTTGGAAGAAAGGTGTGTTGTATGTAGGAAACTTTGACTAATGGCATGAACACAGTACATTTATTAGAGAATGAATTGGGTTTATTCCAGAATACATAAAAGTAGAGTAAACACATGAGCCACAGACTTACACTCCAGGTGTCAATCATTCTACTCCAAGTTAAAATTCTTGCAGAAAGTGAAGTCTTCAGGTCATTTGTCTGCTTCTCTAGCCAAGCCTTTTGTTCAATACAAGCTGGTTTCCGTGCCCTCTTGTGATCAGGTGTTGTAATAACACCTACAGTGCGTAGCCTACATCAAGTGCTGCTTATGCCTCTGTAACACCTCCTGTATAGGCTGTACAGGAGGGACAGGATAGGAAAGGGGGAGGGGAGTGGCACTCTATATCAAGGAGGAATACACGTCC
>NW_017729008.1:27077270-27081828 GCF_001723915.1 Gavialis gangeticus
CAGGTCCCTTCCGACCCTAGAAACTATGAAACTAGGAAACTTAATGCACAAAGGATTTACTACAAAGCAAAATCCAGGGTAAATTATTACAGATTGTGTTGCTGTATCCTTAGATTAAGTGATGACCAGCTTTACATATACAATTCCTAGTGAAATTAGAAAATCCTGAAAAACTGAGCAACTCATGCTTGTCCCAAATTTTATAAAGAAAGCAAATCTGGGGAAATGCTTCTGACATTTTGTGGAGGTTTCCTTTAACATCCCCTTGCATCTTGGGGATCTTGGCAATACAGTAATAAATACATCGTTGCAGAGTCAGTTTATGCATGTGCCAGCTTTTTTAAACATACCAAGAAAGGTGTCCATCCACAAAAAAGAAAGGTGTCCATCCACAAATTTAGATGCTGTTGACATAAAATACTCACAGCAAAAACCTTTTAACACAATCATGCAGAAATGAATGATTTACAACCCTGCTGATACTCCACCAAGTGTAAATGCCTGGGGGAAAAATGGTATCATGACATAAAGAAGGTCATTAGATCCAGGCTATTCAGACCAAAGAGGACCAAATTGCAGTGCTGTGAAATGGTTGTATAAAATAATACCTGGCCTGACCCTTTTCTCTTTAAACTGGTGGAGTCCCAGGTGAAATGTCCTTTTTGATCTCAACAGTGCAGGACAGCATAGGAAAATGAGTAGAATCATAGGATTGTTAAGGGATTTCAAAAGGGTTGTTTGGCCCAATTCCCTGCATGCATGCAGGGATGCTATTCCTATACTATCCTTAACAAATGCTTATCCACCCTTTTCTTCAAAACCTCCACTGAAAGAGATTCTACAATTTCCCTGGGCAGTCTATTCCACTGCCTCACTATTTTAACAGGGAGGACATTTTTCCTCGTGTCTAATTTAAGTCTGCTTTGGTGTGTAGAATCCCAGGTAGGTCAACTGAAATCTATTATGACTTAACTTACTCAGAGGCCACAAGTGCAGTTTCAGTATAAATACTGGCTAATGTTTCTACCCCTGGGCTCAGGGGGGAGGGGAGGGGCTTTAATTAGAGTGGCTCCAAGATCCGCTGCAATTAAAGCACCCAAAGTGTCTTGTGTATCAGCATGCTTGCACTGAAAAATGGTGCTGGTCAAACAAGCTTTAGTTAAAGTGCCCCTGCAGCCATTTATAAGATGAGACACTGATACACGAGCTGCTGGAGTCTGCTGGAGTGCAGTCATTACAGCATATTAGAGCAGCATCACTGCTCGTGTACAGGTGCCCTCTACGTCCTTCCTCCCTTCATTGTGTTCTGGGAAAATGTTTTGTAACATGTGCCATGTAACATGCCAAATCAATTGATAATTAAAAAAAGGGAAATAGAGAATGCATTAAGGTCCTGCTGTGACTGAGAGAAATGGCAAAACTCCCAATGAGCTCAGGGGTATGGAATCAGACTCTGTATCCTAACTACAATTCCATGAACTTTTTTGGGAGGGTATATAAGCATTTGCCTAAAATGAAGTAGAGGGGTAGTCTCATGACAAAGTGAAGTTCTTCGCTCAACTAGGACTTCAAAGCAAGCAACATTCACACCACCTGTGATGGGAATTTTGTCTGTTTTAGAACTGCTTGGATCACTCAGTACACAAAAGGAGGTGCTTTTTTGAGGGTAGATGCATCTCCCTGGCATATCAGTAATTTATTGTTTAATTTTTCAAGTTTTTTATATATAGATACACATCTCTACTAGAAGGAAAATAATTGGTACTTCTATAGTTCTCTTTTCTGTATCTGGAGTATTGACATAATACTCCAAGCTAATAGAAGTGTCCAGAATATAGATGTGTCCAGGTACAATATACAGAATATATGAACGAGTCATTTCTGTTCTATAATGTGACATCTGTTTAAACTGCAAATAATATTTTTGCCATCATCCCATCATACCTGTATGTAGTTTGACAAAAATATTTGTGGATTTCTATATTTTTACCATACTTCATTCTGAACATAAGGTAGCCTTTAGCATAAGTCAGCCACATAGACACAAAGAAGTATTTTTTGTGTGTTTTGCTAAAAAGCATAAGGTACAAACAATAGGAAAAACTGTCTTCCATTCTGTTGCTGTGTAAATAATCTGAATGTCTGCTAGGTAAAGACTAAATATTTCTTTCAAGATCTACTTCCAAATGATCAACCTATTTACAACCTGACAACTCAAATGGCGTGTTTAGTGCACAACTTGGGGAGAATCAATTAATTTGCCATTGTTAATGCTCCATAACAGTTGCAGAATGTCACCAATGCTTCCATACCTCTAATCTACCCATCTTTTGTAACTCCACTCCACTGAACATTCAGCTGCAAAGACAAAAGTTGGATCAATGGGATTTGGGGAGGATTCTCCTGCCTCAGCAGTATGGCTATTCAAAGTAATCAGGACTCTTGTCTTTGCAAGCAATTTCTTTGACAGCACTGACTAGCCTGAATGTTTTCAGAATTCCATGCATGCTTTTAAGTTTAAATCTTGGCTTTGCTTTTTGTTTGTAGGGGTCTCGATGGCATTTGTTAAAATAAATAAATAAAGAAAAAAGGAATTTCTCGATTCATTTCTCTGCATAATAATTGGTCTTGTAGGACTTCACTCTGCAAACCCTTACTGAGGTGACTAGTCCCTATGAAATTAATACTACTCATGCAAGTAAGGGCCTGTTCACTGGAGTGAGGGTTTAAAAGAGCAAGCTCATAATTGCATCCTCCATCTCAAATAGTTAGCAATTCAAATTCCTACCAGATAAAATGTTGTCATGGATCAAAGTCTGTTCCACAGGATTATCAAAACTACATATGTTATTCTGCTGTGTTATATTCATATATGTCAACTTTTAATAACATACGATTACTAGCTTATTTTTACTTCATTTTATATTTTTCCCCATAAAATCCCCTTAGTGTGATAATTGTTGTTAAAGATACAATAAGAGGGAAAAAAAGGGTTAAGCTGAGCTACAATAAATGAAAAGGTAGGGCTTCCTCTTGATCTCTAATATCTACATGCCTCAAAAGATAGGCAACAGAGGAGTTGCTCACTTAGAAGATTGTAATGTACACAATAGGAATGGGAAACTTTAAGCAATAGTTAATTGACTTGAATTGCTCGTTAAGGCTAAGTATAGACATTCAAAAAGCCTGAGGTGCAACCTAAGTTTTCTGTAAGTGGCCTAGGTTAGATTGGTAGCCATCAATACACACATTCACCCTTTGGTGAGAGGGGCATGCAGGCTGCCTGCAATGGCTGAGGCCTGCAAGCTGGCAGTACTCCTGCATGCCTCCCAGTATGCCCTGTGGGTTCCCTGGGCTGCTGGACACTGCTGAGCATAGCTGAATGCCCGGACCACCTTTGACTGACTGCCTGGCACAAGCAAGCATGACCTGCACCCTTTTCTAGTACTCCAGGACCCCACAGTTGCAAAAAAGCCTTGCAGTACCCCAGGTGCCCATGGCCCAGGGACCTGCCAACAGTGGCCGAGCTGTGGAGTTCACAGGGTTGCCTCTGTGTAGACCCAGTCTGAATGTTTTGCCCCCTGCCACACCAAACCAACAGAGGTGAGCTGCCTGTACCAGCTCTTGCTTGGTGGGGAGGATCCATGCTGGGTGCCGGGTGACAGGAGGCCTATCTCTGGCCTCTGAGCCATGGTATATGGGAGCCAGAGGTGATCTCTGTGGGGCTGTGCCTGAGCACAGGGGCATGTGGTTCCCTAGTTAGAGAGCCAAGTGTGGGCTCAATGGGGCTGTGCCTGAGCATGGGGGTCTCTGGCTCGTTGTGTGGGAGCCAGTCAGGCTCCACGGGTCTGTGGCCAAGTGCAGAGGTTTTCCTGGGCTCAATGTCAAGTGTGTGTGTACATCGTAGGGTGCTTCATGATGGGGTGTGGGGACATGGCCCCAGGATGCGGGTGCCCAGGTCCTGGGGCTCATGCAATGGATACAGACACCCCTTTTCAACCCCCTCAACCCCCCTACCACCCTAATGCCTGTCTGTGGCTGCCAGATGGCTAGCAGGAGGCGGCACTGGGGAGAGGGTCTGTGCTGACTCGGCTCTGGGAGAGCTCAATGGTGGGGCTCATTGAGGGCTCAGTTAGAGCATCTGCGCACAAGCCACGTACTAGCACATCTCCCCATGAGGAGGAAGGGTTGTGGGGGGTGGTCACAAAGGGGGCTGGGATGCCACAGGATGGTGATCCAACTTGAATCAATAGGAATTTGATACAGAAGTTCAAGTCACCGGTCTAACCTGGTCACCAGTCGCCAACTGGTTAGAGAGTCGCACCCAGTGGGTGGTAGTGGATGGGTCCTTCTCGACCTGGAAGGACGTGGGAGGTGGGGTCCCACAGGGCTCGGTCCTTGGGCCTGCACTGTTCAATATCTTCATCAGTGATTTGGACGAGGGGGTGCAAAGCACCCTGTTCAAGTTTGCTGATGACACTAAGATGTGGGGGGATGTGGGCACAATTGAGGGGAGCAACAGGCTACAGTTAGACCTAGATAGGTTACAAGGATGGGC
>NW_017729008.1:27082115-27085119 GCF_001723915.1 Gavialis gangeticus
CCGCAAGGAGTGACCAGGAACAATGGTCACAAGCTGGCGGAGGGAAGGTTTAAGTTGGACATTAGGAGGCGCTACTTCACGGTCAGGGCGGCTAGAGTCTGGAACCAGCTTCCAAGTGAGGTGGTGCAGGCTCCCACCCTGGGGGGTTTTAAGAGGAGGATGGATGACCACCTTACTGGGGTCGTTTGACCCCAGTGCTCTTCCTGCCATGGCAGGGGGTCGGACTAGATGATCTGCTCAGGTCCCTTCCGACCCTAGAAACTATGAAACCTAAATCAATTAGATTTGAGTGCACATAGAACCAGGGCCATTTTAGACTGGGTTTCACCCTTTTTAGACTGGTCTATGTGCACCAAAACTTTGTACAATTATAGGTTTAGATTGATTTCTGATCATTAGACCAGTTTATGTATAATGTCTGTACCTGGCCTAAGTGAAATGTTAGTTTTAGTATAAGTGAACACTTGTTTTCCTCAGCTAGATTTATGTGAATACCAGTTCTGTTTTTTTTTAATTCATTAGCAAATTATATTTAAAAAATCAGCACATTACAATAATAAAATATTTCCTTCAGTCAATTTTTTTTAGTTTTTTTACAGGCATTGTTTTAACATTTTTGAAAAAAAAACCTAAAATACAAATAAATTTCTAAATAAAAATCATTCCAAAATGAACAAGTGAAATACTTTATTTGGAGATGTTTTTTTTCCGTGTGTGTGTGCATGTGTGTGTTTGTATGTGACAAACAATTCGCTGAACCCAAAAGAAATTTCCAAAACAGTTTGGTGTCATCAATTCTGCATTACAGGAAAAACAGAATTGTCTAAAAAATGTCTCCCGACTCCGATGAACTCACAGGGGCCAGGGACCAAATGGACCACAGACATTTTTAAAAAATAGTTTGTTCTTTAAAATGGTCCCAAGTACTTCGGATGTAGAAATGAATCTGATATGTATAAAGAACCTGCACTATTTCCATGTATGAAGTGACTGGTAGGTCCTCAGGTCATCATCTTTTGTCTTTGTATCTTTTCAAATATATAGTTTACTTGGATGTGAGTGCCACATGTCACTCTTAAAGCCTAATCCTATCCCACTGAACTTGATCAGAATTTTCCCTTTGAAGCTATTGGGATGAAGGTTGTTGTGCTGAATTTAACTCAGTGCTCTACTTTAATCCCTACTGATATAGCTAGGCAATGCAATCTGATGTAGAAGTGCAAGAGCTCAGTTCAGCCATCACATGAATTGTATGCATTATACTTGAAGGAGAAATCTACTCAAAAATAATGTAGGCAAACTGTGGAAATTATTAAGAAAAAACATATAACAAACATGACCTGAAGTGAATGGGGTAAGAGTTAATTCCATTTACAAATAACATGGTTTGCTGATCTAAAAAGTGTGACATATACATGTCTTAAGTAATACCAGCATTTACTTTAGTCACTAATATTTTTTTCATTGAACTTTAATCAACATTTAACTGGATCTAGCTAAGGGACAATATGTTTTTATATATATAAGGCTAAATGATGTAATATTACTTCCTGTAGCTATGGAGACCTTTGCTCTTGTTAGTGCTGCTATTCCATTTGACTATAACCCTGTATAATCTTTAAAGAATGTTTTTAGTCATGGGCCCTTCACCTTCTGGTGATTTCATCCAGATACAATTTCCATGGGCTTTGCTGGTTTAGACAGAATAAAAGAGGGGACCATCTGAATAAAATAAAATGTCACCATTAAATTGGGTTTTGTAGCTTAAGGTATAATGTAATGATATTTTCCCAACAGCTGCTTTCAGTTGAATTTGAAGTTTTGAAAACCTTTGCATCTGATTCACGTAATAAAATGCAGGTTGTGTTACTTCCTCCTTCTGTGTCATATACAATAAGCAACCTCTTGATACTTTACATGGTAATGGAAAGTCATTAAGAATTTCTTACTGTATGTTCATGTTAATCACTGACCTCAAAACTTGATTAAATAAAGGGCCCATGTGGAAGTCCGCTTTTTTAAGGAATTAAGTAGTGGATGAATCATTATTTTTATTATACAATTAAGGGTTTTTCAAATATTCCCTACTCATTAAACAGTAGTATCCATAACATATTTTTCATGCATTTCTACCAGCTTGTTCATCTCCAATCCAGTAAAATTAGTGTACTTACTGCTATCTTTCTGAAGTTGCCTTTTATCCCACAGGTTCTCAAAGTGCTTTGCAAACTGAAATACAAAGTGTACATGGGGATCACTTGGATCAGCTATTGAATCACAGCCGTCCCTGGAGTGAAAAGCAACAACTGCTTGGCAGAGCATAGACCCAATCCAGAAGAATTTAAGATGGGGGATGAAACATTGCATAACCAATCGAATTGACAAGGAATTTAGGAAAGGAAATGTAATTACTCAAGTTGAAATTAACACCTGACTCTTACAAAACCCGCCACAGACCTTTAATCACAACATCTGTTCAGATCATGAGTTTTACATCTCATCTAAAAGATGCACTTTCACCAGCACAGCATCCCTATTAATAATATTAGTGGTATTATAGTTTTTCTTAGGGGCCCTACCTAAAAATGGGACCTGATTATGCTTAAACATTAAATAGATGCTGAGAGAGAGAGCCCATATCTGAAAAGCATAGTCTACATAGGCAAGACATATAAAGAGAGGTTCAGAGAGAAACCTCACTTGCGATCTCACCAACGTTACTGAGCAGAAAGCAAGACACGAATGAATTAGTTCAGCACCTGGTAGTGCAATTGTAATGAAAAACACAATATGGATTTTTTTTTTAAAAAGTATAGTGTTGCCAAATTAACCAGAAATTAATTGGTAGAGATGTGGAGTATGAAGATTCAGAAAAATATGGGGAATTGATGGAGGACCAAGAACTGTATGAAAGAGGGATCTTAAATAATGGTATGAAACCAGAACAAGAACTAGTTTGAGGTACACTGAGAGATGGGGGAGAGGGAGAGAGAGAGACAGACAA
>NW_017729008.1:27085130-27088605 GCF_001723915.1 Gavialis gangeticus
ACTGAGAGATGGGGGAGAGGGAGAGAGAGAGACAGACAAGAAGACAAAGAAAGAGAAGGGGGAAAAATTGACTGAGTTAAGTCCACAGACTGTGTTCAAAACATAGACAATGAAATTGAGAAAGGTGAGCATGTCCAGTCATGGTGAACACTATGGTGGTTTTTATGTCAAATCTGACAGAACATTTCAATGGTCATCACATAGAGCAAACCTTTCCTTCTTGCAGCACAGAGTCTCTGTTGAGATTACTTTTGTCTTGCTGTTTCTTCTGTCTGTTTTCCCCAGGAGGACCATGAAATGTTAATGCGAATGCAAGTCCTTATAAATGAAGTGACCCATTTCCAACAGCATTACTGCTTTGCTCTAGTGGCAACTCTCTTGCATGATACAATCTCTTTCCAGAAATCAGTGCTCATTCTGACTCTGAAATACTATGAGAAGACAAACCTTCAAAAGATGCATAGGAATACCTACCGGATAATTTTACGGGGTTTTTTTTATTACTGCATTGGCATTAGTCATTGATCTGCAGTGATCAGTTGTCTGTAGTAAAATGAATAAATAAATAAATGCCAGAATTACAAGATCTGGGATTTATTTTGCTGGTATGGGAAAATAAGTAACAGCACAAAAACTAAGACTAACACTATGCAAAGCTCAGTGGTTTGGTGCTCTAAACGTTATATTTTTAAATATGTTTTTCTATGCTTGGTTCCAGTTCAAAGCCCATAGTTTTCTTTAATTTCAGGTTAAGAAGGCACCCAACCACTCGAAGTGAAATTTATCTGAAACTGAGAAACTAAATCTGATTTTGGATTGAGCCCTTTGGGGACTAGGTGCCTGCTACATATGGTATATTCATAAGGTAGGAAAAATATTGGTATCCTTCTATCTTCTAATTTTGGTATTTTACCAAATCTTCATGTTAAAACCAATAATAATCATTAAAAATGTTATTTTCCAAACAAGAGCCCTATCCTGCAATGAGCTGTGTCTCTCTTAAGCAATTTACAACTGTCACTTAAATTATTATTATATTCCAACAAACATGAACTAAATAAACTGAGAAAGTAGAGCCTTTTGAAATCCTTCTGTAACAGATACAGTATATTTTTTGGTCTTAATAAGACTCTTGACATTAGTATCTTCAGTGTTCAATTTGTGACAGTACTTGGCCAGTTTCAAAATACAGATCAGCATGGATTTTTTAAAATCAACATATAGGGATACTGATAAGGTAAACTTCTAAAATCTCTTTCTTTATGACATTACATAAACCATCTGAAAAGCCACCATGGTTAATAAACGCTGAAGGACAAAGTGTTCTTGGTCTCACCTGCTCAGAGATTTCGTTTTATTAAATCCCAGAGGCTTCTGGAACTAAACTGAGCACAGAGCCAAATCCAAACTATCACTGATATTTTCAATGGGAGTTCCTTGTATGTATGTGGCTCAACATCTTCCCTTTAGTCTTCATTACAGCTAGATTCTACGTCCCAGAAATTTTTGAGTTTTTGAAACTGTCCCACTCTTTGCTCTGAGTTAGGCAAAACAGGGACTCGAGTTTCCCATATCCCAGCTAAGTGCCCTGATTACCCAGCTATTGGCCATTTTGAGACATGTTTCTCGTGGTTTCACTTAAATGGGTGCATTCCTCCACAAAGTTTTGCTTGATACAAATCAGTATTTCCCAACAAAAAACTGTGTTATCAAAAAATGCTGACCAGCTCTAGTGATTAAGACATGTTAATCAGCATGAAAAAGCATATTGAAAATGTTGGCATGGGCACTGGTAATCAACTAAAGTGAATAGGCAAGGAAGGGTTTATTAAAGCTATTATTATAATTACTGTTAACGATACATTCAGTGCAATTGGTGCCTGTTTCATGAAAACTGTAACTTCTGAATACCTGCTCTCTTTGCAATCATATAGGCATAATAGTAAAACAACAAGACTTGCTATAGTACAAGCATTATTCCAAAAAAAAAAGAAAAGGAAAAAAAGGCTTAGAAATGGCACACTGATAACAATACCTGTACTGTTCTGTTTAAAGACAATACAATTTGTTGGAGTTTTACCACCATATGAAATGAATCAATTATTGAAATGCTCATACTGAATTTCAAAAGATTTTCTAACTATTGAAGGACTGAAGTAGAAGAGGAGGAGGAAAGCACTTGAATTATTAAAGATGAAATTTGACAAGTTTGGGGAAGGGATTCAATGATAGGGTAGCAGGCTCTTGGATCCATAACCAACATGCCCGATATGTGGATTCATGTATCTGTAAATCTCATGTTAGAAAACTGGTAGCTCTTTATCTCTTTTCAAGATATGTCTGGTAATCCCACATGGTGATTTTGCTGTTGTTATCACCATCCCTTGGCTTTCACTTGTGCTGGAAGAGGTGGAGCCCCAGCATACAAGAAGCCTAGCTCCAGAGCCAGAGGCTCGGTCTGGCCCTGAGGTATCAAGAAGGAAGAGCTCCTGAAAGCCCAGACTGTTAAAGAGGGCACCTTAGTCAACACAGTTATTTGTGGAAGCTGGAGAAAGCCAGCAAGATAGGGGGCAAGAGGTTGCTAGGACCCAGAGACTCAGAAGGATAGAGTTTTAATAGTTTGGGAACAATTTGGTTTATTTTTTTCTTTCCTTGTTCTGATTTGAGGTTTGGGTGCAGCTACAGGGAGGATGGAGACCACAGGCAGGATGCCTGGGAGGAACTCCATGCCATAAGGGGCTGAGGCCATACAGAGCCCTGCAAAGATCCAGAATCTAGTAGTCTGCATGGGCTAAAGCAAGTGGTTCATAGGAAGAAGGCAACAGGCTTGCAACCCAGACAGCCTGTAGAGAAAAATCCGAGGGGCATGGGAGTAGCTATGGGGGCAGCTAGAAGCCACTTTTTGGGCCAGTAGGATCCAGTGCAGGAGAGGCCAGGCCAGGCCAGTGGCCCAGTACAGGGGGGGGTGGGGAGACTGTGCCCAGAAGTGTTGGAGCCACCCAGAGTCAAGTGAACCACTTTTTGCTAGGACTGAGAATAAGTGGCTCAGGGCAGGGAACTAAGCTTGATGGTGAGCAGGACAAGGTGAAGCACCTAAAAATCACACTGGACTCTCAGGGAAATCTCCACAAATAGATAATTATCTCTGCCATCAAAGCACATCAGGCGAGACAGCTGGGTGATAACCTGCGATGCCATATTAGGTCAAGTTGGACAAGTGGGGCCACCAAAGGGCACCTCAGTTGGCCTCAAAGGTCTGGTCCTGTCACACCTGAAGATGTAGGTCCTAAAAACTATTCCCAGTTTGATAATCCTGAATCAAGGAAAGAGCTACAAGAAACATGTTGCTCAGATATTGAATTATGCATTACCATGTGGTGCATAACAAAAAAAAAAAGAAAGAAAGAACAACTTTTCTGCCTCTATAAATGTTTAAAGGTCCAAACCCTTTGGAATCTCATTAAGATCTTGGCAT
>NW_017729008.1:27088616-27090149 GCF_001723915.1 Gavialis gangeticus
AAGAAAGAAAGAACAACTTTTCTGCCTCTATAAATGTTTAAAGGAGAACAGGAAGGGCACAAGTAGCTCTGCATTTGCTCCAGCCTAAAAGGTCAAAGTACCATTCCCAAGCCCGGCTAGAAACCTTCACAAGAGCATACCCATTTGTATAGTCAGCAGGCACACAAGGAAAGGACATCATGTCCTTTGCCTCTTCAGCCTGAACGACCAGATACTCATTCACAGCTATGTTGACTGAGGAACCCTTCAAGGTGACTCTGGAGCAAATTTCAAATGCACACCTAGCAAGATCCCTTAAGTGTTTTGCCATCGTTCTCCTGACTGTTTACATGCTCCTTCTTAAAGAGCCTGATACAACACCTTTACAAAGCCCCTTGAAATAAAAGAAAAGTCTTGCTTTACTGATTTTAAGCTGCCTTTGGAAATGTTTGCTTTCTATTGCACAGGGTATGAGAGATGGTCTGTGACCTCTCATCCTCTCCCTGTATGTCCTTACACAAAAAACATCCAGGATCTGACATTATACTTATACTCTAGAACATCTCCCCTAGGACAGACCCTTTCAATTTATCCTGATTGAATCTCATTTGACTGATGTTATCCTCATTGGTTTATCACTCGGTTCAGATGAGCAGTTTAATTTATTCAATGGTCATGAATCTGTACAGAAAACTGGATGTTATTCAGTCTTAATTCTATCCAATAAGTGGTTGCTCCCCAGCTTTGAAGCAGTTTTGACTCTAGCCACAGGAATCGCTACCCGACTGTCACAATTGTTAATGAGGATATGGAATATTATTGGATACTGAATGGACCCCTGGGAGACTTCACTTAACAACTCCTCCCAATTTAACAGTAAACAATTCATAATTACTCTCTGCGTTCAGTTTTTAGCCAATTATGCATTCATATTTCTCTACTCTGCCCTATGAGACTATCCTTTGGAAATGTATCAAATGGCTTTCTAAAGTTATATGCTACGTGCTCATACAGTTTTTGTAGCTTTATTATGAAAATGCTGTCTCTGAATGTGTCCATCAAACAGGACAGTGCACTAGAGATAAGATATGTTAAATGAACGGTATTGCATCATAAAGCACTCAAAAAGGGTAAAATTCTCAAAAGCACATATGCTACTTAGATGCCTAAGTCCCATTAATTTTCACTAAATCACTGTTAAAAATGGGGCTGAAGTTCATAAATTACTTTTGAAAATTACTCAAAATATATTTGTATATAATTGCACTCTGTATTTGCACAAATGAAACTGAGTGCTGAATATTAGGACTGTGCGAAGCTTCGGTCCCTGATTCGATTCAACGGAGACCTAGGAGGCACCAGTTGCTGAGTGGGGGGACTGTGGGGGTTCCCCTGCGAGCTCCCCAGCAGACCCGGAAGTGGACCGGAAGTACCGGGTTCACCACTCACACTCCTGTGGGACACGCCATCCACCTCAACATTTCAGCATTCACAAACCATGCCTGGTACTTTGAGATTTGTAAAAAAATATTTAAAGCTGTGTCTCTGACTGAG
>NW_017729008.1:27095149-27111935 GCF_001723915.1 Gavialis gangeticus
TTCACCACTCACACTCCTGTGGGACACGCCATCCACCTCAACATTTCAGCATTCACAAACCATGCCTGGTACTTTGAGATTTGTAAAAAAATATTTAAAGCTGTGTCTCTGACTGAGTCGCTGATTCTCCAAATCAGCATCGAATCTTCAGATTCGGATTCAGCTGAATCGAATCAGGGACAGTGATCCAAACGAATTGAATCACTGTCCCGGATTTGGGCTGAATCCGAATCTAATATGGCCCATTTCGCACCCCCCTATATATGCATCTCTAAACCTTTTCATTTTCCAAAACTACCCTGTATTGAATGAAGTGAGTAAAGAACATTTTCCCTCATTAAATCCAAGCAACAAAACACAATGTGCAGACTTTGCTCTTTCATGTGTCCTGTACAAACCTGGAAAGTTCTAAGGAATTAACCTTATTTGACTTTCACTGACTTACTTAGCTTTTTCTTTCATCCAGCTTGAGGAATGAGAATTTGGAAGGAGGGTGGCTTTTGCATCAGGAATATGTCTTTTGCTCTCCCTATGAAAATCCACCTAATCTGGTCAAGTTACATAACCTTGAAAAGCTGTAGCTTTCACCTGATCACAAAATGGAGCTAAATGCTCCAAAGATGTTGTCCTTGTTGGCCATCCTCCAACATAGTGCTGAGCAGGACTTTGCCTGCAACTTCAGTTATAGCCTGGTCGGGGCTGGGTTGGATCTGAACAGCTGATTTAAGAGCAAGGAGAGACTCTCATGCCTAAAACTCCCAACAACTTCTGCCACTCCAGACCAGCCAGCACTGAAGTGGAGTACCCGGTTCCAAATACAGAGGGAATGGGAGCTAGATGTGGAGAAGGTAGATGGGCACTAGAAAACAAAGAAACAGGAATGGGATTTAACAAAAGGGAAGAAGTAAGATGAATTGTTGACCTGGGTAAGGAGCCTGGCCATGGAGGCAGAATCATTGTGTATTTTGAGCCCTCTCCGTCTACCTCAATTTCCCATCAGGATAGCAGCGGTGGCAATATTCCCTTATCTTACATGGATGTTGTGAAAACAAATTCATTTCCATTCCCAAAGTCCTCAGTGATGAGTGTCAGGGAAAAGCTCACAAGGAAATAAATAACTGCATTATCAGAACAGGGTTCGACTAGGGTGCAGTAAAATACAACATGGAGCCACACACTGAACAATGTCGCAAAAAATATTGAGACTCATTAAGCAATTCCTTGCACAGAATGAGGCAGGGATCCTTTAGCTACAGGAACTAATTCTGGCATTTCATAACTTAAAAGTTGCTGACACTAATAATGCACTTTCTGGGGTGCAGTTATTACTATAGTGGTCCTGAGACTTGGGCCTAATAATATTGGGAACAATGCATAAACGCAGAGCCAGATTTAGGCTTAAACTACTTAAACTACAGTTTAGGGCCTCATAATATGAGGGGCCTCTAAATAAGAAGAAAAAAAAGACTCAATATCAAGTTTTATAATAATCAGTTGGTAGGTAAAGGAGATATGGACATTTTTATTCTAATATGACAAAAATATACATACATTGAATTATTTTTATTGTATGGGGCCTCTTATGATGGACATAGTTTAGGGCCTCAGCACGTCATAATCTGAGTACCGTAAACCTGCAGAGAACTTAGTCAAAATGGATAAGACCCATTATGACTGGAGAAGAGAAATCATTGTTCTTGGAACAGAGGCCCTAAAAGATAATTTCTTTTTTTTTACTTTTTCCTTCCTATCATGGTAATTACAGGGTAAGGCTAATGACTGTTTTCAAGAAACATGTTGCAGGACTTCACTCAAAATGTCAAAGAATTGGTCAGCCAGAGAAACAGTGGTGCCAAATACACAAGAGAGTGTAAATCAATGAAGTTAATAGAACACTACTGATTTATGCCAACAATCGGTTCTGGCCCATTATGTCTAGGAAACGGTCTTGCTAGGAAACGTGAATTCAGAACGAAATAGCCCTATTTATGTCATACTTGATTTGACCACTAAGATGGGTAGCTCTTTCCTAATACATACTGTTTTCATTGCTACCAAGCCTGATTTATACAAGTGACAGGGCACTGAGTCAGTACTACTCCCCAGAGTAAATCCTTTGAAAGCAATGCAGTTCTTCCAGATTTACAACAGGGTAGCTGAGAATCGAACTGGCATCCTTTCTTTATGGGTCTGGACCCAGCAAAGGCAATGCAATTTTGGCAGGATCAAATATTAACTTGTTGAAATGCATTTTTCCCTAACTTATTGCAATAATTGAAATGTTTGGGTTCAGATAGTGCCTTCATTAAAATACTTCTCAAGAATAAAAAACAGCTTATTTTCTCCCTCTCCCTTTTCTTGCACGGTGTGCCTTCACTGAGGTATATCCGCTGATAATGATCATCAACAATGCAGCGTTTTCAGGGGGTTTTTTACATTAATTCAAGTCTGAATCAGACCAAAACAAAAATGTTTGGAAGTTTTCCACAAACTGGAAATTCTTGGATTTGTCCTTCTTGGAAACACTGACAGTGTTTCCCAAATGAAACAATCTCCCTGGATCCTGCAGACGCCTCATTGAAATTGGTGTGCTTGACAGAGAGCAGCAGTGAAATGAAAGGGACTATCAACTTCAATCAGCAGCAGCAGGAGGTACCAGGACATTCAGCTTCAGAGCAGCCCTGTTGTGAAGACTGCTCCAGAGCCACAGATCTGGGAGTCTCTCCCAGGACTTCTGGCTCCGAGTTCTTGATCTGCAGCTGGCAGCTTGGAGCCTCTGACAAGTCTGGCTTCACTCAAGGTTTTCAGGGCTTCCACGTTCCCTGCTGCTGAGCCAGAAACCTACCCCTAGTTGAGGTTCAGTCCCAAAGATTTCAGGCTCCTTGTTTCATTGCAGACAGCCAGGATTTTTTGGCAGAGTTGTCTGTCAGAGCCTCAGTCCTGAGCTAATCTGCCTTATGGGTCTGCTCCAGACTCCAGAATACAGCTAAGTGGATTGTCCTGGATGGGAGAGCGAGAGTTTTACAGGCCCGCAGCAATGGAGCAGACCTCACAAGCAGAGTGCTCAGAGCAGGGACAACAGGACTGCAGGGTATGAGACCGACTTACCTGGTGGACTGTCCCGTGGCTAAAGAGCCAGTGCTCTTGGGATACACTACCGCAGCCCAGCACTTTTAGGAACTCCCACCTGTGGTAGCTTCCCAGGCCAGCTTGTCCTGGAGTTGTGGACACTGGAAAAATCAGGTCTTCAAACAGAGGGCACTCCTCCATGGTGTGTGCTGGGAACGCTGCCTTGAGTATGGCAAAATGGTATTAAACCTAAGATGTCTTGAGCAAAATATATGGGACTGAATGAACTCGCATTTCCCAATGGAAACTTTTGTTTCAACTGAGTGTTTCCAATGACACTGCTTAATCTGAAAATACCTAACCAGCTATGCTGCCAAGGGCTTTAGTAAATCCACAGATCTTCAGCGCATTAGTATCATATTCCTTTTTTGAATTAAAAGTAAACTTTTTTCATGTTTTGGCTCACCCAGGGGTTAATACTGTATTTGGCAATTTACCCTATTACTTTGCTGGCATCCTAAGTTCCTAAAAATGACAAAAAAATTACCTCTAAAGTTATCCAATGTTTTTGTCAGGCTAATGTAGTTTTGCTACTTTATTTAGTATATACTAATTCTGAATGCAGAATAAATGGGCTCCTGCTGTATTTGATTTCAACTAATACCTGTTGTGTAGTAGAAATAAAATACTATTCCATTAAGCAAGTCTGTGAGCTATCTAAGGAGATTCTTCATAATAACTGTGGTTTATGAACAAGTTTTTAGGCAACATGGACAAAATACAGTTAATTTAAAGGAATCTTCAGTTTTAATGAAATATGATATAATGCAGACTTACATTCTTAAATATACAGGGGCTGATTTTGATCACAATAATGAGCATGAGAAATGGGAGTCACAACAACTTCAACAGAGTTGCATCAGGTGAAAAACAGTATAACTGAGGGGAGAACCAGAGCCATTGACTAGAATCTAGAGAAAAACTAAAATCGAAATATAAATATAGCAGAAGAAAAGTTTTTATCATATCTGTATTTGGCATTGTTGCAACCAGTGTTGCAATGCTACATCCATTTTCTGATGACCACACTTCAAGCAGAACATTGTAGATTGAAAAGATTCAGAGAAGAGACATGAGACTCATTAAAAGGCCACAGCTGGAGTACTGCATCCAATTCTGGGTTCCACAATTAAAGAGGGACATGAAGAAGCTTGAGAAAGTCCAGAGGAGAGCCACCCACATGATCAGAGAGCAAGAGAGCAGGCCTTATGAAGAGAGGCTGAGAGCCATGGGACTCTTCAGCCTGGAAAAGTGCAGGCTTAGGGATGACCTGGTGGCAGCCTGTAAGTACATAAAGGGTGTATATCAGGATCTGGGGGAATGTCTGTTCACCAGAGCGGCCCATGGGATGACAAGGTCGAACGGTCACAAACTCCTCCAAGACCATTTTAGGCTGGACTTAAGGAAAAACTTCTTACTGTCTGAGCCCCCATGGCTTGGAATAAACTCCCCCCATCGGTGGCACAAGCATCTACTCTGGACTCTTTTAGGAAACATCTGGATGCTTGTCTTGCTGGGATCCTTTGACCCTAGCTGACTTTCTGCCCCTGGGGCAGGAGGCTGGACTTGACGATTTTCCGGGGTCCCTTCCAGCCCTAATGTCTATATAATCTATAAAAACACTGAAAAAATTCCAAAAAAGAGAAAAACTTAATGATGCAGTCCATTTGGTTTATGAGAGAGAAGGGTAAGGGATAACTTGATCACAGTGCAAAAAGGATCAGTCTTGAATAATTCTCATTGGGTACATCTACACATGCTTATTAAGGTGACACAATAAACTCTGGTCCTTATTGCACCGGAGTTTATTGTTCCTTGGCACTGCATCTACATGTGCACCCAGGACCACAGCATGTTGAGCCAGGTTGGAGCAGACCAAGCTGGCAGCAGGCATCGGGGATCAGCTTACCAGCCCAGGCTACTCCAACCCAGCTTAGCATGCTATGGAGGGGCTGGCTGGGGCATGAGGGTGTTCCAGTGCAGGGCTATCCGGCAGGCAGCCCCTGCACTGAAGCAGCCTTATGCTCCAGCCAGCCTTGGTAGCATCTACATTCATGCTGGTGAGGTATAAGAGTACTTGTATTTACAAGTACTACCCTGTTGTGGAGTTATTTAGTTTAATCCAGCATAATAGGGCCACATGTGTAGATGTGAGACATTTACTGCAGAGCTAATTAGTCTAGTCTGCAGTAAATATCTCATGTAGCTATGCCTACAGGCACCTAAAAGTCATCCAGACCAGCTCAACTCCAGAGGCTGTAAAACTACATTAGACATGTTCATTAGGAGCCTTTCCTACTGGCTAGTATTTGTATTGGCCCACTGTAGGTGCCTCTACTCAATGCCTAGGTACTCCACGTCATCCTCTGGGAGCAGCTAGTTCTGACCATTGACTTTATGAGAACCCTAGGTGACTACCCTGCCAATCTGGATCACTCCCCTGGGACAAAGTGCTGAAAATTTAGGTACAGGTTCCTCTCACCAACCACAGTTTTGCCAACCATGGTTTTGAGTATTCATGCTTAATATTCTATATACCATTTTGGCTACCACGGTATACACTTTTGAATAACTACAGTTTTCCATGGTGCATGAGTTTGCCACCTGCCATTTTTCTCATAAACCTTTTGTCTTGCCAGTCACGGTTTCACCAAACACGGGAACTTTCAGGAACCTAACCCCAGCAGTTGGTGAGGGAAACCTGTACTACAATGCCTAAGTAGACAAGCATGCAACTTTTTGAAGAGCTTGAAAAAATGTTTTGGTTATTTACTCCAATTCCACAAACTGAGGGTATGACAAAGCACATATCCACAGCTGCTAACCCCCAATTTCTTTGAGGGGGCAATCAGGCCATGTGGTACGGAAAAAATGAATCCAGTAATCTAGTCCTTGGCTCATCCTTTGCCCCCACTGTAGTGTCACCCCTGCTTATTTTGTTCAAGTCTGCTGAAGTGACCCAGGTCTATAGAGGATGCTGGAGGCTAGCCATCTGCAGGATGGGTGTGCAAGAATGTGTTTCAGATTCCAGGTAAAGGGTTAGTTAAAAATTTCTCACTGTGACTATTTTGCAAAGGCAAGCTTTTTTTCCCCCAACTGAATTCATTTTTTCATAGCAAGTGCCTACTTTCTGCCATTAAATACTGAACACCCACAACCCAAAAATATTTCCATTTGGAAATACCACTATGATGCCTTAAAGGTGTTACAGTTTGAATACATCATATCTCTATTTTTTATTTCTCTCTTGGCTGTACTTCCCTGGGGCTGAAACTGGAGAAACTTAACTTCCAGGAGTCGCATACTAACATTTTAAAATATTTTGGCATTTTATATTTTGCCTAAAATACTACTTTGCTATGAGAGGAAATAACATTATATCAACCCCCCCCCCACCATTTTCAACCAGCATTAGCCAAAAGGTTTTGAATAGGCCCTTCATCCTAGGGTGATTTCTAAAATATCTTCCCTTCCCAGAGTACCTGAACAGTCACTCTGTGTTATCCATTTTAGAAATGAAAAATGTCAGCAGAGAAGCTGGAGGCATTTCTGATTATGTCATTTCCTCAAGGGCATATTGTTTTTTTGGAAAATATAATACTTCATTTTTTTTAAAAAGGTAACAGGCCACTCAACAAAGAAACTATATATTTATCATATGACCAATGAAGATTCATGATAGATCTTGTTTCTGACTTGCTGGATAGCTTGGGACAACTAAGGACATTTTTATACATGCTCTGGGAGAGGGGGATTGGCAGCTCAGATTATATAGCGGCATTGGCAGTTCAAATCTTGCCTATGGACCTGGACTGGGGCTAAAGGCAGCATGTGCTCTGCGTTCCCTACCTCTGGCTGGAGTGGGACCTCAGAAGGAGCCAGAGCTACAAGGGCAAGTTAAGTGGAGGTACGGAAGGGTGTGGGGGGAGGTGGGAAGGGCCATAAGTGGGGGGGGTAGGTGCTCAGGTATTCAGGTGCTGTGGGGAGAAGCAGGTATCAGGGGGTCCAGGCATCAGGGCACAAGTGGCTGTGGAGGCCAAATAAAGAAAGGAGGTGGGGGGGAGCAGGAGTCAGGGATTACAGGCATTACAGAAGCAGGCATGACATATGCAGGTACCAGGCGGGAAGCAGCAATGGGAGAAGCGGTAGGGGAGACAGGTGGCAACACTCCTGTTGCCTGCCCTACCACCACCTTCCTCCCTGCTGCTGCTGCTTGGCCTGCAGCAGCAGTGAGGGTTGAATGAATTTAAGATAAACCTCCAAAAGTTAGGTTGTAGACACGGAAGAGTATAATGAATTCATATATTTCCCATATATAGAATCTAATTATTGGGGGGTTGTCTTAAATTCAGGGTCATCTTGGATTCAGATAAATATGGCAATATTCAGGTGATATACAAGCTATTGGCCAACAGTTTCAACTACTCATTCGTTTTCTAACCATTGAAGTGCTTCTCCTTTCTTATCTCCTCTTTTACCCGTTTCTTCCTCTTTCCTCCAAGTTCTTCTCTTTCTGTTCTCTCTTCTTAGTCTAACTTTCACTTTTGTTCACATGGCCCCTTTTGCCAGGAACAGCCTCATGATTAATTAGCTATGGCCCAGCACTTTCCCTTTGCCTCTGGTCAATAAAAACCTATCCTGCCTACCCTTCCAAGATAATATCTACCTAGCACTAATTGTGTCTTCAGAGTGTACATTCCTGAGGGTGGTTAATACTTGTGTTTTGTTCTCTATGCTGGGTTTAAGAACCCATATATCCAGGCACTCCATGAAGAATACATATAGGGAGTAATATTCATATAGGCAGTACTATAAAACATTATGGTATTTCATGCACAGGATGCAGAAATTCAAACACATCATTATTTTTATATACATAAACTACATGTTGTACTGTAAATGAAGCTGCTCTCTATACTGTAGAGAGACTAGAAAGCCAGCAGATCTCTCCAGCTGGACATTCCCAGCATACAGCATAGAGCTGGATTAGTGATTCCTACACCACCCACCTTGCAGCTCTTGGCTCAGGGAAGCCGTGCCAGAAGCGTGGACCAAAATACTGCTGCACTCTGCCTATGTTTGCAGTCAACCTAACAGTAGAAACTATACTGTAGCTGATGCGGAACTGACCCCAGAGAGAAATAAAGAGCCTTAAACTGTTGTTTTCAGTCACCTCCTCCCAACCCCTGTAATCTAGTGTTTGCTGGGCAAAGCTAAGAATATAGTTGTTCTCGTTTGAAGACATTTTCATGAGACCCAGGAGGATCATTGGGGTTATCAATAAAAAAGCTAATTTTCTTTTAAAGAGATATCCTGAGACCAAAAAAATAAAACACTCAAACACAAAACTCCTCCATTTTAAAATAACTTTCTTATGTCATCTAGCTCCATGGCAGACCCTGCAAGCTTTACAAACGCATCTCAAGGTGGACTGCGGTTTTATCTTTCTGAGTGTCAGTGCTGGCAAAACTGACTCCAGGGTGTTAAATAGAAGAGTACTTTCTCATACCCCTTTTATAAAGTTTGCAAAGATTTTACAGATCTGATTATGTAAAGTGATAAAACAGTAAAACAGTCAGCGCAGGAGGGATTTTCTGAAATTCCTTAACACTGATTTCCCAGCTTCTTCTACAGATTTACTTAATTAAAGGTAAATTAAATCTAACCCTGTCATCCAATTACAGCCAGCTTCCCCATTCTATTACCATGTCTACAGGCTGACAGAATAAAGAATTGCCTTCAATCGAAGAGAGACAATTTTTTTTTTCTATTTAAAGTGCTGGGAGTGCATTTTAATTCTTCAACACCCAATAAGCACTTAACAGAGGGGGACAAAATTAACTTAAAGAATCGATGTCTCTGTTTTTCAATAGACTTAAGTAACTTGAAGTGTTTTAATTAAATACTCAGGAGTAGTTTGTTACTTTAGCTGGGGCTGGTTCTCTGTATTTTTAAATCTTTTAAAGTATAAACCCTTTAATGTGGTAATAACATTTCTCTATAGTTTTTCAAACAGTGTAGAGGTGTTGGCTTGGCCTGTTTATATTTAGCTCTCTCTACAGCTATTAAGTAATTGCTTTTTGCTTAAATGGAATATGTCTTTACACTAGAAAGCATACCATGTTTGTATGGACACTGCCGATACTGCATAATAAAGCCATTCATGCTGCAATAATTAAGGCTGTGTCAGCAATTTCATTACAAACTCCATTTTTCAAGCATTTAAAACTCAACCATAAAAGATTGCCCTGGACTCTATCCATCCTATATGAATGCCAAAAACATATACCCGTAAAGAAGTTTACAAGTTTTGAACACTTGTTTTGCAGGTGTAGAACTTAAAATCAATTTTGATTTCCTAATGAAATTTGACAAGTGGCATTTTCAAACTGAAGCAAATGTAAAACACCTAAGATTATTGGGTTTGTAAAACTCTCCTTTCCACAAATGTGATTGTGTTCATTTTCACAACTGGTAGCATTTCTATTTTGCATCAAGTTAGTAAAAGGCCAGGAAAATGCTAGTGAAGAGCATTTGAATTCTAGCAGTGAGCATGCTGAGAGTTCAGTGTAATTCTAGGCATAAGCAATTGTGATTGACGTACAGTTTTGTGAGTTCAAGTCAATTTAACTCTGGTGAAAGGTACTAAATTAAATCCCTAGGTGAAATCCTGATTCTGTTTAAGTTGATGTAAGCTGTGCCAGGATATCGCCCTGGAGACTACTTATCTATTTTATCTACAGAACAGATACAGCATGGGCAGCAGCTGTGTATGCATTTCCACAATGCCCTGTCAATAAGACTTAAACCTAAGTTGGGGAAAACGTTTCTAATGATAGAAATTGTCATGCACGTTAATTCCTTGGCTTCTTTGCTGAGACTGTCAGTGTGGGTGGCAATTAATGTCATTTGGGGGTCAATGAGTGTGGTGGGGTTCTCTGTTACTCAGATGCCTATATGTGGACTGAGAACCCCCAACAAATTTCAGAGAATGACTAGAATAACTATAGCTGATAGCCATACACCAGCCTATGGAAATTGCTCAGTGAAGGCATGTCATAGCTGAACCACAGGTCTACTAATGCTGTGTTAGCATACTATACTCCTTGCTGAGGAAGTATGTTTTGCAGTAATAGAGTAGTAAATTGAGGGACACTAGGCACTGAATTGGAGGGGTGCAAAAAAAAGTAGCCACTGGACTGCCAGCCCAGTCACTGCCCAGGGCACAGGAATGCCCAGATACTCCTGGGCTCTACAGTACCAACCACTTGCAAAGTCTTTCAAACTCCTCCCCGATTTGTAAAAAAGGACCCCATTGTATTCAATTGCATTCAGGCTTTACTTGGCTGTGAGAAGCAGAAGAAGGAATGATTTGCTGCTAAGCAGACTTAGCTTTGTAGCATACTCCCTGCTTTAGTTTAGATTTTTTATTCGTTAGACTACTTCAGTATCACAAAGGCTGCATCTACATGAGACACTATTGCACAGTGGTTGCTTATTGCATGTACTTGGTTATACAGGTACTAAATAAATGTGCAGTAACCCAAGTTACTGCGCAGTAGTGCTGGCGAACACCTTTTTTGTGACGCTACTGCACAGTAGCCTAATATGACAGCACAATAGCATCATGCCACAGGTTTTGCCATGAGTGACTGCTGCCTCCTGAATCTTGGGAGTGGGAGCACCCGCAGAAGCCACTGATGGCGGCGGCCCTGTCAGTCTGGGCATGCACACCCCTGTGCACCCCCACCAGTCGCCTATGGGTTTTGCCTTGCAACACTACTGCACAGGAGTGTCAGGCTACTGCTCAGTCTTGTGTAGATGTGCCCAGAGTTGAATTGTTAGCACCTTGCAGTAGTGTATTAAGTAATATGATGCCTATCATGAGCAGCTTGTTTTCTCCATCTTTGACCCATTAAATGGAAAAAGAGGAGCAACATATCCTAATGTTTTTACTGGGTACCTGAGCACACATGTGGTTTCAATAACACGTGAAAAAAAAAAGAGGTTTATGCAAAGAACCCAATTATTTATGAAGATATTTTAGTTAGTGAATTACACAGCTGACAAGTTATTAATATCTGACTTGCAATCAAGTTTATAGGTCAGATTGCCAAAAGCATTTAACATCCCCTCCCAGGTCCTACTGAGTGCAGTGGAGGAGCTGCCAGTTGCTGAGCACGTTTATGCGAGATGCTTGGAGTGCAGTAGACTAATTGTACTGCACACTAGCAAAGAAGGCAAAACCTGTGCTAACGCACTAACATGCGTTAGATTTACTCTACTGTGCTTTAACCTCACAGAAAGACTGTTTGCACTAATGCGCAGCAGCACCGATTACGATGCATTGTTAGTACCTGTCATTACAGGTACTAAACTTAATGAGCCGTAATTACGGTGCATTAATGAAGGTGTAGATGTGCCCACTGAATCCTTTTGAATAATCTGGCCCTTCTATTCTAGGATCAAAGTGGGAACTGAAAATTAAGCCGCTTATTTTGCTGCCTAACTGGGATGAGTGGGTTTGTTCTGCTGGTCTAAATGTGAATTCAGTGGAAATAGGTTTGGGGCTATGAATTAAATCCACTAACAAATGTATTGCTGTGTAAAGCATCAAAGCCCTATTCTTGATTTGTGACTGCTACATTTAACGCCAGAGAATGTAAAGTATATGATTTATAATCGCAGGACATTTCTCACATTGCCACAACATTGAAATGAAATACTGGGTTTCTGTGCATGTACAGGGTATATCTTACATACGGTTTCAAATTTAATATTATTAGTACTGTACCTGTATCATTTCTCCAGGTGGTGGGGTCTAGACTGAAAAAAGCTAGAGGGTCAGAAAAACTTTCAGTAGAAATCCCATTACATTGTACTATGCATGTTTCTTTCATTTGCTCAAATGAAAATTTGATGGAAACACTAATATCATTACACAGGTATGACACACATCTGTGATATGCACCATGTGAATTTTCTGTGCTGATATTTCAAAGACTGTTTTAAATTTATGGAGCTTTTAAAGTCCAGCACAACTCTCTAGAAATATAACAAACACATTTTTGACCTCAACCTGTAGTGCATGCAGGATTGTTAGCCAATTTGTCCCACTTTTACAGGTTTTTAATTTCAAAATTGTCACAGGAACAGAACTCATAAGTAGCTCTTAGTTATAAAGCAGCTCAGAATAAAAATGGCAGGCCAAATTTATTCCTGCTATTAAATCCAAGAAAGTCAATGGAATTATACCAGAAATGAATTTGGCCCGCTGAGCTCAAAAGGCTGTTAAAAAAATATCTTGCTCTTTAGTCTAGTTAATCTTTCTCCAAATCCCCATATAAGTAGGAGAACAGTAGTTTTCATACATGTAAAAGAAACAGGGTTGATTCATGGTTGCCTTGTTCTGGTGTAACGAAATGGATTTCCATGGGGTAACAGTGGCATATAAACTAGTGAATCAAGCTTATAGTCACTGTGCATGGTATTTGTGCACATCATGGGGTTCATATACTTTATCGCCTTTTAAAGAACAGCAGTACAAAAATTTTTAACTTCCCATTAATCATTTCAAGGAAACTCATTCCATGTACAACCAAGACATGGACATGTTGCTGTTTAAATGTGCTTACTGTATCCATCACTGTTTGTTTTTATAACATTTGGACTTAATGTCTCCTACTCAGGGGAAAGTAAAACTCAGCTCAGCTTTTAGAAGAAGTATAATTTCCATCTGAATTTTCTTTTTACAGTCCTATTTCCCCTTCTCATTCTCATGACTATATTTACTACAGACACAGCCATCTAAATGATCTAACTCCCTACGACATGATAGCAATGAAAAAAATCTCTTACTAATCTAATAGTTGAGATTCAGAATATTTTGCAGCAAGTTTTAGTTCAGGTAAGCATCTAACTCTGTGAATGAATCTCCAGAACTCTGAATATTAATCCTAATATTACCTGGGAAATAGGTAATATATTCCTTTACTTGTCATAATGTCTTTGGGAAGCCAAAAGAACAGCTTCATGAAAATATGATGTTTTTACTCCTATGTTTTTAGCCCAAGTTACAAAGACAAAAATAGGGTCATGTGAATATGTCAGAAATCCTAATGGCAGTACTTAAAATACTCTCTGAGCTAACAGATCATGCATCAAAACTATGCTGATGTCCTAAGTACAAAGAAGTAGGACCACATCATGTCCAACCTGCTCATGCTGGTAACCTCAGAGAAATAATGTCTAAAGCAAGTGGAACCATTATTTAAAATATGCAGCATATCAGTGGAAATGATGATTGTGATTGCAGTGAAAATAAGACTGGTAGTGTTTATAAATTGGCTTAGACTACGCTTCTAGACATCTGTCCAGAAATTTGGACCAATTTAGCATTAATTCTTATATGTAAGGCATTATATCACAGATGCTGGAAAACTCTTTAGAGTGATTTCTTACAGAAAAGATTTCAGAACTACAGAAAATACATGGTTTTTGCTTTTTCTTGTAACCCCAGCTGATATTCCAGTAATCTTTTGATGCTCATCAATAACACATTGTTATGACCATAAGCACTGCTTCTACATCTTTTTCAGTTTAGGAGTCATTAAATCTTTAGCAGCCAGGAGTAACTATATCAAAGGAGATAATTCAGGATTCATTGGGTCATACTATACCTATAGCTTCCACAACAAAAGCAAATGGGAGTGAAATTAAAGCCTTCTGTAGGAAAGATTCATTGCAGAAAAAAGGACTGGTTAAATTCTTTGTTAGCGTAAGTATTGGCTGGCAGACAGTATGTTAGAGACTTTGATTTAGTGATTTTATACTAAAGTGCTTTTCTTTTACACTATAGATATACAGTACTTGCAATTTTACTCCTTATGGAATTGCTACTCCTACTTTATTTACATGTTGTATATCTTACCTCCTCTACAGGTGCTACAGGAGAATGCCAATGGCAACTTATAGTTGGCCTGAGCTACATTTTTCCTAGAATTACAATTCTCAGATCTCAGTACATTAACTTAAGATAGGTAAACCCATATGTACACCTTCAAATAAAAAGGATAATATCAATGCACCTCTGATTACTGACCAAAAATTTTACTTTGGAAGCGAGATATAAATTTAAAGCTTTTTACTTTGGAAGGTAAATATACATGCCTAACATGAGGTGGGAAATGTTTAAATGTTTACCCTTGGCTTTTTTCACACACTCATTTCCAATAACTGATTCAAAAACACATTATCTGGTGCTTAATAAATAGCTAACAACAAAAACTAAAAACATCACTGAATGTATTATTAACCAGTCTACTTTTTAAGCAAAGTCAGGATGGTGAAGTTTATGGCCCAAGATGCATCCTCCTTTATAATGGAGGGTGATTTGGTTATGGGTAATTTTCCAGATGAGTGTGGCTGTGCGGTATGTGGCAGTGCAAACATGTCTGCAGCACCACATACTGCACAGTCAGGTGTTTTCCGCACTGCAAGGACCTGCTGCCCTGTTTTCAGCAGTGCATGTTGCCCATGTGTGTGCTACTCGTTTTTTTTTTTTCTATGGGTTTTTCTCACCCCTGGGTATCCAGGGGTCAAAAAAACCCATGGAAAAAAAATGGAGCAGCACACACATGGGCAGCACACACTGCTGAAAAGTGGAGCTGGGCCACCCACAGCTGCACTGCAGCTGCCAGGCAGAATCCACCCAGCAGCCCCCCAGGGTCCCAAGTAACACTTCTGGTGCCAGGACAGTACTGGCTGCAGACTCCCCTACCGCCCCCAGGGTCACTTGCCATGCATCACGCACCACTGTATGACAACTTGGAGGAGAAAAACTATGCCGAGAAAATACAAGAGTCTGTAAAGATCATTTCTTTTAATTTACCCTGCCATGTGTTTGTGTGCAGGAGGGGTTGAAGCAGTAAAAGATGAAGCAGTAATATTTCAGAGATCTACAGTTCACAGAAAACACTTGCATAGATGAAGATATAAATCAGTGAAAGGAGAAATGGGTTCCTCAGTTTTGGAAAAGGTGTCATAAGAAGCCTATTTAACTGACCATAACATTATCTTATTGTTATCACTTAGATTGGCAGTAGTAGCTCCAAGTTATAGCTGGTTTCTAGAGTGTGTTTGCATGCTCATTAATGCCCTGTGGCTATGATACATTAAGTTTAGGACTTGTGTAACTAAGTACTAAATCAATGCACAGTAACTGGCATTACTGCATGGTAGTGCCAGCACATGCTTTTTTAGTGACACTACTGCACACTAAGCAAATAATACTTTGCACTAGTGTATTAGCACTGTTTGTGCTGTGATGCACAACTGCATAGTATTATTAGGCTGCTATGCAGTTAGCATCTCATGCAGACGCGCTTCTGGCTCTTGTTATGACCAGACTTAACTTAACCCTCTTTTGAGATTTAGTTTTAGGAATGATTTCCAAACAACTATCATCAAACAATAGCTTTCATACAAACATTTTTTGATTGTGGGCTTCCATGGCCAACCTAAGATCTGTAAGGTGAATATTTTGAAGAGACATGGGGATTTCTATCATAAGTTGGGCTAAAGGAAGAATTTTTTCTGTGAATTGGGGCATGGACAGTTAGGGAGTTATGCTTGTTTAAGAAAGGGAATTGGGAATCTATCACTTAGGTACACACATGAACTAATTTGGTGCAACTGCTTTGTCTGTCCACTTTTATCCCACAATAAGAAAACTGGAATACCTTATTGTGGGGGAGAATTAGGCAGACAAAACAGGTATACTAGATTTGGCTACATCACATTAAGTTTCTTCCCTTTAAACAAATCTTTCATCTGTCAGTACCCTTAGAGTCAGTCAAAAATATTCTTGAATCTCTTATGAGAAAAAGACTATTTGTCAAAATGATTTTTTTGGGGTGGAAAATGTCAAATTTGGACACTGATGAAAATGAAAACTTTTCACAGAAACAAAAACAGCTCTAATACTAATTACTATCCCGTATTCCTCAAAGGGCTCATGTCGTAGTAGCCCATGTAAAAGGTCAAGTTCAATTGGATTTAAGTTATAATACATTAAAATGGAATTTTAAATGGCTATTAGCTCTTACAAAATACACAGACTATGGAAATATTAGAATATTTTTCTTCATAAACCTAATACTTCCAAAATTTTACTTCTTTAAAAGGTCATATAACTCCATGTAATACCAATGGCCACATTTTGTGCTTCTAACTACAGTATGTGATGATTTCTTTTTCGACTCAATTAGGGTACATACAGACATTCAATTTAGACTTACTTAACTATGGCTTGGTCATCAGTGCAGGCACCTGAGGGGTTTAAATAGGGTAAAAAGTGATAGGCCCCATCTAAGTAAGCGCTCCTGAGTAGCTGAAGTAACTCAGAGCAGGAATGGCTTAACCTGATTTATCAGATGTCTTCAAATGTTTGGAGCACAGCACCACGGCTGGGAAAGCCCACGTGCAATAATAGATTTCATAAACATTAGGGCTGGAAGGGACCTCGGAAGATCATCAAGTCCAGCCCCCACTCCCCCCGCCTGAAGGGCAGGAAGTCAGCTGGGGTCATAGGATCCCAGCAAGATATGCATCCAATTTGCTCTTGAAGGTGTTCAGTGTAGGTGCTTGAACCACCTCC
>NW_017729008.1:27112767-27121670 GCF_001723915.1 Gavialis gangeticus
AGGACTTCTGTGTTGCTGACTGACTTGCCAGCTTTACAGCGGATGGTGAAGGTGATCAGCTCGTGGTCACTGTCACCCAGCTTCCTAGTCACCCATTAGGTCATTCCCAATAGCCAGTACCAGGTCGAGCAGCGCTTTGCCTCCCCTACCTTTGGGAGTGTGTTCTTTCTCTCTCTCCAAACCTGACTGACCTGAACTCTCCCCCAGCCCTGGACTGGCAAACCCTCTCCATAGGCCCATGAACCCTCCCCCACCCAGGGATTTGCCAACACCCCCTGATCCCACTAACCCTTCCCCCTGGACCTGCAAAGTCCCTCTGCCTGCCATGGACCCACTAGGTCCCACCAAACCCATCCACTCTTCACCCCACCCTACTTATACCAGGTTCCCCACATGGCTCCCATTTCCTGACTGTACATGCCACTCAGTCTACAATCATGCAACTTAAAGTAAGTCATGTGATTGTAGACCAGGTGCAGCAAATATTTAAACACACCCTTGGATTCAAGAACTGGATTAATTCTTCTCATCAGGAAAAGAAGGCTAGCAAAATCTGGCCCATCAAGGATCCTTATGGCTGATGTCTACCAACTTTACTTACATTGAATGCAATTTTTTTCCTGGCCCCCCATGTCGAAATTCAATGATATTTCTTCCCACTGGATAGTGGCTTATTCTACATGTTGTTCAACTGAAATAGAAATGTTGAAGAGTCCAATCATTTCAGCTTGAATAGTCTTAGAACAGGATATACTACTGAATACGCATAAGAAGAATTCACCTCTTAGCTGTAAGGGGCCAAACTTTATCAACCTGACCACTGTAGTACTAGTGAATCTAGTTCCTAGATTCAGTAGGAATCTGAGGATATGCCCACTGAAATCAATTAGACCACTTTTGTAGTAAGATAATGCTCAGGCAGCACAAGTATAACAGAAATGGACCCAAAAAACATAAACATTGAGCAACTGACACAGAGTAAACTTCTTAAGCACTCTATATTTAAGACTAGGGCTTTATGTATGGGGAAGTACTTAACTGGTGATGATTTTTAAGCCTAAAAGCTACTTTCTGCTGCGTTAGGGAAAGGAAAAATGGCCATTGCTACATATCAATGAGGCTGAAGTGAGATCTAGCCTTTGAAACTGGCTTCTGTTAATCACAGTTTGATTTGCTCATTAAGAGGCACTTGCTAAAGCTGGAGAATAGCCACACCATTCACATGTGTGAATCGTACTACTGCACAGTGTTCACACACAAGAGCATGCATGGTGAAATTAGATTCTCTCCCTGTAGGGGGTAGGCATTGACCGCTATTCGATGCCAGTAAATGCAGGTCTAAATATTTCTTTTTCTTTTTTCTTTTCTTTTTTTTACCTCTTTAGCACCCCCACTTCAGCAATTTCAAATTGCCATGCACGGAAGCAATTGTAAGTGTATTACTACACTGATTGCTTCCCAGCTGTAAAGGTAAGCTAATAGTTATGATACACAAAGACATTTCTGGCAGACTAAAGCCATGGGTAATTGAAAGGACAATATGCTAGTTTACCCAAGTGCAAAGAAACTAATTCTTCTGCAAATGGGTAGAACACCAAAAGCATTTACAGGCATAGTTGTGCAGAGTCTTTTGTTCCACTCCTCGTGATGACAAGAGCCAGCAGCCTAAGTATAAGTTCAAAATAAAATAAGAATGAGAAGAGTCCTCTCACTGGACCTCTGAAAATAGATTCAAACATTTTTTCTGGTCTGCATTCTTTCACTGTGTCATCATCTACTAGAGGACTCTACGGGTCCTTTTTTTCCATTTCACATCTTTATATCTCAGACAGAGCAGTCTACATGTGTGATGGGCACATTCTTTTACACTAGCTGACATTCCACCTGAAAGACCATCACTGCAAACTTGTTAACGCGATTCAGGATATATGGTACAGTAGTAAATAGACTCCCAACAGTAAAGTAAAATTGGGGTAGGAAGCTCCAAGAATACGTGTACTCTAAGATCAGATCTTACCTTCAAGTTCAAACATAGTTTAACAGAGAATCCAAAGTTGTAAATGCAAAATAAATGCAATTTTAAGGCTGCTTTAAACCAAGCATGAAAGACCAAGGAGTCAAAGTTGAGATTCTTTACATCTGGTTTTAATATGCCTCTTCTTGCATTTTAGACAAGAGACCTTCTTTTTTTTTTCCCCTTTTTTTACAGTTTTTTAAACTTAACTATCAATGTGGTTTCTTCAGCATATTAATTTCAGAATCCAGGGCTATCTTAATTATATTTGAATGAATGACTTGATAAATAAATAACACAGTTTTCTTTCTCAAAGCAAACTCCTTTCATCTTTTAAACTCTAAAACCTCTATCTTGCAAAAGCCAGGGATTTTGTGTACCTCTCTCCCCTGCTAACACACACATTTTTTGCACTGCTGTAATAAAAATAAAGCATCATTAATTTTTCCCAGTATTAAAATGTATCATATAGAGACATAAGCAGGTCCAGAAATAGTCACATTATCACCACCACCACTGGTGCCACCTTTTAGATAAGAAAGCTGTTTTAGACCAGGAATTTGATCTGAGCATTCAAGCTGAAGTGGCAGTGCCATCTAAAATGAAACAGGAGGCAAGCCACAGGGGATGTGCATGCAAGCGTTATTCTGGTTTATTTCTACACCAGTCTTTAGAGGGTTCCCTCAAAAGTAAACACCCTTAATTAATTCCCAAGTAAAATAAGTAAAGGCAAATTTTCCACTTACTGTGTGCTGTGTTTTGTCCATGCACTGAGGAGAAGAGACAGGTCTGCAGCTCTCACCTAGATCCAGGTTGCATTCTACATTATTTATACATATAAGCTGAAGGAAGCTTATTGACTTTTTAACTGTACACAGAACAACCCATCTCACTGCTGCTAAACAACCCTTTAGGACAGTGTGCTGAACTTCAGCTCAAGAGCACGGCATCTATTACCCCTGAGGCTCTACCATTTCACCTACACCTGGGCGGATCTATCAAGCTTCATCTCTATTAGGGCAGTTTGACTCTGAGGTTTAAAGAAAAAGGGAGAGGGGGGAGAGAGGGAGAGTGAGCGAGAGGGAGAAAGAGAGAGAAAGAGAGAGAGGGAGAAGGGCTTGCCGTTGTCACACTTGTTTCCTATTAAAGAGCCTTACGGTGGATTGAGTAATTGTGTACGAAGGTAGTCTGGCTGGCAGATGTGTGCAGCCCCAGTGGAGCACTAGATTCAAGGCAGATGGGTTGTACCAGGGCGCAAACAACATTGAAAAAGAGAGGCGTGATTAGAACAGCAGGCCTCTGTTTTATGGTGCTAGAAGTGGGGTAGCGTGAAAGCTCCTGGGACCACTCGCTCCAAAAAACGGCAGTGTGCACTCATAAGCAGATGCAATAAAGCCAAGCTGATAAAGGTGAATGGATGCTTAACCCAACCAACTTACGCAGCACTGTAATCATCCTTATTATTAATGGACCCCTCACACCTTCCCCTTTCTGCCAACACTTAATTAAAAATAGCCCCTCACTAATAATATTAACATGTGTTTATTCAAAACAGAATCCCAGGCTACTGTACACCCCAAGGCACCTTTTGGAAATAGATTAGAATCGCTTCAAGGAGTTTCACATTGTCTGTCAGGTCTGGTTCAGTTTAAAGAGAAAAGAGAGGCTGAATGGAGGGAGTGAATCTGCCTTTGGCAGCTATTTCTGAGGACAGTTGAAGTAGATTATCAGAGAAGTGTACAAGGGGACCCTTATTATAAACTTCTGTATAACATGCACTGAGCCAAATTCATCCATGATGTAGCCCTAGTGATGCACCCCAGGGATGATTTTGACTCACCGCCTCTCATAGAAGGTTGCTGAACCTTGGCTAGAGGAGATTATCTGAAGATCCCTGTTATGACAACAGTATCTTATGATGCTTCAGGTGGTTAACTCCCACACAGATTAGAGAACAGTTAAACATATGTTGAAGAAGTGACCCTCAGTTGCTCAGAGAGGAACACTTATCTCGGTGCACAGGGGCCCTGCATGTGCTACGGACCATCAGCCTATTTGTAGGGCTTTGGTAGAGCTTAAAGTGATACATACAGATCTTGTGACCTTTCTGCACAGAAATGGATTGCTCCACGCATGTGGAAGTGCAAGACAGTCCCTCAGCAACTACCTACTACTGTGTCCTAACAGCCAAAATACTATGGAGCAGATCCTCAACTGGTATACGCCAATATAATTCCAGTATGGTCAGCAGTGGTATGCAAAATATTACCTGGAGATACTCCAGCTATGAAGCTTAGTACAGTATTTTTGGCTATTATTCTAGAGTACTGGAGTATTTATTTATTGTACATAAGGGATGCTGGTCCTTAGCACTGAGCAGCTGCACGTTAAGATATTTAACATCTATTCAGAAGGCTACAAACATTTCCCAAATAAACTCTTGTGATTAATTTCTAAATAAACACCATGCACATCCAAATGGTTGAAACAGCCAAAAGAAAACATTTAAAATGGTCTAGACCATTTATTTTTTATCGGAATGATCTTTCCACTTTGTTTCGTGGGATTGGTGTCACTTGCCCCTCAATAAAATACATTTTTAATTGCTTCCCAAGTCTAAAGCTCTTTAATAAGCAGGTTCTTGATATGAAGCTGGTCTTTTCTCATAGCAAAGAGCCAAAGCCCAAATCCACAAAAGGATTTCAGCAAGACTTAGGTGCCTAAATCCAAAACTGTGAGCCTCAGAAGCCCTGAACAGCTGTGGCCTAAGTCAGAAATCACCTCAGCTCCACCGGTGTCTCAGTTTTCAAGATTTGAATTCCCTCGAGTGCCAAAAGCTCTGCTGGCTGGAACGCGGAGCAACTGGGAATGAGATGTTCCTTCACTCACCTTGCCCGCGGGGCTCGGTTTGCTAGGTATTCCCAGAGCATGCTGGGCACAATGAGCTCTGCGCACAATGCAGTGGCAGATCCCCAATTCCTTTCCACATATAGCAAAAGGGACTCAAACTCATAGCACTGCATGTTGCAGAGCGGTGACCTGACTACCACCCTAGAGGTTACGTGGGAGTCCAGAACACTTTGTACTTCTGGTTGAACTGCATCCACTTTGGATGGATTACTTAAAGATTCATAGACCAAGGAGACGAAAACTGTGTAACTGTATATTTATGCACTCCCTGGATTATCCCAGTTTACCCTTTCAAATGCAACACTTTCCTTAAAGGAAACTGGAGGAAGAAGCTAGTTGAAATTGGTGGCCAAGAGCTCCAGATTCTGGCCTGGGGCTTTTGAGACAACATTATGACAGACATAGAAGGGGCTAATCCTTTTCTCATGTACACCAGTACCCTCCTGACATCTCTCTGGATCTTGGGAGAACAGGAGCTGTTGGGTATGCAATTGCTACATTGCCACCCATCCCTGAACAACTGTTCCCTCTCTCAAAACACAAATGGTGGCTAGAGGACAGAGCTAGAATTTGTGACCTTCTCCAGAGGGTTCTCATACCTTTTCCAAAAAGCTGATTTTCAGCTGTAGTGGGGGGTTCTCCTCCTCGACACAGTTTCACCAACATTTACCTGAGGTATGACCTATGAAGGAATACTGGAAGTATGGCAAAATAATAACTGAACAGAAATGGGCATCTGCCTTTGGTTAAGTGACCCAGGTACTGAAGAAACTTGAAGAGAAGATCAGATGATTCAACTAACAAATCACCTTTAGGCAACACTGCAAATCTTTTCTATTTAATAAAACTTATCCACCAGAGCTGGAGGAAGAGCCACAAAAAATCAAGAGTTCCTCTTCAAGAAAAAATAAAACAATGGGAGAAGAGTTATTTATAACTTGGAAAATGGGGTTGGTTGACAAATATTTGACAGAAATGTTGAAATGGATCATTTCAGCTTTCACGTTGAATAGTGCCAAAGCATTTCATTTTGACAAAGTAAAAGCTTTCTGTTTTGACTGACATGCTTTTGTTGAATGTACACTTTCATGTCACTTTAGAATATTCATGCTAATATCTTTCTTATTTAATTAAATTATCAATATTTTATTCTATAATATTTCATTATACTGAAACACATTCTGAATGAAATTGGTTTGAAATTTGCATTCACTTTTAAGTTATGAAATTTCAATTTCTGCTTCCATTTAGAATGAAAACTACTTTTGAAATGTAAGAATGTATTTTGGCACAGAAACTATTTTCCAGAAGGCCTTCCTGGAAAAAGAGAAGAACCCAAACTTCATTAAGTTCACTAAGCAATTTATTATTACCAATTTAGCATGGAAGACAAGAAAAAGAGACTGCAGTTCACATAATTAAGCAAGTTTTTAAAAAACTGGATTAGCAACCAACATCAATAAAAGGTTTTGATAGCAGTTCAAGCTGGGACCACTATTGATGTTGCCAATTCCACAGTTTCATACAGGATTTTCACAAGGAAAAAAGGTAATTAGAGAGTAAGTTGAAGCCAAAACTGAAACCACAGCTGGAGTAAAAATACAGAGTCAGAGGAATTACCATACGAGATCGGATTCATGTACACCAGTAACCTGCCTCTGAAATTAGACCATGACAAATTCTTCAAGTAAAGGAGCAAGAAACCATAGTTCGTCATTAAATTCTCTTTTGCCTTGAAACCTGATGGATTATGTCCCTCATCTTAGTGAAGGTAACTGGTGATAAGGTAACAAATATTATTTTCCATATAAATGTCTAATTTTTTTCCACCCTCCTAACCTTTTTGCCTTAATGGTATCTCAAGGAAATGGTTCCACGTAACATTTTGGCTTGCCATAAAAATATTTCCTTTCAGGAATTCTAACTTTGTTGCTTTGCAGTTTAACTGGTTTTCCCGTTGTTCTTGCACTGTCATCCATTGTGAAAAATGATAACTAAAACTCTTTTCTATTCAATACTTTGTTCATGTTCATCACTTATTTCCTTATTCATTAAAAGTACCCAATCTTTTCAGTTACAGTCTCAGTATAAAAGCCTGTCCATTTATCTAAACATTTTCTACGACCACCATGGCACTGCTCCTATTTTTCCCACAGGAATGATCACAGCTTATTCATTTATGAAACAGCAGATAATCTTTTCTGCTGGTCTCTTTCTTGACCAAGGCCATATGCAATTTTACTAAGCACCAAAATAAAGATGATGGTTCCATGCTTTGTGCTTGTGTCCTCATTTTATCCTTGCCTCTATTGAGAACTTGTCTCCCAAGTCTTTCTCACTTTCATTTCTGTCCCTAAGGATTAATTTCCTCCCCCCACCCCCAACTTATCTCTGTCACCCCCTGCCTGATTCTTTGTAATAGTTTACCTAGTTAAGTTATAAAATACCTATCACTAGAAGTTTCTAAGACCAGGCTAAAACCAATGTCTTTCAAAAACGATTTGGTTAGAGAAGGGTCAGTTGTCCTTCCGGGGCTGGGAGGTTAGGGGGCTAAAAGTAGCCCAGTCAGGGACGCAGGAGAGGAGTGGTAGGCAAAGTGCTGTCCTGGAGATGGGGTGAGCAGATGAGCTTTCCCAGCCCTTGGACTGTGAACAGAATGTGAACAGAAGTTTATTAAACAAGGCTAATCTGTTCTTGATTTAACCTAGTTCATCTTCTCAGGTGAACTAAATTAGATTAGGCTGGCCATTTTTTCCCCAATCTAAACTCTCTGTGGGCCCATCTTCACATTGCGGTACAGTGGCACTGCTATGGCACTGTGCTTTATTACTTCCTTTTGGACATCCTAAAGCATGGTGCAGTACAGGCAGTTACTGCACCCCACACATGGTGCATGAGTAGATTTCACCCCTGCATTGCAGTAGCACCGCGCTATACCAGGGGAGCACGCCATTACAGCAACATAGCTGGTGATCCTGTGTAGATCTGCATGATCGCTATGTCATCATAGGGTGCTATATGGTGACATAGTGCGTTGCTATGTCATCATAGGGTAACATATAGATGGACCCTGAATGTCTGTACAGATTGGTACTTAGATCCATTTAGCCCTAGTTAGGTGGATCTAACTGTAATGTCTGTATGTACCTGTCACAGGGGCACTTTGGTGCCCTGCTCCTAAGAAGAGATACAGGTGCCGGTTGCCGGGGCAACCGCAGTTGGTCAGCTGACCAGAAGGGGGCAGGGCCTGAACTATATAAATGGAGTCCAGGCTGAGGCCAGGGAAGCAGTTCTCCTCTGGCAGCCTAAGAAGCAGGAGCTCTGCTGGAGCAAGCAGGGCAGGCATAGTATGATATGGGTGAAGAGGACCCTGACAGGGATATGGATGCAGGACAGCCAGGTTGGCTTAGGATTTATGTTGTAGCCAAGGGGCTTTGTGTTTTCTGTTTTGGTTGTGATATAATACCGGAGGATTGGGTGAGGCTATAAGGCGTGGAGAAGGCCTCGTAGGGACCCCACAGTGTGGGGGGGAGGGTGCCTGGTGCCACGGAGAGTGCAGCATTTTTGGGGTGCTTTGGCCCCAGCCTCAGAGTTAGGGGGCAGCGAGGAGCCCCGACAGCAAACGAACCGGAGGACCGGGTGAGGCTAATGGGGGTTGGAGGAGGCCTCAGTGGGGCTCCACAGTGGTGGGGACCCCGGTGCCAGTGGGGGCACCGCATTTAGGGGTACACTACCCCAGCCCTGAGAGAGGGCACAGAGGACAGGGGCTAGGTAAGGACGAGGCTGCCTGAGCCCCACAGGAATTGTTGACCCAAGTAAGGGATTTAGGGGCCAGGTACAGCTAAGGCCACCTGAGCCCCGAGTGCGGAGAGAAGCCCCAGGGAGGGGCGCATAGCTGAAAAGCCCCAGGGAGGGGTGCACAGGCAAGAAGCCCAGAGAGGGCACAACGTTCAGGGGGCACTGACCCCAGCCCTGAGAA
>NW_017729008.1:27122531-27131167 GCF_001723915.1 Gavialis gangeticus
GAGAAGCCTCAGGGAGGGGTACATAGCCGAGAAGCCTCAGGGAGGGCAAAACGTTCCGGGGGCACTGACCTCAGCCCTGAGAAGGGGTGTAGAGGACTGGGGGCCAGGTAGGCACGAGGCTGCCTGAGCCCCACAGGAACTGAAGACCCGAGAAGGGGATTCAGGGGCCAGGCACGGCTACGGCCACCTGAGCCCCAACTGTAAGGAGCCCAGTGGGTGTAAGACCCGAAGAGGGGAGTTGGGGGCCGGGCATGGCTACGGCCACGTGAGACCCTATTGGGAGAGGTGCCAGTGAGTGGGCGCCGGCTGCGTGACAAGCCTGGGGGGCACCAGTGAGTGGGCGCCGGCTGCGTTACAAGCCCGGAGGGCCAGTGAGGGGCGCAGAAAGGAAACTGACCAAAATAATGTCCAAGACATCTGCGAGGCTTGGGGCGTGGTACAGGGCAGGTTGGAGCCACGCGTAGCCCATAAGGCGGGGGGGCGCCAAGTCAGTCCATAAAGAACCAGGGGTCAAGATAGACCAGAGCCCCGTGTCCAAGAGGACAAAAGGCAGCCTCCATTATAAATATAGATACCATCAAAGATGTGGCGGACAAGAACGAGGGTGCTTTATACCTAACTTGGCACAGTAGGGACGTTAGGAGAGATCACGGCCGCTCCTAGGACCCCGTGCCGTGACAGTACCCAAAATGGTTTTAAGAAGAAACCTCCTACAGAGAAGGAGCCAAACCTGGACAACATTTGCAGCTGGAAAATTCCTGTTTTGATGGAATTATATCATATGGATCTGAAACAAAGTCTTCTTCACTGGTATAAATCATAAAGTACCTATTTGGACTGAAACTAGAAAAGTGCACAAAATTATCCCTTGATCCATGTAAAATATCAGAATAGCAGAAAAAGAGATTGCTTTTCGCTACTCAGTGGCAAGAAAATCTCCAGAATTATTATTTGAATCCTCAGCACCAAAATAAAAGCCAACGTGACTTATATCACTATCTAAATATATTTTTCCCAATTACTGTATTATCTAAATACCTCACAAAGTCATGAACAAATTTCCTGATACACAGGGAAGTATCATCCATCCCCTTTTTGATTATGGCAAACTCAGGCTATGAGAAGTTACTGACAATATGTACATAGGAATCCTGCAGCAAAATTAAATCCAGATCTCCTGAATCCCAATCCAATGTCTTAACAATGACCCCATTCTTTCTCTTCCTACCTGGAATTATCACATCCTGAAGTCTGGTGGTGTGTTACACCGGAGCACAGTTTTAATTTTGGGGAAAGATGGTGGTGTATATGGTTTTTGACTGACAGGAGGATTCTGCTGCCCTGCAGAGGAGGGCCTCTGAGCATCAGCTACCAACACTGGAGAGAAGTGAGTTTACTGGAGAAACTGAAACAGGAGGTATATGCACTTAACAACATAAGAAGTGCCATACTGTATTGGCCAATGGACCACCTAGCCCAGTATCCTGTCTCCAACAGTGGCAGAGGTGGATGATATAGGGGGAGAACATTGAATTGAATTGCTGTAGAGTTATCTGTCCCCTAATCAATACCCTCCCTGGCATCCATTATTATATATATAGTTTTAGAAATGCAAGAGGAAATATCTCTAAGCATTCTGTTCAATAGCCATTAATAGTTCTATCATCTGTGAATTTATCCAGTTTCGTTTTTAAATGGACTGTGTATTCTGCATCCCCCATCTTCCATGGCAATGAATCCCACAAGTTAGCTATGTGTTACATAAAGATGAGGCTACTAAATTTTAAATGGCTTTGTGTATTCTTTTTGCTTTGGGGTCTATATTTTCTAGTGCACCAAGGCTGTGGCAAGAGCTTTGCAATCCAGGTTCATCAGGAAGCCAGAAAACAGGGTAATAAGTCACTACAAAAATATTTACTATCTACCAGTAAATGCTGATAGGTGTGGAGACAAAGGAGGAAAAATGTATAGCCACAGCCAAACTGGAACCTTTACATAATAATATAGGCTGCTTACAGATGTTTTAAAAAAAACATCCTTTACCAGAAGAAGCAGTGCATTAGTTTGATCCAGCTCTGCAGCATCTGATAGCTGATTCAATTAGCTATTAGGTAAAACTGCCAAAAAAGCCCCACTAAATCATCTATACAAACTATACAAACATCAGGCGAGCCAGGTCTAACTAACATGATGCTCTGTTTTGTTTTGTTTTGTTTTGTTTTAACACCTGTAAGCAGCTGTAATTCCTTGAGTATATCCATTAGGAGACTGTAGTAAAAAATCATGAAAATATTCTTTCTGCTTTCTTTTTTTTTAATGTCCTTCCTCCAATAGTTGTGAAAAACAAACCCGTTTTTGCAAGCAGATTCCCTAAACAAAGTCAGTCATTTCATGTGACTAATATTATATTAGGAGCCAATATGGTCTCCTCCTGACCTGTACTAACTCAGTTCAACTTGTAGTACCTGTTCGGATCAGATTGTTCTGATACCTATGGATGACTTCATCCACACCTCACTTTCCCTATCTCTAAAATGTTATGATTTTCATTGAGGAGAAGAATGGGGAGAAGAATCACAGGCCAGATTTGTAGCTGGTGTGACTACTCTGAGGCATACTAAATAATACCGACTGAGAACTGGGTCTATAAATGGTAACTGTTCTTTTCATCCTCTTTACTCCTAGGTAGGTTCTACATTGCCCCTTTGAAGATCCACCTTTTTGGCTTCATCATAGAAAGTATCGCATTAGCCTTTCATTTAATAGATAATATTGGTATTTCTGTGAATTAATAATGTCCATCAGTTTTAAAGCATTGTTTTCCCTGCATCCTTCACTGGAACTTTGCAAATACAGCACTGTCAAAGTTTAGTAAGTAGACAAAGAACTTTGATTGTGATCATTTGGCAATATTCGCACAGGAGCCTGAAGGAAGACAGAAAAACTGAAGCAAATGTTGAGACTCTTTCAGACAGGAAGTTTCAATGGGATTGGAAGCTGTTTCTCATTGTTCAAATTCTCATTCTACAATAATTCCACATTTCACAGTGGCATATTACATGTGTCATTTTATTTATGTCATAGAACCCTACAAGTCAAATGCAACCTATTTAGTAAGTCCAGATTTTGCTATGACCACAACATAAAAGCACAGGAAGTTCAATTCCTTTAACATTACATCTAACCCCTTCCATTCATAATTTAGTGGCCTGTTATTACTTGGGTTCTCAAAAATGTTTCCTGCTCTGACCCCTTCCCATTGGGCTGTTCTTAAAGAGTGCCTCTGTGAAAAAAGTGCAATTATTGCTCCATGTTTATCCTCTTACCAAACTGTTCTATTTGTGCATTTACTTTCTCCACTTTAGCCTTGTCCTCCCTGGCCTCCTCATTTCTCACCACTCCTTGAGGTGGTACATAAAAGCAAATCAATGTTTTCCTGTTTGGGTTTTGCAAAATTTCTTTTTGGAACCAGATCCAAACAACTGTGGTTTGGATCCAGTTCCAATTTTATCTTGACCCCCAAGAGATATCAGAGGTTTGAACAAACGGATCCAGTTTTGGCTTATCTCCACTCCATGCTAAAAGACCCTGTTGGGATCCTCTCTCTCTCTCTTTCTGCACTTACCAGGTCAAGGTCAACTCATATCCATACCCTGGCTTTCTGCTTATTTTACAGTTCATTACATTCAGGCTGTTGCTCAAGATTCTTGACTCTTTGCTGAATTTCAGGATTGGGGAACTCCCCACTTCTGTTATGTCAAGCACACTCTCATTTCTCTTGCCATATTCCCTCCCATCTCCTTCTCTATATCTAATCCACTCATCATCAGTGTAAAAATGCAGTGCCTTAAAAAACTCACATTCCATACACATTTCTCCTCATCCACAACACTTTCATTCCATCTCCACCTTCTGAAATATTTTATCAAAATATCATTTTTCTGGACCCACAACCTTCATTCCAGAATGTGTAATGTGGGAATGTATATCTTGGAAGTGTTTCAGATCCTTTAATCCCCCTGTTTTGGGCATCTCCTTTATACTCTTCTGCCACACCTTGATGTTCAAAATGTGTAAAGAAAAGAAAAAGGGAGGTGACATCTTTTGTAACCAATAGTGATAGGGATTAAATAAAGATCTTTGTTCATAGGGATCCTCCTCTCCTACACCCTTTGGCAGGCACAGGAATCTCTCTTGGGGTCTCGTCCTTCCTTTTAAGTGCAATGTGGTACCTGGTTGCTGACCTGTCTCTTACTCAAAGGGCGTAATAGTTAATAGTTCCAGATTCCTGGGTTCACAACACCCACTATTTTTTTTTTACTTCTTCAATTACCCATAAGGTCATTGCAACTGGATCTTCTAATCATAGACCCTCCATGATGCTGGGCCACCAGCTATATTGGCAATTGCTTTATTTTTACCTTTATTCTTGTCAATTACCAAGATTATTTATATTCATCCTGGTCCTTATTTCAGTTGCATCAGGTAGCAAGTATCATCCACTAATTGGTTCACATTTACAGTCCATCAACTCATAGGCTTATCATCCTTACTTACATCTTATCAAGTAATCAGCTTCTCAGCATCCTGTCAATCAGTTCCCCTATATTTCATTAATCCACTTGATGACCAGTTAATAGGTCTCTCAACATGCAATTAAATATTTCCTATATAGTTAATCCGTGAACTGGCTGGTCAATCAACAAGTTTACCAGCATTCATTAATTAAACACCTTGTCAAATGATTAAAATTTGTCATGATCTGGTATCTTATTTAAGCCCACTATGAGTGGATCCCCTCACTCTCAGGCTTATGTACTAATTAACTCAGTCTATCCTTCATGGGGATGCCCTTTTTTCACTTATAGGACTCACCAGTCCAGGTAGCTTGCTCTCTTCCACAGTAGATCTCCCTGCTGCCTCTCCAATGGAAGTATTCTCTCTTCTCCCCACACTCAACTCTGACTCTGCCTATGGCTCGACATCTGAGCTTCTCTCATTAGCTCTATGCCTCCACACAGCTGGCATGAGTCTCTTATGTGCCTCCTCTCCAGGGGATCTCAATTGTGCCAACAGCCCCTTTTGACTTCCAGTGGAATTCCCACTGGTGGACACACCATTTTTCTCTGAGAGGTCAGCCATGCAGCTCTCGCAACTGTGCCACTGTCCCAGAATTCCCTAGTAAGTTTTCCCATGGGCTCCAGTCTGGCAAGACAGCCGGACCTGCAATAGGGAATGCAGCCAGTCTCTTGTTACACACAGGTTCCTATAAGGCATTATCCATTCACTACAAGCAAGCACCAGACTTAAGTTTAATGGACCAGGCACTATAGTTGCTTTCACTGGCCACATCTATGCATGCACTTAACTGAGGAGTAGATCAATTAGCTGTTACGCATCTACATCTACATGTGCAATGCTATTAGGTCTCAGTAAACTAATTCATGCCATCATAGAATAGTGTTGTCAGGGACAGTACTATCTTATGCTTGCGTAATTAACTGTGATAAAACACGTGTAAATAGTGACTGTGGGTGTAAACTGTACCCAGTCAGCCCAGCCAGGAGGGGGCCAGATTCGAGCCTGCTGCCTAGCCACACAGCTCTGCACTTTCCGAACCCTCATGTCCCAGCCAGCCCCTCTGCCCCCCGATGCCGACTCTCAGAGCCTGGGGCTGACTCCCCACTCCTCCCTGCCCCATGCCTTCATTCTGGCATAAACTGCTCCACCCAGGCTCAAATAGCTGCTGTCCCAGGCACATGTATAGACACTGTACCTGGAAGTAGTTTACTCTGGCTCAAACTGCTCCAGAGTTTATTGCTTCGAATTATCTGCATGCATAGATGGACCCACTGACACAGAGCATGAATTCTAGTTATGCAGTAGTGTAACTGGTTGAATACAGAAACAAGGATATTTTTCCCCAGGAAAAACAACATTCTGGTGCCTAACAGAGTTGAAGTTTGTCAGATCCCTGCTCTTCACCATATAATAGTTTGGCTTCCCTTTCACCAAGGAAACTCTTCATTTAAATCAGTGACTCTTTTTCAATGCATCTCAGTCCTTCAGCCTTTTTTGCTGGCATATGTGTCAATTGTCTTTAACACTGTCATCAAATGACTTGATAATTCTTACATTATTTATTGTTAAAATATCAGGTACTTGTTCTTGTAGTGCAAATCATTAACCTTATGCTCTTGTCATTATGTATATTACAACAGTACTTACAGGTCCCAGTTAAGGGTAGGCCTACATTGTGCCCTGCACTCTACAAACACACAGAAGAAGCTACTCCACTTCTGAAGATTTTACGTTCTAAATTATCAAGCTCATTTTATCAGCAACTGTGTAGTGCCTTGGCCCTTAAATGTGTTTAATAAATTACTGAATTATAATGCCTTGAATTATGAAAACACTGAATCTATGCTTTAAAAAGCAATGTATTTGGCACTGAGATACCACGCAGAAGAGAAGGGAACAGAAAGATCATGTGAGGTTTCTATAATGTGTAAGGGTAAAGGTTCTGTCTATGAATTTCTACCATACTCACTATTGTATTATCTGATTTTCAGACACAACTTTGCCTTAGCACATTTCATATCAAACATCATTTTTATGTTGTACAGTGCTGCTACTGATTTATGTAGTCTCAAACAAAAGAAAAATCCAGTTCTACAACAAAGAACTTGATTTTGGAGAGGCTCACAATGCTTACAGTACATAGCTTTTGTTTATGACAGTGCTCATTGCCTCTGGGATTTAAATCTTTACAATCTATCCAAGATTTAGCAAAGGTGATGCAAGAATAACATTTCCAGGGGGTTACCTAATATTATAAAAGGCTCTCACTAAATCTCAAGTGATCAGCAGTAACATTTTACTGCTCTAGAGCTACAACTTTCCATATGTAGATTTATACAAGCTGTTTTAAAGCCTCCAAAAACTGAACATACAGTACACAATATATCACTGGTATATCACTCCCATTGAGAAAAAAATCACTGATGTATATTGCTAAAAGTCATGAAATTCTTAACCCCAAGCTCTGTTCTTAACCCTCATGAAAATGACAATTCATTGCAAACTAGACTATGCATATTTTAACTGGAGTTCATAAAATTTTATATTTCTGTGTGCCCTGTCCCTTTTAGGACAAGACTCATTATAGTGTGATAAATGAAATACTAAAACTGTGTAAGGAGATCAAGGTTAAACTAAACTAAAGAAACACACACACACGGTAAAGTTGAAATGTCTGTTACAACTTACTCCCAGCCTACAGAGGAAGAGACAGATACAAACTACCTGGGAACGGGTGAGGGAAAAGGATTCACAGATGTTTTGTATCTAATTTAATGATATGAATGGCCAGTGCTGGAAATTTCAACAGAAGGTAAGAAAATGGAAATAATAGGAGAGTTGATAAAAAACAGTGAATAGAAAAAAAGAGTATCTCAAGCAGACTGTGAATTTCTCTCTCTTTTTTTTTATTCCTTCCTGCTTTTACCCATTACATAGCCTTGTAAATGTATTTTACATAAAGAAACTGGCATCTGGTAAATAGTGATTATTCCTGAGAAATGACAAACTCTTGTCTGCACTGGACATCTACTATAGAAGCACACAAGATAGCTAAAGCCTAAAGAAGATCGCCCGCAGATGTTGCAGAGCCAGTTTACCACTTTTCATAATTTCCTTCCTGGTTCAGGTTTATAGTCTGAGATGTAAATCAAACAGGCAGATAATTCACATAAACTATGATAGTTTCAGATTCCTTTGGAAGAGGGTCCACATTGACTGAACAGAGGAAGAATTGTAGAATATGCCAGTTAACACTTGCAATGCACCCATCTTCTTATGTCCCAATGACAGTTCAACCACAGCAACTCTTTTTATCAGTTTTTTTTTTTCCTTCACACAACTGGTACCCAAAATCCAACTATTGTGGACAAATTAGGAAAAAAAAAAAATGAAACTTTTTAATTGAAAAACCAAACACCCCTTCCCACTCATCCCCCGCCCTCAAAGATTAAACTGAACTTAGAATGCAAAGTCTTTCCAACTTTTTTTTTCTTTTTAGTGGGGTCAGGGGGTGGAGTGTAGGGAGGGAGGCATCAAAAAAGGCAAAAAAAAATCAGAGAAAATAAAAATTGTTTCTGTTTTTTCCCTGTCTAAGGCTCTACAATGTAGTTCCAATTCTGATCCCACAAAATTAATGAGTATGACATGCCTCACTTAGGATAATTGTAGTTGGTGGGGCTATCTGAAGTGGAAAGTGTTACTTTCTCAGTGTGAGTAAGGGTATCATTAGCTGGCACATAGTAAAGACTCTTTTTTATAGCCATTTAATCATATATGTATTACTGGCCTCTCTCATGCATTACTTCATGTTATCCAATGGCATTGTGTTTTAGGGAAATTACAGTTCTGGTCATGGAAATTGGAAAGAAGGGGAAGGATGAAGGGGCTTCAGGAGTCTATATATTGGTGCTTCTACACAGTGGTGTCCTTTATTCCTGGTTATGATGAAAAGTGCCATTTTAAATAGGGCTTATTGGATCTGTATGAAGCAATGAGTCCTTGTTTTTAGACTCTTCAGGCCACGGCACTCTCTCTCTCTCTCTCTCATATACATA
>NW_017729008.1:27136167-27161994 GCF_001723915.1 Gavialis gangeticus
CTAAATTATTGCACTCTTGAATTGAGTGCCTTGTGGATGGCACATGATGGAGACAGTCCTATTGTGCTCCCTCTGTCACATAAACACTGCACAGAGGTAGTCAATACTAGAAGCATTATACTATTAGGAAAACGTATTTCAGGGTCCCAGGGGTCCCATTCAAATTTGTGTTTGGTTGCTTTATATGTATATATGGCTTTACATATATATATATATATATATATATATATATGTAAAGCCATATATACATATAAAGCAACCAAACACAAATTTGAATGGGACCCCTGGGACCCTGAAATACGTTTTCCTAATAGTATAATGCTTCTAGTATTGACTACCTCTGTGCAGTGTTTATGTGACAGAGGGAGCACAATAGGACTGTCTCCATCATGTGCCATCCACAAGGCACTCAATTCAAGAGTGCAATAATTTAGCCCAGAGGGCAAACACAGATGCCAGTACTATTCTTTACAACAGTGCCAGATGGGCACACATGGCAGACCATGCCCTCAGGATGGCACACTGTTTACCATCCTGGACCTCAGGGATGACTAGAAAGTGTTTTAAAGTACTACACCAGCTGGGCCTCCAGCTATGGATTTCCAGCTCTGTGATACCCACAGCACAACCATGTGGCTATATTGTGCAGTCATCCGCAAGTGTGCTATTTCCATTATGACTCTGGAATCAATTGTTGTATAAATATACAGACACCAACATATGGATTCTGAGGATACCTCATACATATCAGCACTCACTGACTTTATTATTATCTGTGGTTTCTCTGAGAACTGCTTTAAAAGGATCTGGCTCATTGATTAAGCTGTTGCTTCCCAAACTTTTGATATCTGGGGCACACTTTTTTCTGGCGCCTAATATCTCCATGTGGGGCTGGCCCAATTGGGGCCCAATCCTTCCATGTAGACCTTGGAAACCCAGCAGGTGAGGAGCAGGGGTAGTGTTAATTGTTGTTACTCCCTCACTGCCAAACTTTCAGACCCCTGGGGAACCCTGTGGGCCAATTGACATAGCTCTGTAGGCCAGATCTGATACTGATAAAGTATCATTTTCCATGGCACGCTTCCACTGCTCATAGTACATGCGTGCAATGGCCCATCCCTTGGGAAACACTGAACTAAGCAGACAGCATAATTCATGTAGGTAGAGGTGAGCACATGTGGCTTTCCCACAATATCTTCTGCTTCTTTGCTTTTGGGGGGATTTTTTGCTCCCTCAGAAGCCTCTCAAATGCACATTACGGTGTCCAAACAAATTGGAACCTCCTGCTTTAGCTCATATCTTGGCAAATTGCTCTCCTCCTGGAGATAAGTCAGGGTTTTCCTGGCTTTGCCTTTGACAGAATGGTGTCCACAGGTTTTACAAGCCCCCCAAACACTATACACATTTTCAGTACCAGAGTCAACATTTAAGGAAACTGTTCACAGGGCTAGGCTTAAGGGTACAAGGCAAAGACATTTATTTGTACTATGGGCCTGATCAAAAGCCTGTTGCAATCAACAGACAGACTCTTATCGACATCCAGGGCATTTGAATTAGGCCAGATGTTGGCACCAATGCAGATCCAGGCTTTTGGAGGCAAATCTAAGTTAATGCCATGGTTCTTGCTGTAAATAAAATATAGTTTGGCCTTATTTTTAAAAAAAATCCCAAGTGATTATAAATGCACAGTGCTGCATGTTTCATGATGGTTTAATTTGAAGCTGGAACAGGGCCAAGAGCTGCGGAACAGAAGACTGGGAAATGTGTTATGACGGGCAGTTGAGTAACTGATCGCTGATCCAGATACCACCACTGATTGCTTAAGATCCTGCTTTGGTAGAAACAATGTTGCTCCTGCTCATCTCTGATGTCTGTCCAGATGGAAGTTAAGGAACACATCACATGACATTATTTCTAAAGAAAAAAAAACCCAACAGATCCAAACTATTCTTCTTAGGATAATCCAGGCCAAAAATCTTCTTCCCAGAAAGAAGGTTTTAATTCCAAGGCACTGTTACAGATATTGCACTTTCCACTGTGGCTCTGTTATATTTGCCTACCAAGATGCAGCTGTAGCAATAATGAACATGGCCCTCTGTAAAACATTTTGAGATGCCTTGAATATAAATGGCATTGTCAGTCATATAAAACAGATTTTGGCAGCGTTCCTCCTTTAGGCCAGAGTCTCACAAAGTGGCAAAACAGCTCTGCAAAGAACAATGTCTGCATAGTGTTATGATTAAACTTTAGCCGTGAAATTGTTGACAGACTTTGATGAAAGTCCAACATGACAGAATGATGCTCTCTACTGTTTCAGCAATTTAACTCTTTTACTTCTTTTCTGAGCCATTGAGAACATTAATACTACTAATAATGTTGAATATCATGGTATGCAACTTCAATTTGAAAAAGTTGATGAAATTCCAAAACCAGAAGAAAAACTAGGAAAAGTAATTTTTTTTTCAGTTTTTCCCCTACTATATGTCAGTCACCCATGCAGATGTTCAAAGTTTCTTAAATGTCATCTTTTTCCAAATGGTTTAATGTTGACATTTTAACAAAAATAAGATCATAAAATAGATTTGTGAAGTATTTATGAGTCCTTCTCTTCCTTTCTCTCTCTCTCTCTCTCTTTTTGGCCAGTTCTGCTACAAATTTTTAGGATTACAAGGTTACAAGTATAAAGTTCCTCAACTCGGTGAGTGGTAACTCTTACAAGAGGTTCATTGTGACCTCTCAGGGGAGGAATGACTCACCTGTACTATTAAAATGACCTAAGGCTGCTTCTATACATGCAAATAAGTGAGACTAAATTTCATGCACATTAAGCTAATGCGCATTAAGCAATTTTTGGCAGGTGTCTGCAGGTGCAGGGACTTGAGACTAAAGTTAGTCCCAAGTCTCTCCAGTGCTGTCATGTGCCCCTGTGGCTGCTGGAAGGAGCTCCAGCCTCCGGCCACATGGCTGCCAGCATTTGGCAGCCATGTCGAAGCCAGAGCCAGCTGCCAGCACTTAGCAGCCATCTTGGAAAATCTGATCCCTGGCCAGCCCCTTCCCTGCCCGGTAGCCACATGCCCAGAGCAGGGGCAGCACGTGCCCGCTCCCTCCTTGCCCATCTTGCCTCCCCACACCTGGGCTGCCCCTGCCTCTGCCAGTGATGCCCGTGACCCTACTGCTGCTGGCCATGGTGCTGGCCTTGGTAATTGCTGACAGGGTCTGAGTTGGAGCACGGACCCCCTGCCCAGGCCCCAGGAGAGCCATACACCTGCCACTGGGGGCCAGGGCACTGCCTGTGGGAGGCCCTGACTGACCCCCTTCTCTTGCAGTCCCGATTCCAGGTTGCTTGCCCCATCCACACACCCCCAGCACCACTCTCAGGACATGCATATGGGTGAAGCAAAAAAATGTTATTATCCTCACAACACAACATCTCCATTTCTCCCCCCGCAACAAACAGAAACCCCTACCCAGTCAGCCAACAGTACTCCTCCAGTACCCTCGCCACTGACCAACAATAAAACACCACTTACACATGGGAAACTATATACAATAATTTGGTTCTTCAAGCCCAGAGTGGGGATCCTAGGGGGCAGAAACTTGGAGCAGGTGCCCAGCACCCCAGCCTCTAGATGTTCCCTGGGGTTCGGCTCAGCCTGGTCCCCTAGTGGTAGGGCAGACCTGGAACCCTGGTTAGTACCAGGTTGTGTCTACACATGTGTTACTGTGCATTAACTAATCATGACTAAAGTTGATGCCTGCTTTTGCAGGCATCAGATTTAGGCATGATTAGCCTACGTTAATGTGTATTAAGGGTGTGCACATGTAGACATGTTCCCATAATGCACATTAAATTAGGATAATGTGCATTAACGTGTCCCATGTAGATGCACCCTAAATGTGGGTATTTGCCTTGTTCATCAAGTCAGAGAGCCAAATCAACAGTTATTAGTCCAGAATGTGACAGTGGAATGGTCAGTGTTACATAGACCATGGCAAAGCCCAATGGGAGCAGCATGACTCACAGACAGATGTAACAATTGAAGAATTTCCAAGTGAAATGCACATGCTGTTCCTAGCTGGAACAATTTCAAACATTGCAAGCTCCTCTAATGCCACTAGGGAAGTTACAGCAGGCTGCAGTAACCTGCAACTCCACCCTAAACTCTGCCTTTGCAGGGATGGGAGGTAGAAGAAAGGGAAGAACAGAGAGCCAGAAATCAAAGGTAAACTGGAGTGGAAAGGCATTGGGGAATCCCAAATACCCCAAATCCCTTATTTCTTCCTCAAAGGAGAAGGTAGAGGGAATTTGGGTTGGGTTGTCTAGCTCTAGCATTGATGAGGTAGGGTAAGCCTGGTTCCAGCTGCACCCTAGCTCCAGTCCTGCCCCCATGCACACAAAACCAAAAAGGGAAATGATCCAGAATAGCAAAACATTTAAAGATGTACTATCTTGGAGTGTTTCAGCCACATTTGGAATATTTCAAAGAGCTGTACAGCTGACCCTTTCAAATGTTTTAGTAGTGACATCTGTTCACACCCAAAGTCTTCCACTGCTCTGGCCCAGGCAAACCACTGCAATAGGTCTATGCCAGTGTGGGATATATCTTTCTCCAAACACTAACATAACTACTGCAGGAACACCTTGAAAATCCAATCTCCCTGCCTCTTCTTGACCACCTGTATTGGTGTGCAATACAGCAATGAAGGGAAAACAGAGACATCTAATGACCACTTATTCTTCTTTACTGCCCCACAACATGGGCCATTCTATTCATATCAGATTTAAATGCCACAAGCAATGACATTTTTTCCATTTCTCAAGAGAGACTACCCTACAGTCTAATAGATGTCACTATAAGGAAATTTCTCTTAACATTCACCTATTTCATCATATCCTTACTTCCTTCCATTCCAGGACATGTAGTAATACTCTCTCGTACTGTACTTTTTTTTAAATAACAAGTCTCCATCCCTGGAGTTTATACATTTCCAATATATGTAGATGGAATTCATGTCTTTGCTGATCCAACATAAATACATTCCTCAGAAGTCAACATCTTACACCCAGTATATTTTTTGCTCTTCTTGTGAACTCCTTCCCAATTGCCTACATCTTTCCAAATGAGCCCCTGTGTTCTAGATGTGGTGTAAAACAATCAGATATACTTAGGGAATATCATCTCCCTGTGACATGATGTGATGTCCCTATACATGCAGAACAATATTATTTTGTGGTCATGTTGCACAGCAAACTCATACTTGATTTACCCATATATATACTATACTCTTTCATTAGCATTGCTTCTTTAGTGTTTGAGGGACTTTACCTCTCTCATTGGATATTTGGGAGTTTTGATTAATTTTCCCCAGGGGCATTAGAGTTCACTTCTATCTGAAGCTTATTTTATTATTTCCTGTCTAATATCTTTTGACTCTCAAGATACCTTGCTTGTATTTTCCTTTCCCTGCTGGTATTCACATCGCCTCTCAATTTAATATTGTGGTATTCTGTAAATTGTATTTACATGCTGTTCACCCCTGCTTCCAGAAAAATAAAGAGTGTATTCAGTAAGATAGACCCTAACAATAGACTCTTTTGGACCTCCTGAAGCAATCAGTTATGGTTATTTGTTTATATTTCTTTAGTCTTGACCTATGTGATCATGTTTATATCTAAATTCAAAGGGCTTTGAGATTATGTTTTTGTTTGTTTTTTTTTACTAAAATCAGAGATGTGTAGATGTATTCTTCATCTTTCTCAGGTCTACAATCAGACCCCCATGGGGATCTTATGGAAGACTTATGTCACTGATTGTGTAATTCATAGTTGGATCCAGGATTGTAAAAGGAGGGTGTGAGAACAGTGATTGGAGCTGCAGGGGTAGCTTCATTCTCTTGCTCCCAGCCTCCCCTTCACCGGGGTGGGCAGACTTTGCCATGGGAGCAGCAGCCAGGGATTTTTTGCAGTCCCTGAAGCGGGTAAGAATATCCACCCCCCCATCCTGTCCTGTCCCCACACTATGCTCAACAGGACCTCCTCTCCAACCCCCTTTACTTATGCCTCTGGGCACAAAAAGGGGAGATGCACACACAGCCAATGCTGCCCCAGTCTCTCCTTCTGCACTGCAACTGGTGACAGTCCAGCTGCAGCAGTGGCAGGCAGGTTTCCCCTCTTCGTGTGTGTTCACAGACTGGCAGAGAACAACAGAAAGGGCTGGGCAGAGACGTGCAAACTGACACCGCCACTGTCCCTGGCTGAGCCTGGCTCCCCATGCACCCTGTCTGGAGTGGGGCAGGACCAGTTTTGGATCTTGCTCTGCCCCTGGGTCAGCGAAGGGACAGGGATAGTAGTGGGCAGAGGAGGGGTGAATGGAAGGGAAGAGGAGGAGAGGTGCTTCTAAAGGGGAAAAGAGCGAGTGGCAGGAAGGGAGGATTATTACCTGCTTTGGGAATTTAAAGAAAGTTCTTCCCACTGCTGCCTCAGAGTGGTCCAAAATGACAGTACAATGGCACTACCAGGCTGCCTCTAGATCAACCCCTACTGAATTTATAACCAAAAAGCTTACATAGGATATGGGAAATGCTTTATCAAATAAGGCCAATGTCTACCTAGTAGTGACCAGTAATGCATGCTATAAAGAAAGGAATAAAACTAGCAAAAGGGACAGCTGTGCAATAGTGCACTGACAAAGTACCTTCCTAACCCAGGAAATTAATATTTGTTTTACAGCTGGAAGGAAGAAAGTAATTATTCCTAATTTATATTTTCCTTAATGTCCATAGTGTGCGTCCCTCCCCACTACCCCACGCATACATATATAGAAGCCTATACTTATTACATATACACATATTATTTGTGTGCATGCAGGTACTGTACACCCACACACACAACTAATATTATATACTTCATCTGCCTGCCTAATCCATTTTAAGGCATGTCATGTTAACAGCTCTAAATGACTTAATTCTACATCACAGAGTATCCAAAAAGTGTCTCGCTTTTTCCTTATCTTACCCTATCTCCCTCTTTGCCTTTATCTGTTATCTAGTTTCTTATATTTAGACTGTAAGCTTGATGATAAGTAAGGACTATGTTTTTCTCCTGTGTTTTTAAAGTGCCTAGTACAAGGGAATCCCGGTCCGTGCTGGACATCCAAAATATTACCACAATACAAAGAATCAATTAACAATTGAGTTTCTTAAATTTACTAGATTCTCCTTGGTTCTGATCTCTACTCTACTATGCACTTTTTTGTATTCCTCACAGAAAAGTTTCCTCAATCCACTAATCCTATTCTTTGATGATCATAAACTCCATTTTTTCCATCTCTTTATTTATGATAAGTGGGTATTATTGTCTTGACAGGTGAGTCTTGATCCATTAAAAGTGTTTTGAAACAGTAGGATTTGGCCATATCTCTAAAACGCTGAATAGGTTTGGATTGCTTTTATGTAACTATATATTCTGGATGCTTTTTTTCAGTTAAAATATATTCCCAGTCTCATATTCCCAGGAATGCCTATATACTTGCCAGTATAGCTAGATTATTAAATTCCAAAAAATTGAGAGTAGGTAAAGGTTTAGGTGGCAGCTGAAGCCACATTTTATTTATTTTGGAGGAACACCCCAGACACCTAATGAATTCAGTCCTGGTTACTACCCATGACACCTAGGGCTGCACCTGAAACAAAAATACATCACCAAATTCCAGCTCTTATATTTTTTCCTTCTCTTTAAAAATATATGTGCTTCAAATTCTGTCTTCCTCTGCACATTTTAAATGCCTACTGAAGTTGGTTACTGTTATACTTACAGCAGAATCTGTGGCAGAATTTGCCTTTCTGACTATAGTTATTGGGAATTTTCTGGCAAAACACCTTTTCATTAGAAAAGGATGATTCATCAACACAAATCAGCTAACAGTTCTGATGAGTTTCTGCTCAAATGTATTGAGGGTTCCTGCTTTGCTTCCTGCAAGCTCATCTAGAGCTAGGAAGCCCAGAGTACTTATAATAGTACCGGGAACCTGGAAGACCTGGATTCTCTCGGAGGATGTCTATATGGTACAAGACAGTGATGGGTAAAGTCTGACCTAGCGCTGCATTTGAGGGCTCTGGAATCAGTACCACAGTTTGTCAGTAGAAACCCAGGTGGAGCTCCATGCTAACCTGGCTATAATGTTTCCAGTTCCAGAGTTAGCATCTGCAATGATAGTTTGGGCATCTTTGTATGGTTTTGCCTTCTACCCCACAGATTTACTCTTAGGGCACTTGTACACATGATGGGGGTCCAGTCCTTCAGGTTACATTCTATGCCCCCTAAATTGAAATGGTGAGTTTTTAATTGAAAGCACACAATTTCAATATCTGTCACTGTATATATGTGATTGTCTTGGTGGCCACAGGTGCCTGCTGAAGGCAAATGCAGTGAGGGGCTGGATCCATTTTTTTTCCTCCAGCATAGCCTGCTGGCCTCTCCTGCAGCTGCGAGGACATTAATCTGTGCCATTAATCTGTTATCCCCCACCCTGCCAGCAACAAGAAAGGTAGGCAGGCTCTTCCAGAAACAAAAAAAAGAATTACTAGTTTTCAGCAGGCTCCTGTGGTCGACAAGATGCATAGGACAACCTGGAAACAGGTTGGCTTGCCCCTGGGACAGTGCAGGAAGGCAACAGGAGGGCATCTGGGTGTGCTGGTGGCCAGAGAAAGTGGTGGGTAATGGTGCACAGGGCACTGGAAACCCAGGCATGCTGCTAGCTGGCTGGGTGCTGCCCCAGCTCAGCAATACCCAATTCATTGCTTTTTTGAGCCCTCCCAAGCTCCAGCACCCCATGCACCACTCCCGCCACTTTTTCCAGCCACCAGCACATCCAGCTTGCCCCTAGGGCAATGCAGGCAGGTGGCAGCAGGGCAGCTGGGTGCTGGCAGTGGCTGGAAAGGTGGTGGGGATGATGCACAGGGTGCTGGAAGCCTGCGAAGCTTAGAAAAGCATCAGAGTGGGTGCCTCTGAGTTGGGGCATCACCCAGCCAGCTAGCAGCCCCCGGGAGCTAGCATCCTCATGCTCTGTGCACTGTTCCTGCCACCTTCTCTGGCCACCAGCAAACCCAGCTGCCCTCCTGCTGCCTCCCCACACAGCCCTCGGGCAAGCCAGCCTGTTCCTGGCAGGCCCCAGGTGTCCTGCTGGCAGCAGGAGCACGCTGAAGGCAGAAGCAGTGAGGGGCCCGATACTTTTTTTTCTGCAGAGCCTGCCCACCTCGCCCACATCCAGGGGGGGCAAGCTGACTAATGGCTGCAACTTTCCAAATTGCAACATTGCAAACTAAACTACATCCCAGTGATGCAAACTCATTTAAAACTCCCAAAACTCAGGTGTGTATAATGTGTGATGCCATTAAATTACACAATAAGAAATGTTTTATGTGTACATGTGTACATTGTGACATCATCACATGTACAAGCACCCTTAGAGACTAGGGGCTAAATTGTGTTCCAGCTATGCTATGCCTAACACATAATGGCCAGACAAATCCTGATTTATGCAACCAGGGTTGGAAATCCATTCTACTTTGCCTGTGAAGATCTGTGTTTTCCTGCACTTTCGATGCAGAACTATATATGACTTGTGTGCCTTTATAGGTGTAGGCTAATTTACCCTTCAGAGCCACACAGCTCTTACATTTATTTCAAGGAGCCCAATCACTGATATGCCTTTTCCATTCTTCTGCATAAGTGAGATGTGTGATGAGAGCTGTCATAGGAAAAGTGTAATTACAGGAGAGATTTGACAGCAGAGACAGTCAGCAGGTGTCTCATAACACAAGTGGGCTAGTGACTATGGGCTAGTGAATGCTGAGTTCTGGATATATCTGGGCTTCCTTTTATGAAAGGAAAGTCAAAGACCTTAAAATTAGCTACTACCAATCTAGCAGACTTTTTTTCCTTTCTTCAAATGCAGGTACGTATTCTTTCCTGTTAAGGGTTATAAATCATAATTTCCAAGAGACCTCTGAAATGAGGAGTCCTCCAATAAGGACTGCCATGGTGAGGTTTTCCACATAGTTCACATAACATATTCTGAATGACAGCCAGCATGGCTTTGTTGCAGACAGGTCTTACCAATCTCATCTCCTTCTACGACCAGGTAACTCACCACCTGGACCCAAGAGAGCAGGTTGACATTGTATAGCTTGTCCTCCAAAAGGCCTTTGATCTAGCATCCCATAATGTCCTTGCAAGAAACTTGGAGGATCGTGGGCTTAACTCTGAGACTATCAGGTGGGTGAGAAACTGGCTGCAGGATAGGACCCAGAGAGTTGTAGTGAGTGGATCTGTCATCCTGGTGAGAAGTGGGCAGCAGTGTCCTGCAGGGGTTGATGCTCAGTCCAGTACTTTTCAGCTTCTTTATTAACTATTTGGATGTGGGGGTGAAGAGCTCACTGGCTACATTCATGGACAACACAAAGTTATGAGGGAGCGTGGTCACACTTGAAGATAGGCTACAGATACAGGTGGACCTACACAGGCTAGTAAGTTGGGCAGATGGGAATCTGATGAAGTTCAACGTCAAGAAATGTAAGGTGCTCCACTTTGGGATGAGCAACTCCCAGCACACCTATAGGCTTGGCAGCACCAAACTGACTAGCACCATGAATGAAAGGGACCTGGGGGTAATAATATGCCATAGTATGAATATGAAGTGGCAGTGCAATGTTGGAGCCAGTAGGGAAAACAATACCCTGGCATGCATCAATCAATGCATCTCCAACAAAACCAAGGTGGTGATTCTTTCGCTCTACTCAGCACTGGTGAGATCACAGGTGGAGTACTGCATCCAGTTCTGGGCACCACATTTTAACATGTAGACAAGCTTGAGTCCAAAGAAGAGCCACCCATATAATCAGAGTCTTACATGGCAAGCCATATGAGGAAAGGCTGAGTGACTCTTCAGCCTGAGGAAAAGAAGGCTGAGAGGGGACCTGGTAGCAGCTTACCGCTACCCTGGAGAGTACATCAAGGGCTTGGTGAGCAACTGTTCACCAGGGCACCTGAGGGGAAAACCAGCAGTAATGGCCACAAACTCTTGGAAGATCGATTCAGGCTCAACATTAGGAAAAACTTCTTACAGTCAGGGTGTCCAGACTGTGGACTAAGCTCCCTCCAGAGGAGGTGCAATTGCCTACCCTGGAAATCTTCAAGAGGAGACTAGACAGTCACCTTGCTGGAGTCACCTGACCCCCAGTTGTCTTTTCTGCTTGGTGCAGGGGACTGAACCCAATGATCTTCTGAGGTCCCTTCTGGCTTTACAATCTATAAACAGGCGCATAAGGAAGGCGTTTCAGGCAGGTGGAACACCAATGAAGAAGTCTGCTTTCTGCTCCCGCTGATGTTTATGCAATGTTCAAAATTACTATATAACACAAAATGTACAGCCAGTGGAAATGTGGGCTCATGTCCCCTTCCAGCACAGCACCTAGCTCCCTGAGTTAGTGAGGCTTCCTCTTACCTCTTTTCCTTCTGCTGTCTGGGGGTGCATGCAGAAATTCAGGGAGATTAGGGGAAGGCTAGATTGCATTAAAAATGGCTGCCTGATCTAACTTAGTTTGCCCAGGTGTGGATCTTATACTTAGATCCCTAGTTAGGTCCTTTTAGTGTGAACTGTGCAGAAGTTCACGAAGGTTGGATTGGTCTAACAATCACCGACCTGATCTAAGTTAACGCTAACTCTGAGGTAGTCTAGCACAGATGGGGTTGGCCATTGTCAGATCAATCTAACTATTCTGAACTTCTGTACAGTTCCCAGCACAGTACCAGGGCTTAAAAAGCCCAATCCTTGGCCCCAGCCCAGGGCTGCACTTTTCCTACATGCTCCCATGGCACCAGGCTATTTTTAGCCCACCAGCCTCTTGCCCCACCCCCAGATAGACAAACCTCCTCAATGGACCATCCAGCACCCACTCAGCCCACAAAACCTTGCATCCTGCAAGCCACTCATAGTGCTGGTTTTATGAGCATTTGCCTATGCCAGGAGCTGAGGAAGTAAGTCCTGGTGAGGGGAGGGGAGGGGAGGAGGGATGGAGGAATAGATCTGTTGAGAAGGAGTTGTTTGTCTAGGGGTAGAGGTGTCAGGGGGCTAAAAACAGCCCCATCCCCCTGGTGGACAGCAGCTGCCCCCACAATCCTTCTCATGGACACCATGACCTGCACCTCCCATGTTGACTTAGTGGTCATGTTTAACTTGATCTAACCTCCACATATGTCTGTACCTAGTCAGGATGTCCAGTAGCCTAGCTCACCAGGAAGATGTCTTAGCCATATCTGGCTGGCAATCCAGGGACTGAGACACTGTCCTGTGATGCCAAGGGTCAGAGTTCAAATCCTCATGCAAACAGAGGCCTGGGACCAGGGTCTCTCTGGTTTCCCATCTTCTGGGTAGGTGCCTTAACCAGTAGACTACTGTGCCTTAGTTCTTTAGCCAAGATGGGTACTACATCCATGTTCTCTCATTGTCATCAGTTGCTAATTGTGAGTCTTGGTCCACTATAATTTCAGGGGAATACACAGCCATTCTGCATCTTCACAGCAAAGTTGAATTGAAAGAGAGTTTTAAAAGACTTAAATGGCTCTAAGGCAGTATTGGGTGTGTGTACTGAGAGCAAAGTAAGTTGAGTAGGGAAGCAATACTCAACCTCCTGCCCATGGGGCCACATCATCCAACATGGGCTGGCAAACAAGGTTGCTCTATGGGCTGGCACATTGAGTTGCTCTTCATACACTGACCCCAGACTGGATCTGGCCTGCAGGATCCAGCCTGCAGACCAGCACCACCACCATTCATACAGCCCGTAGAGCCAAAAGGTTGAGTACCTTTTGTCACGGTCCTCCGGAGCTGGCAAGCCAAGCTCACGGTCGTGGTCACGGTGGGGCGGCCGGGTGGTGGCAAATTGGATACGGAACAGGCGGGATTTTTGGCGTGGAGTTCTGAGGCACGTAATCGTAGTGGTTTTAAACAAAGGTAATTTATTTGACTTACGCTTAGCGGCGTAGGTAGAGTTGCTTTCTTCAGTTACAGTAAATACAAACAACAGAGGGGTCCGTTGGCCCACGGGGTTCTTAAGTGAGCCCTTGCTATCTAGCCGGAGCTAGGGGCGGCTGCTCAACTTAATAGTCCCAGGGCTGGTCAACGGCTCATTTAAGGAACAGGACAAACAACAAAACTGTAACGATGACGAACGGAGACTGAATCGTGACGCCAGTCCAATGGACGAAACGGGTGGTCGAAGGAAAAGCCGAGGTTAGGAGCCGAGAGATGATGCAGCGGAGGGATGAGCCGGATCGTGGTTGATAATGGAAGCCGAGGTCAGTCAAATGCCAGGTAAGTAAAAGCTAGAATCAATGTCGGAGCCGTAGAAGCAATCGAAGTCGGAGTCAAAGCCAGTAAGTTCAGTAATCGGAACAATCGGTACACGAGGAGACGAAATCAAAGGTATGAATCCGCTGTGTGAGATTGTGAGGAGAACCGGGGGACTGACTCCCAAATCGCTCTCTGCCTCGCAGTCTCTGCTAACAGCAGCCTCTGCTACAGACAGCACACGGTCTCTCACCACGCTCTCACTAACGACGCCCACACAACAGCCCACACCTTGGTGGGGGCTCACAGGTCTTTATACTAATTTTAGTGGCCAATCAGATCCTATCCTGCAAAGAAATTTCTAGTCAGATTATGTCATGCTGCAGAAAGACTGAGCATGCGCCTGGTCAGGTTTTGTGGGCAACTGAGCATGTGCGAAGCTGAAAAGTAGGTCACGGATGACTGACAGGCCCAGGGGTCGACCAGAGGGCATGCAGCCTAGGCTGTCTGCACATGTCAGGATCGACTCTCCTGTATTGGCAGCACCCAAATCTAATAATTTTCATTGACACCTTTATGTAGGGTGAAAATGTGAAAGGCAGTTAGGCATGCAAGTATGATTTAGGCCATAACATGCAATGAAGAGAAATGCTGGGTAACTCAGACACTTAAAAACCTGAGAAGATAACAATTAAAGACCTTAGCAGAAAAACAGGATGCTACTCTATGCTCCTGGCTCAGTAGCAGGAAGTCTGGGAAGCCTCAAGACCTCCAGCTTAACACAAGACTTATTGTAAGACTCCTTGGAGTCAGGGGCATTTCACTGCACCCACTTCACATGGGTAAAATTAAATGGCAGCCTTTTGAATGAAAGCTTTTCAGAATGTCCTTTTTATGAGAATTCAAACATTTTGAATATTACTCTAAACCCAGAAATCCTGAAATGTAATCAGCTCTATATCTAATGCTAATGTCAGTATGGATCAACGGGGGCTACCTGACCCTGGCAAAATCCAAATATTTGGGGGAAAAAAGTGAATATCCAATTGGGAAGAAAAAAAATAGGAAACGTGAACTAAAAGCTTACATTGTTCCAAAATACCCAATTCCATTAGTGGTTTCCCTCATCTGCTTTTTTACTTGCTGTTAAAGGTCACGATTAAAAACATGCTTACGTATTTTGCTACTGTTCGTATTCCTGTTCATGCCATGAAACAGCAACAAGACTGCTTTTTTATAAGGCACTTGTTCTTAGTCCACATGGGATGAATTATTAACAAGATTAAGTTATTTTAAAAACAGGCTTGTTACAAAGGAACATGAAGTCCATTATACCATATATATACTTAAGAGGGGACATAAGTCGTAGATAGGATCTGTACAGACTTTCAACATAGAGCGACACCTTGGTCTATGTTCTGGTGATCTGTACATTAATACATCATTTGAAGTGCAGTTAGAGAAGGCTCCAAAAGGAGAAAGATGCCATATTTGAGGCTGTTTGCATGTTGTTTTTTTGAGCAGTATATTAGAGAGGTAATATCAGAGGCATAACACCAAGCAGCTGCACCATCAGTGGCAGCAGAAAGCCAGGGTGGGATCAGGGGCTGGTCTGATTACATCTAGGTCAGCCATGGAAGCAGCTGCTGTTAATATGCCCCCTCTAAGTGGGAGCCTGGGCTGGTACCCCAGTCACCCACCACTTATTACATTACTGGGTAGTACTGAAGGATATCCAGACCTGGATCCCAAACTGGGAAGGTTGTTCTGATCCAGAGATTTTGTTCAAGCTTCTTTCTGTGACATATCAATGTCTGTTAAAACTCAGTAAGTAAAAACAAGACATGCCTTTAAAATTTTACCAACACAAGTGAACATTTAAACAAAAACAGATGACAGGAAAGGCAGAGATGGTTGCAAAGCTCACAAACTTTCCAGAAACCAAGGATCCCTTCAGTATCAATATATGTAGTATAATATCCAGGAAAATAGAATTTATATGGCCCCTGTATACACACAGATTACAGGAGCTGCGCCTATAACTCCCCATGTATTGTGTTGGCAATTCTCCCTCACCATATAATTGTGAATAATGAATCCATTAAGGCTGAACAGGGCTTCAAACTCTTGAGAGTTGTAATGTCTTACCTAACTGCAGGTAAAACAGCAAATGCCTACACTGCTATGAATCTAGAAGTACAGCATTTACTTCTGCCTCTCATTCCTCTGTGAAATGATTTGGTATAATAGTGCCTGGGATATTGCCATGTTAACATCATCCTTCAAGACTTCACAAAGTATGGCTGTTCAAAAAGAAAAGTCATACATACAGTTAAAAAAATAAAATAGCCCAACAAATGCTTAACATTTGATATTTCATGATCATTTCTAAATTTAAAAAACCCCAAACCCTGAACTAGCTCTCTAGGTAGAGAAGAAAATGTTAAAAATGGTATCCATTTAATTTCCCTTTTTTCACTATTTAAAATATTAATATTTAGAATTTTGGAAAGTTGCAAACAGGTCTATACAATACATAAATTGATGTGCCATGAACACAATTTAGAGTTTGATTTTGTAGATAATGATCCCTGTTTCGCAGAGGTTTCTCAGAACAGATAAATATTCATGATCCGAGTACATTTTCAACATTTGACATACTTTATCCTGCTCTAAATCTTTATTTAGACAGTTGTGTTGTTATAATATTGCAAAATAGTTATTTAGTCAATATTCTCTGTAAGTATTTTCTGAACCACTCCAGCTTCAGCAACTTGGTATGTTAAATAAAATATTTACATATAAAATGTTGTTATAAATGTTTCCAGATAAACTATTATTATTATTTCCATTTTGAGGCTTCAAAAAGCTTACAGTTGGAGTATAAGACAAGAGACAACAGGCAGAGATAGCGAGAAAGATGGGGGAATACAAGAAAAGACTGAAAAAATATTGGTTGTCCTGATAAGTAGTGTTCTCAGCACAGTAATACCTTACCCACTGCTGATCACCATCAAGTGTCTCTTAGTTTTTTTTATAGTCATGAACATACCCTGTAAACCAGACTGGCTTGATATAAAATAGCTCAGAATCTGTTGTGATCGGGTCACAGACGAACCTAGGAATTTTACTACTAACACAGCACGTTCATTGATCACCATGTTGTTGCACAATGGAAAACTGAACTGCTAGCCTCCACTTGTTTAAAGATGTTAACATTATAGCTGACTTTAGAAATTTTCTGGCTCATAAAACAGCTGACCAGGAAGGGAAAGATTACCAGACATAAAGACCTCATTCTCAAAAGGGCTCACTTATTGCAACAGCAGGCAAGTTAGAAATGCCTTTCCTCTGTCACTCCACAGGCCAGAATCCAAGCTCATACCAGTATAAATCAGAAATGGTACTGTCTGTTACAGTGTAAAACCAGGGAAAGTAAAAGCAAATAAACTTCCACACTTTTCCATATTCAGTAACAGTGATGGGAGTACGCTAGACAAACCGGATCTTAGCTGGAGCCAAGGACTTCACTGTTGTAACATAGACAGGAGGTTTTGCACACAGTAATTATAACCAGGTGAGAAGAGAATCACATAATCCTCTCCTTGTTCCCCTCCCCACACTACAAGAAAGGAAATATGATTATTTTTTTAGCACATAATATCCCCAATTGTCCTGTATATTTTCCTTAGTCTACTGGGATTCAGGAACACCAAGACGTTAGCCTACAAAACCTTTGACAGTCACATCAGATCCTCACTGGGTGTGTCTACAGCTGCATTTACTGCACAGTAAGAGGTTTCTAGGCCACTGTCTACACATGCAGCCATTAAAGCACAGTAATGCTGTGTGGACTGGCTTGGGACTAACTTTAGCTAACTTTAACTAAAACTAAAGTTATTCCACAAGTCAGTCCACACACACAGTGTTACTGTGCAGTGAGGCATCTACATGTGCATTACTGAGCAGTAACTAATTGGGCATACATCTGATACCTGCATCAAATTTACACGCAAGCTGGCATAAGTCCCTGTAGTTACTGTGCAGTATGGGTATGCATGTGTAGATGTGTGCCCATAGTGAGCAGTAATTTTTGGTTACTGTGAAGTAACCTAAATTACTGGGCAGTAAATGTACATGTGTAGGTGTGCCCACTGAGTACAAGACATACTACAGAGAAGCTTATGCATAGAAAAAATATCAGAGTAGGTTTAGAAGTGATACTTGAAACCTGTCCAAGCACTATAGCATACTGTGATTAACTAACCATTTATGCAGCATCTTTATGGAAAAATCAGCTTCAGCTGTCTGTGTTATCTACATACTATTTCCAAGTGTTACTGGTTATAACCCTTATTAGGTAAAGCCAAAGAATTATTTCAGTCTTATGAAGCAAGCAAGCTAATCCAAGTAAAAGGGCCAACAAGTAGCTACGTGAGTAGCCGACCAAATACCAGGACCATTTAAGAAGAACTTTGTGAAGTGTAAGTATCGTTTCATTTGCTATTGTCATTTAACTGAAGAAAATGCCTACATTGTAGCAATCAGCGAAATAACGCTGTTTTATAACAAGAGTTATATGCACAGAAGAGCTGACAGCTAAGTGAGTGCATATATTCCAAACTCTAGAACATCTGGGGGAAAGAATCTAGGTAGAGAGATTTATTTCTGGAGTCAATCCAATAATGCCAGCAGATGAACTGCAAACAAATGTTTTATTCTCAACAGAGCCAAACAATCGATTCTTGGCAGGAGTAGGATGATGCAACTAAATGAGAGGTGCAGAAAAGGACTGTATAAAGTGCTTTGCAATTATTTAGGAGTAAACTTCAAAAGGAAAAAATGTTTATGTAGTTAAGGTAATAAAGTGAGACTCCAGAGACCTGCGTTCTGTTCCTAAAAACATTTTGTTCTGCTATAGATATACTATTTGACCTCAGACAACTTATTCAGAGTATAATTTTAGAAGTACCTAAGTCATCCAGGAACCCAGCTGCCATTTTTGTAAGTGACTTGTGCCTCAAAAACGTAAGTTCTATGCTTTCCCATATTTAACAACTGACCTTAGGTTTCTAAATAACTTCCATGCTTCAGAAAACGGTATCCTTAAGCAAGTTTTGTGTCTTGGTTCTTCTTACTACACATAGGAATAAAATGTACTTTTTTCCATTGTGTGTACTTTGTCTGTAAGTCCTTCAGGGCAGAAACTCTTTTTTGATTTGAGTTAGACCATCTTGGTCTCAGTTATACCAAGTGCTACTTAACAGACATAATACCAATATCAGTGCACACATCTTTATATGCTCCTAGATATGCAGTTTTACTGCAGGATAATCCAAATAACCTAAGTCTTATATACATTTAATGTCAGTCATGTATTGCTTGCTCTTAATACCAACAGTTAGAGGTTAGAGGTGCATAGGGTGTTTGAGGAAGGGTAGAACTTTTGTTTCTCAAATGGTGACACCTTGTTAAGGTGATCTGGGATTACTGGTCCTCACACATCCTTACTAATGGCTCCACATGCTGCACCTTTGGCTATCTCTTTCACCAGCAGGTTAAACTTAGTAAGTGGGGGGCAGTTCTCATCATTAAGAGCTGCCCTCTGGTCATCACAATGGCAGCTGTGGCAGAAGAGGATATTTCTCAATGGCAAAAGTGGCAGATGAAGATGTCAATAACCACAACTACTGCCTAATGGATTGCCTTGGGAGAGGTGATGGCTAAGGAAGTAAAACCTAATGGAAAATCTGGAGTGGAGCCCCTAACACGGTTAGGTGATTATTCAGTCTTCTTTCTGGCAGCTCCTACAATTTTCCTGGCCCCACATCATATTGGTTCTATCTTTCCAGTAAATAAGTTGGAAACGTTGAAAGGGTGACTTTGATGCTTGGGCAATTCTTGAGCACCTAGAAACTGCCCAAGCTTTTGTGCCCTGGACAGCTTACCTCAGCTTTGCCAACATGTTGAAACCAACAGGAGTTTGAAACCAACAGGAGTTACCAGTTATAAGCCATGGATCAATTGGCATAGAGCTAGAGAATAGGTTTCAGAGACAGGCAAGCCAAAACAGTACCTGCCATGCCAGTGCAAGCTCAAACAAGTTTGTATTTGTAGTTTGCCACAGGGTCTGCTTGTCACACATCAGACTCAGCCACGGAAAAAGTTGTGGTTGTACTCAATAACCCACCAAAGGCTCAATCTCCATTGTCTCCTAAGACCAATGGCTGCCAATGTCCAATACCAACAGTATTTTAAATTTGATCTTGTTTTCCAAAATAACCGTCATCCAGTGTAAAGGATGAAGGTTACATCCATTGTAACCTTCATCCATTGTGTTACTTTGGTGTAGTGATCAAACTTACAACTTCTAAAGAACCAATGGCATGGTAAAAAGATATTTTAAAAGGCTCTTAGGAGATGCATAGCTGTTGTACTGGATGTCCAATGGGTAGCTCTGTGGACTGGGATTTCATACATGGAGAAATCTCTTCTGCCTTATGAAAAATCACAGCCTAAGGTTTAAAAAATTAATAGTGCCACAAGCAGCCTAAATCAAAACAAGTTTACACAGCAAGTACTTTCTCATTTTTCTGCTTACTGCCTCAGTCGCAGTCATCTCACTAACACACTTCACCTACTAGTAATGGTAGTATTCTCCTGCAGCGGTCTCTGAAACCCAGTGAGCTCCACTGGCATCCACAGGCAATCTCAACAATAGATGCTTCACTACTACAGAGGAGCAAGGAAGAGTATGGCTTGCTCCCTGAAAAGTATAATTTTCACTCCCTCCCACCCCCATTTTCCAATCTTAGACTCATGGGTAACTTATCTGAACTACAAGTGTTGTCAGATATGATCCAGTGAAACAACCCACTATGATTAGGTCTATGGATTTCTCTGTCATGGAAATAAATGCTCAAAAATAAAATATTTGGTGTTTCAGGGTAGTTCTATGTCTTCTAGACCTCAGGACACACAATTCCCGATGCGGTTTTGTTTCCGCAGAAAATCTGTCACACAATAGGCATGTGGACAACAGAAACAGGTGGAGATGGGATAAAATAAGACCTCATTCAAATCCTTGCTCCACAACTATGAATAAAACATTAATCACTGATGGATAGATTCTTTGAACATAGATTTTCATATAGGGACTTGTTTAACTACACTACTTCATCAGAAGCCCCAAGAGGCATTTGGTCTCAGAGACCCTCTATCTCATCCCCCACTGCTTCCTATTTGTTCGGCTGTGGTGAGGATAAGTATCTTGCTGATGGCCTATAACAAGCACCAAGTCCCAATTTTGTAACTCTCTACCCAGCTACATTGTGGGCAGGAGCCAAAGCATGAACAGTACTCCCTATTCACATGTGCCTGGAGGTAGAAAAGAGAGGGAATCTTTTTATTCCTGCATAGACAACAAAGGGTTAGATATAGACTATGCAGAAGTGCTGCTACTACTGCAAGGATGTACTCAACAGCTGGATCTAGCCAGAAACAGGTAAAAAACACATTAAAGGACAGAAATCTTGTCGAGAAATGACCTTTTTACCTGGAACACAAAACTTCAAGTAAAATGCCAGTTTTTGTGACTTTTCCTGAGACGTTTTTTATTGCAAATGTGTTCCTGAAAACATTACTGAAATGATTATCATGTGTAATTTGCTAGAAACTAAGTTTTTTTGGTAAGGACAAACAGTAGGGATTTAAAGGCTTTGCTCTCAATTTCATCTTTAAAATATGCCAGCTTCATGATGATCATGAAGTACCTTTAATTCTGTGCTTCATTAGCAAGGCATGGCTTTTGTAAGTACAACAGGCCTTGATTCAAAGTTCACTTAAGCCAGTGGGAGTTCCTCTATTTACTTAAATGGGTGGGTTGTTTTTTTGGTTGTGTTTTTTTTTTACGAAAGACCATAGTTCCACTCTAACTCCTATGGAAATAGAAATTTTACTGTTGATGTTAATGGAAGTTAGACGGGCATTATACTAGTTCTTCCCCCAACTTAATTTAATGTATTTCTTACGTCCTCGAGAGCAGGCAGCTGAACATCCTCTCAGTTGATAGAAACCAAGAACTTGCCTGGTTGAAGGAATCCTGAATTAGCTATTTCACTCAAGAGGGAGCTCTGCCTCAGTGTTTATAGGTTTGGGCTGAGTTTTTTCCTTTTATCACTCCAACCAGATCAGAGACAAAATGAATATTACCCTTGCCCAGCAATTCTTTAACTCCAGATAAGCATTGAACAATAAATGTCATCATTAGATAGAAAATTCTCTTAATTTTTTTGGCAGACACCTCAAAGACAAAAATAAATCTCCTGGCATCTTTAATAATTCCCGTTTCAACAAAGTATTGCAAAGAAGAAGTAATGTAATCCAGAGCATGAGTAACCTCAGCACTAGCTTACTTGGATTTTCAGTAGTTATTGCAACATATGAAACTTCCCAGCTTTTCTTTGAGTCTTCTTGAAACCAGCTCTGTCCTTGAGGTGTCAGATTAACACTCCACTCAGAAGACAAATTGTTCGTGGGCATGCTGGACATATGAGAGCCATTAGACAGTGTGATCTACATTCTTGAAAAATGAAAACTTCTAGGCAACATTACATTTTATAAATGCAAGATGTTTATTATTACTGCACCAGCAATAAATGTTTAGAAACTGGAGAGGGTTCACAATGGTTCTGACTAGGAACATATGAGTATAGAGCCATTGAATTTTGGCATGAAATAAAGGGTCTGGAAGCTATTATGCATTTAGCCTTCTATGAGTATTTAATTATATCAATAGGAGAACACAATTTCTGTTGCGTGCTTTGTGATGAATGTCTTCATTTATTCATGTTACAATGAATGATAGATGAGTTCAAGCCAGATGTGGGAACTCATTTGCAATTTGCTTAAATTATTTTAGTGAAATTTCTTTTAAAGTTCATAGGACACCTCAGTCAACACTGAATGTTAACCCAGTGTGTAAAATTTATTTTCTATGTAATGACTAAGACTGCTTTTGCAGGGCTCTTCATAGAAAAATAGTGGTGATGATCAAACACTCTGTGGTTCACAGCCCTTGAGACACTAATGAAAACCCCTTTTTAATGAGGAAATTGGATCACAGTTGCAGGGTTTTCATTTAGGCTGTTACAGAGGGGAAAGATGCGGTTAAGACAGCAGACTGGAACTTAAAATTATGTGGTTCAGTTTCTGGCTCTGCCACTGGAGTTGTACACAATTTTAGACACGCCAAAGAAAAATTTTCAGTAGTGAAAAATGACTTTAAGTACCCAATTTGAAATACTTGAAAGGTTCCTGCATTTTGGAAAGTGCTGAAAAATCTCTCCCAATTTAAGGTGCTTTATCTTGAAAACCAAGCAATTGCTAACCTTCTCGGAAAATGTTGTTCTACAAGTTTCTATGTGGATTACATGCTCTATTTATGGAAGGGAACCTTATGTCACTGGATCATTATGAATGCAAAGCCATTGCTTTGGGGATGGGCTTACACTGCAAAGTGATGTGCGGTATATGGCCCTGGTTGCTTTGAAATTGGACAGCCTAGTGTAGCAACCTAAAATAAAGCAAAAACACTTCATCTTTAACACTGTTTCTTTTTGGGTTAAGCCAAGGTGATTTAAGTAACTTGTACTGCTCTCAGATCATGTGGTCATACTGGTTAGAGTGTAACAGCCATTACGTACTTCCAGAAGCAGCTCACCTAACCCCCTTTAAAGTCGCTAAAATGTATGTTTGCCCATACCCTTTGACTATGTTTGAATTTTCTGTAAAATCAATGCCCAAACCTTCTACAATTACCTTGCTGTATGCAAGTAGCCTAACCAGTTAGCAGAGTTTTCTATCTGGTGGTATATTTATCTACATTTGAGTCATCCTAGATGTAATTGCATCTGAGACTTGAACTAGAACCTCTCACAATCCATGATCAACTCATCTGTACAAGCAACCGCATGCATTTGCCTGAAGGAGAGGAGGAAAGATTCGCCAGCAGATAATTTAATTTAATTTTTTTTTTATACACAATAATCTTACTTTCCTTGTTAAAACCTTTTTCCTACAACAACCCCCCAACTATCGAAAAAGTTAATGTTTTCAAAGGAGTGTTAAAATAAACCTTTCGGCCGCATCCAGATGAGTGCAGACATTTGGTTCCCTGTGGACTGTAGCAGTTTGTCCCTGGGAAACACCCATGCCACATGCACTTTGGCATGCGGCAAGTTACCCCGAGGGGTGGTATGGGAGGCTGGGGCCAGCACTAGCCCCAGCAGCCTTACCTGGAATCCTGGAGGCCCCCACAGGAGTTAAAAAAAAAAAAACACCCCCCAAAAAACCAGAGCAGCGCACACAAGGGCAGCACACCGTTGCAGTGTGGAAAATACCTGACCATGCAGTATGTGGTGCTGCAGACATGTTTGAGGCACCACATACCACATGGCTGGGTTCATCAGAATGTGGCCTTTATTGCAATATGCTGATAATTACAATGAATTTATTTCCTAGTTATCATGAGATTTCACTTGATTTTATCTTTGCATCGATCAGCACCATCCAAAAAATCAATGTTCCCTTTTGTTATTTAGCTCAAACTTAGTCTGCTTCTTTTCCAGACCTGATGGAGGGTACTTTGTCTAACATCTCTACACAGTTGGTCCAATAAAAGATATTACCAAATAATCTTTGCCTTTAGCAACAATGGCATCCAACAGAGTTAACAAGTGGTGAAATATATGTTAATTATATCACACTGCTTCACTGTAGGCAATATAACTCAGAGTTGTAAGATACAGTAGATATTAATCCCCCAGGGAAATTTGCCTTCAGGTAAAATATTTTTTATTAATAATTCCCTTCTGGTTTAGCATTAGAAGTTAGGATTTGCTGAATGACAAATATAGTGATGTGCCTTCCCATAGCCCCAGATAGATACAAAAGATTTTTTTCATGGCCTTCTTTGCTGCTCCTACCTCACAGATTTTCTCATGGTACTTCCTGGGATGGCAATTTCTTTTGTGTTTTTTATTTCCTGTTTCAAGCCTTGTTATGGTTCACTCAAGAAAGGGGGCAATTTAAGCTAAAAGATGTCTTCACGTCCCTTGGCTATTTCAGAGAAGAGCGTAATAGTTAATCATTTCAGATCTATATAAGTGAAAGATATAACCGTTCCTTAAATTTTGAAGCACCGGGTCCGGATTCTAAACTAGGTCACAGAAAAATGCTGGCTTCATTACAGTGCTGTCACAAAATCACCATTCAGTCAGACACCCTTTGTCACAGCTGTCAGCCCCTGTGCAACAGAGGCCCAGCCATGGAATAGAAGCAGCCAAGCACATTGGCAGAACTGTCTGGAAAGCACGAATATCACCTGTCTGCACTGCCGCTAGCTAAGCAAATTCTTTTACCCGTCATTTATACGATCAGTAATTCATTTACATGTTCAATAATAACAACTACAATTCAATATTAGGGTTGCCCTTTGAAAGCCAGTCAAATGGTACTTGTACTGGAAGCGTATCCTCTTATACATGTCAAAAGGTACTTGTACTGAAAGAGGATGCATTGTACACATAAGGAAATAGAAATTGAGCCTGAACAGAGATTTCTTTTCTATGTCATTGAACTGCTGGCAAGTTCAGCTCTGGCATCAGACTTTGAAGCACCAGCACATCGCTAGCAGAAAAATCTTGCAACTTCCAGGCTCATAAGCATATACCATTGTAGAGCATCTGGAAATCTGTCTGCAGAAATGGCTAACATAGACATTTCAGCTGCAGCTAATATGTACATTCAGTCTTGAAGCTATTTCTGAATAGAATGTCATGGCTAAATGGGAAAAAGAACTATTACTGGTTACTTGCCTCTCTGACAGAGGTTCCTACTAAATAATTTGGCTGTTATTTTCTTCTCTCTATTGCTTTTCTTTAGAAATTAGTGTCATCATGTAGGCAATAATTCATTATTTTTGATTATGTGTACCCCTGCCCTCATATTAACCTTTACATGGGCATTTATTTTACAGTTTCGGGAAAATCTTACACGCACTGTAATGTTGCCATCAATAAAACGGCTCCCCAACATAGATTCACTACTTGAATTTAGAAAGGGTTTGAGGTATAGATTTCCTTCTCCAACACTTTAAGCTAACAGGAACCATTACAAAATCTCCCCAGGGCAAGTACACATCAGTTATCTTGTTTCTAACCAGCTATGGCAGGAGTGTCAAAGGAATGGTCCATGGGCTGGATCTGGCCTGCAGAACCCGAGCATCAGTCCTGCAGGTCTCAAACTGGACCTGCATGCCACATGTCGTGCACACTGGCTGCAGCCCTGTGCACTACATGACGTGTGTGAAGCCAGTCTGACATGTGCTGCTTGCAATATGAGGGGCCAGGACATGTCAGACTGGCCTCACACAGGACATGGGAGCTGCCCAGCAAGGCCTGGGGGGGCAGGGACTGGG
>NW_017729008.1:27162005-27163821 GCF_001723915.1 Gavialis gangeticus
CAGGTCCCTTCCGACCCTAGAAACTATGAAACTATGTGTGTGCACTGCACACGGCATAAGGGGATGGTCTCAGTGCATATGTTGTATGCAGCACCTGCAGCTAATTGGTACCATGCTCTGGATCCTGCATGCAGGGCCAGTCTGTAGGCCTGATCCAGCCCATGGATTGGCTCTGTTTCACTCCTTTGTTCCACAGGTCCTGATAAATTTGATGCCCCTAAGCCAGAGGTTGTCAATAAGGGGTACACATACCCCTGGTGGTACTTAAGAAGGCCCTAGGGGGTAGGCACTGGGGGGCAGGGACAGAGCGCCACCATGCACCATCTTGTGCAGGCACCACCCACCCAGCTGGATGCGGGGGGGTAGGGGAAGGCTGCGCTCTCTGTGTTCATCTACGTGCTAGGCCCCCCACCCTGCCCCCACACTCCGCGTCCAGCCATCAGGGGTACACTGACACAAGAAGGTTGAAAATGCCTGCCCTAAGCTACGGTATCAATTTTACCTAGTGATGGAACCACCTTTACTTGTCAGTTGTGCCCACCCAATTTCAGGTGTCAACAACTCCACATTGTCCGGAAGGCCAGTAAACTACCGGTGGGAAGGAAAATATGCCAGCTAACTTGATGGGGGAAGGAAGGCTAAACATGAGAGTCAGGAGAAAAATCTTGGGATTTTGAAGTATCTAGTTGTTACCAGGCATATTCTCAAGGACATATTGACTTCAGCGCACACCCTATTTTTCTTTTAAGCTATGGTCAAGATGAAGCATTGTTAATTTGCGTACCACCAGTGCACCATTTGTTACAGACATCAGCAGTTGCGGAGTTATGAATTTCATTATTTGCATATTTGTTAGCAGATACATTAGCTAAATTCTATTATGTTATTGACAGTGTTTCTTTCTAATAGCTGAGGACTGAATACAAATGAAGGCTGAAGTATTATTTTTGTTTTAAATTCTGTTGGACTAAGGAAGCAATGAGGCATAATGCATAATGCACGTCTTTATTGTACCTGATCTGTTAACAAATGAACAGAAAGCCTCTCATTAGAACCATCCTTCAATGCTAGAACTGATTAGATGTTTTTGAGCAATATTAGTGGTGTTTAATTCTAACATGGGTAACTCTGTAATTTCCTATTCAGTGCTGAGAAAGATAAAGTTAGCCTCCATTTTAATCTCTAATAAAATCCCCTAAGAACAATTAAGCACTAAAGAGCAGATATCTCTTTCAGACTGGCAAGAGAATGAAGACAGTGGTAATGCACATCTCTGAAAATGTATATCTTTTTTCTCTTTAATTTAACATGGATTTTTAGACTTCATTAGCAACTCATGCATAAACGACGCTAACTGCTGCAGAAAGTAGAGAAGATTCAACAACCTATGTTTCTTTCCTCTTTCTCCTGAACAATAACACCGACATTTTAAAATATGCCATAATAGTTTGGAACAGCTGTTTGAATAGCTGAACTGTGAAGCACAATCCAACCCTATGCTTCTATAATCGTAACGCAGAGCCACATTTCCATTATTGGACTGCTCTTCCACACGGGCAGAAGGAAAGTGACTCTTTACTTGTTGAACTGTAGAGTTCTTGGGATAGAAACCTTCCTGACCTATTATCTTCACCTGTGGTATTATGTAAATTATGAAGCTTAAACCTCTGAGAATTGCATCAAGCTTAAGACCTTAACCTTCAGGATTCATTTAGCTTCTGGATCACCTAAAAACAAACCCTGCAAGTTTTTCTGCTTAAATCTTACCTTGTGGCAATAGACTTTTTTCCTGTAGTTTTTAGTGGTAAAAAACCCT
>NW_017729008.1:27168821-27169842 GCF_001723915.1 Gavialis gangeticus
ACTTTTTTCCTGTAGTTTTTAGTGGTAAAAAACCCTTATTTTTACACACACACACACACACACACACACACACACACACACACACGGAGACTGACATTTATTAAAATGGACATTGTTCACAATGACACAAAGGACAGTTCTGGCAGTAGTTTATTCCCAATAGGCCCATCTCTGATTATGAAATAAGATTGATGGCTTCCAGAAGCTTGTAACAAGTATATTGACAAATGATATGTGATTGACAAAGGACAGTAGACCAGAAATATGCTGCAAATAAATGTTAGACTTTCTTCATACATTTCTCATGCCGTGTTACAGTTTATTCAGTATTCAATGCTGACATCCAGTAAGAACTGCATAACAACGCTGTGGTTAAAACACTTTGCTAGGAGCCAGGTTCCTGGCACTATTTCTGGTTTTTTGTACTGATTTAATGTACAACTCAGTTTTTTATCTATAAAATAGGGATAATTATATTTATTTTTCTGACTCGAGTGACATGTTAAGCACTTTAAGATTGCAACTGGAAATAAATTAGTAAATATTATAAATTATAATAATAGAAAGCATGGTATTCATTCTACACCATAGTTAATACTTGGAAAGAATATATAAATAGAAAACCTGGCTTAGTGTTTCAAGAAAGTTTGTCTGTGAACAAAATGTCAATATATTCCATCAATGACTTTTGAAAATGTATGGGAAAAATATAATAATTATCATGAGTCAGTTATGGAAATATGTTGTGAATCATGAAATCCCAAGCAATGTATCATCTCATTCAGCATCAGCAGACTTCCATTTTGCCACCTTACTTTACCCTTTTGTTAATTTCCAAACAAGCACCTTCTCAGAGCTGTCTCCCATGCAAAGCTAATTCATTGGCTATTCTGAATTCCTCCTTAAACTCGTTTTAGCCATGATCCCTACAAAAGCTGCATTACTGGCTGGGCTTCTGAAATAGTTTCATAGTTTCATAGCTTCTAGGGTCGGAAGGGACCTGAGAAGATCATCTAGTCCG
>NW_017729008.1:27170354-27173383 GCF_001723915.1 Gavialis gangeticus
GGCCCAAGGACCGAGCCCTGTGGGACCCCACTTCCCACGTCCTTCCAGGTCGAGAAGGACCCATCCACTACCACCCTCTGGGTGTGACTCTCTAACCAGTTGGCGACCCATTGGACTGTATGGGTGTCTATGCCACAGTCCCCCAGCTTCCTAATGAGAATAGGGTGAGAGACAGTGTCAAAAGCCTTCCTGAGGTCCAATGCTCAATCACTCTCTGTTTTGCTAACTAATATATTCTTCTATGTTCCTTGTACTCTGAATGTGTGTATCCAGCGTGAGGTTCCTGACTCTAGATTAAATTTTAAAATTTTTAGGTGTTAAAATGACAACAAAGTTAAAAGAGAAGGATGCAGACAAAGTGTTCTGTACATTAAAAGGATTTTGGACAATCTGGACAGCTGATAATACAAATAGTCAAGAAAATTTTGCCCTTCACACACTGTCTGTTGAACAAAAGGCAATGATACAATGATACAACCTATGCAATGAAATACACACAACACTTGATCAATGAAGTCAGTTCAGCAGGCAAAAGTATTCCTAAATTTAAAGGTTCAAAGTTTCTAGTGAATCCTGATGCCCCTGACTAAAGACTGTGGGTGGACATGCAGACATTTGGAATTGAAGACTACAGACATCAACATTAATATATATTTAACACAAAATATTGAAGTGGGCTCCTCTTCCCATGGTTTGCTAATCTCAGCCCTGACCCAGCTACAAGGAGGGAGGTGATGTGACATGGAGATGCCATGGCTGGATGTGGTCAACAGCCTGGGGGTTGAGGAGCTCTGCTCTAGAGAGTTCTGGTTCAGTGCTCTCCCTGTATTGCATCCACTTCTTCCACTGTCAGAGAAAGATTGCTGGACTAGATGTGGACCATTTATCTGATCTAGTATGGCACTTCGTATGTTATTATGTTATCTTAGGGTGGTGTTACAGGTCACCGTTAAACCTTCATAAGGACACTTAAAACAAGAGCACTCACCTGTTAAGGGTGTTAACATATCCTAAGTGCCGTCTAAATATTTTAGTCATGTCATTTCAGGTGAGGGTGATCTTTAATCTGTTTTATCTCTGTTATTCCAGATCATTGTTAGTCTGTTCCAGGGAGACAAAACACTCCGGGTGCCTATACACATGCTTGATGGTGGTGGTGGGGCATTTTAATTAAAACGATTCCTGGAGAGCCACCCTAATTAAGATGCCTCCAAGTCACCTGTATTAAGGTCCTATGCATTTAACTTTAATTAAAGTTCTCTCAATAAGCTTTAGTTAAAGTGCCCCAGAGGCCATTTTAAACCCACAGGGACTTATACATATGTCATTGTAGCAATGCTAGAGCATTCTAATCAGAATGAGGAGCAGACTTGATTAATTTAATTAGAACATGTCAGAGCATGTGTATAGGCACCCTCTATTTTCTTTCCTCCTGCATCCCAGGATACACCATTCCTAGCCCTTCCCACTCCTTTGCTCCATGGACAAACTTTCAACCCTACTGAATACTACTGCTCAGGGGGAGCGGTGCTGGCTCCAAGCCAACAAAAAAGTACCACCTGCCTTGTGAGAAGAATGGAAATTACTCTCAGCTGGGTATCAGCCTTGCCCTGGTATAGTATAATTTATTTGCCTCCAAGCTATATGCAAACTTCCCTCTCCCAGCCCAGAGATGGACTAGAGTCCTGGCTCCTGTCTACCACACCCCTGTTCACCAGGTCTTCTCGTGGAAAGTCAAAATTGTGCAGGTCTGAGGCAGTATTAAGACTTAACCTGTGACTGCTCTGAAACTGTTCTAACTTTATGACAGCATAGCATTCCACAGATTAAAGAGTAACAGTACCCTATTACAGGGATACTGTAGCTGTAATAGTCCAAGAATATGCGATAGGCAAGGATTACTTAGGGTGATATCTTATATTGCAGCAACTGCATAATTCAGATAGAGTTAGACAAGCTTTTGAATGTAAGACATTCTTCATCAGGTCACCTGATGATATCACCCTAATAAATCCTTGCCTCTCACAAACTCAGTAGCTGGAATCATATATATATGTGTTATACTTTCACAAACTCAGTAGCTGGTATCATATATTTGGTATGTGCTTAAGCCCACAAGGTATTGAGCAGCATGTTTGAGATGCTGAGAATATTCGGGGTTCTACTGACATCAGCTGGAAGTTGCGGGTGCTTAGTTTTCTGCACAGCTAGCCTCACCTTTTTAGGTAAAATAAAAACAAATGGTGACTGTCCTCATAGGATCATAGGAAAGTAGGTCTGGAAAGGACCTTAAAAGGTCATCTAGTCCAGTCCCCAGCTCCAGACATGAATATCCTGACTAAACCATTCCAGCCATGTGTCTGTCCAACCTGCCCTTGAAAATTTTCAGGGATGGAAATTTCACAACTTCTCTATGTAGTCTGTTCCTATGCTTGACCTTCCTCATTAGTATGAAGGTTTCTCTTAATTTCCAACCTAAATTTCCTCTGCTGCAGTTTGAGGCAACTGCTCTTCATTCTGACCTCTATGGCTACAGAGAAAAGTCTATTTTTACCTCTCTATAATCAACCTTCAGGAATTTGGAGATTGTTATCAGACTGTTATGATAGCTATCCTTGAGAAACGAGACCCATATACTGTAAATAAAGGTGTGTTTCAATAAAGCAAGAACTATAATAAATGATGCTATTCCAGAACCACTACTTCATTTTTTTTAAGATCAATGATGGCTGATTATTAGCAAGTTTACTATCAAGGCAGCATTTCATGGGTAATAGTGCCCCAAATCCCAAAGAAATAACAATCAGTTGATTTTATAAAAGTGTCTTTCCTTCCAAGTAGCCCCAAACACTTTCTAAAGGAGATATAAGTTATTGTACCAACATCTACTGCTGAACAGATTAACTTCTACTGGTCTAGAAAGTGAAGAGGTACAGATTCTGTACAGGTTGCAGACATCTTAGGCTCCAGAGCAGCGAGAGATGCGTGGGTGAAAGCCTGCTGCACCCCCACTCCCCCGAAGTCCCCCA
>NW_017729008.1:27173979-27174246 GCF_001723915.1 Gavialis gangeticus
AGACTGGCTGACCTGCTCCACCAGGCTTTAAACTAAGCCCGTTGGGGGATGGGGGGACTACTGCCGCTGCTGGCCCACTGAGCAACACTTGCAAAGCCAGAGGGCCAAGGCACTTAAGGAAGCCCACCCTTGCCCTAGCCCTGGTACAATTTTTGGGCAAGGCAAGAGCCCCCAAGGGGACACTTGCCTGCCTGTACACAAATGCCAGCTTGGGGAACAAGCAGGAGGAGCTTGTCCTCCTGCTCAATGCAAATAATTATGATGTCA
>NW_017729008.1:27174286-27174498 GCF_001723915.1 Gavialis gangeticus
TATACCCTGTACAGGAGAGATTGTGTAGATAAAAGGGGTGGGGGTGTAGCTCTCTATGTTAAGGAAAGCTACACATCCCTGCAAGCTGATCTTGGTGACCAAGGTGGATGACTGGAGTCCCTCTGGGTTAAAATCCATGGGGAACATGGCACATGGGACAGGAGAGTAGTAGACCAGGAGTTTGCCCGGGAACTGGCTGAGGCCGCATGCTC
>NW_017729008.1:27174785-27176805 GCF_001723915.1 Gavialis gangeticus
GCTGGGATCCTATGACCCCAGCTGACTTCCTGCTCTTTGGCCGGGGGGCTGGGCTCAATTATCATCCAAGGTTCCTTCCAGCCCTAATGTCTATGAAATCTTCATTTTAGATGCAGGCAACAGGCTACACAGTCATGCAGCAATCCATGACAGCAATACTTTGACACTAGTTCAGAGAAAAGAGTTACATCTATTAAATTTCAAGTATCAATTTTCACATGCTTAGGGATTTTTTTCTTGGAGGTGTCCCATAAAAAGCACTAGTGAAGAACAACAATGGGTTTATGGCAATTTAAATTAGGTAGAAAGCATCATTCAAAATAATTAATATATAATCTATATAAAATTTACACAGCTTGTAATACATGTGTAACTTGTGAATACTTTTGAAGGCCAACAGATGAGAAAGGTTAAAATCTATAATCAGATTTTCAGCAGGTATAAAAAGCATCAATGAACAGTTATGCATCTTATCCTCGTACACAGAGATGCTTAAGTTATATATAAAACTTATATATACTTATATGCAAAATATTCAATATATAAACTTTCCCATTTAGCTATTTTCTGAAGAAAAATGTATTTTAATTGGTCGACATAACTATGAAAAATATATGTTTACTAAGACTGTGCAAAATGGCATCATTCTGTTTCGACTTGTATTTCAATGTTTTGATGGAACAGTATTTTGTTTCTATTTTCATTTTGATTAGAAACCACTATTCTGTTTCATTTCGTCGAAACCGTTTTGCTGTTTCGATGCCATTTTAACACCATTTCGACATTTTGCCCATAGGCTCTAATGGGGAAGTTCAAAACAGCCTATAACTTTGTCATTTCTTGCCTGATTTGGATACAACTTACAGGCATGGTAGCCCTTTCTGAGGGCATGAAGGCTGCCAAATGTCAGGGAGATAGGTGAAGGGGTTTGTGGGAAACTACACCTCAAGCTGTGGACAAGCAAAACTTGTGAAATGGGTGGCACTGTGTGTGTGTTAAGGTGCAGTTGGGTGAAAACTGCAGGCCTGCTAGCCCCTGCTGAATCCACAAAATCTTCCAGCTTTCAAGGAGATAGGTCCAGGGGGAATCTGGGTTCAGGGGCCCTGCACCTTAGGCTGCTAACAGGAAAACTCGTGACCTGGGTGCTTGTGGGTCTGTGTCTGTCTTGAGGCACAGGGGGGTGAAAAATGCAGGCCTGCTAGGCCCTGCTGCTGCCACAAAGCCTGCCAACTGTCAAGGAGATAGGTGCAGGGGGAGTCTTCACCTCAGGCTACTGACAGGCAAAACTCATGGCATGGGTGCGTGACTGTGTGTGTTTTAAGGTGCACCCTCGCTGGTGCTGAGGCCTCTACACAACACAGTAGTGTGCACCAATGAGGCCTCCTCCTCTCCAACAGCCTCAGGCTGCTCCACCACTTCACATGACAACAAATATAAAATAACTTAGTGAGTGAGCAGCACTAGCACAATGGCACTAGTGGCATCTCTAGTAGCCAAACTATCACAAAGTCCTTCTTTCCTCTCAGGTAGGAGCTACTTCTTCTCCACTGCGTGTGTTAAGGTGCACCCTCACTGTGTGACTCTGGTGTGTGTGTGTGTGTGTGTGTGACTCTGGTGTGTGTGTGTGTGTGTGTGTGACTCTGGTGTGTGTGTGTGTGTGTGTGTGACTCTGGTGTGTGTGTGTGTGTGTGTGTGACTCTGGTGTGTGTGTGTGTGTGTGTGTGACTCTGGTGTGTGTGTGTGTGTGTGTGTTAAGGTGTGCCCTCACTGGTGCTGGAGCCTGTACACAATGCAGTAGCATGCCCCAATGAGGGCTCCTCCTCCCCTACAGCCTCCATCTGGTCCACCACTTTATATGGCAACAGGTAAAATAATAACTTAGTGGGCAGTACAGTAGCACCAGCACCATTCTAGGCAGCCAAACTGTCACAGAGCCTTTCTTTTTATAAAAGAACTGAAAGCAAGAAGTAAAGATATTGGGTTGGATATATGTTACTCATGGTGTGTGATGGTTTATCTT
>NW_017729008.1:27178243-27181654 GCF_001723915.1 Gavialis gangeticus
CAGAGGTACCTGGGAAGTCATATGTCCAGCAGGTTGCACTGTGTCAGAATTCCACTGTCTAATCTATATTGAGTCCATGAATTTCGGCACCTATACCTAGGAGGCTGATGAAAAGAAGTTCATAGGCCCCGCTCTGAAAAGTGGTTTGTAAATTCAAACAAGCACTTAACCTCATCACCAGAACTCAAGCCAACTTCCTACAGCTCAAAACACAAAACCTGCCAACAATCTCCAGAACCCCCACAAACTGCACACCATAATCTATCAAAGACAACAATACCCAAGTACCTGAGGGGGCACATTCCTCACCAAAAAAACTCTGCCTCCAGTCTCTCAGGCCTGATCCTGAGAGGGAACAATTTACAAATCACTTTTCACAGCTGGGCCTATGAACTTCACTTCACCAGCCTCCTAGGTACAGCAACTCATGGACTCAGTATAGACAGTGCAATTCTATATACATTCAAGAGCGTAGGTGTGTGGTGCAATGAAGAAATGTATAACAACAAATCTAAATATGGCTTTGTCCCTGTATAATTTCAAGAGCGTAGATGTGTGATGCAAATAAGAAATGTACAACAGCAAATATAGATATGGCTTTGTCCCTGTATAAATTAAAGAGCATAGGTGTAAGAGCGTAGATGTGGTGAAATGAAGAAATGTATAACAGCAAATATAAATATGGCTTTGTCCCTGTATACATTCTATAATGTATGACGTATGCTGCAAAGCTTTAAATGTATAGAAATAAAATCTAAATGTATTTCCCTTCCTATATGAATTAAATTCTACAGTAATCCTATCCAATATAATTATAGAATTCAAAAGAAGAAATCAATGAATATATTAATAAAATAAAAGAGCCTTGAAGGCATTCTGAATCTGAAATCCCTCTTGCTAGCAAGTAGGGAATCCTTTAGAAGATCAGTGCTGCTAGCCGCAGTTGTCTGATGCCGAGCTGCTGGAACACATAGTTCAGTGACCCCAAGGAAGAAAACAAATCAGAACAGTTAAAAAATGCTGCCTTTTATGCTGTTTTTGCATCCCTCCCCCAGAGTCCTGGGATTGGAAGGGACTTCAGGGAAGGATCACAGTCACTGACCAGCTACACAGTCAATAATGAGAGCAGTTTATATCAAGTTAGCCTGGGGCATTTTCAAATATACTTAAATGACAGAGTTCAGAGTATAAGTTCCCACTCACGTATGCCCTTGAATTTGAGATAGTGTTCTCTGTTACTTAGGCAGTTTTTCCAACTTAAAAACAGTAGATTCATCTTCTCCCTCCATTTTTATTCATGTTGAATTTCCATGAGCCATGCATTCAGTATATTTATTTTGTATTTAAATGTTTGATCCTTAACATTTTTGCATTACATTCATAGTTTGATTTGAAAAGGTTTACTTAAAAAAAAGAAAAAAAAAACTTGTTACATTTTAAGTCAGAAAATCAAAACTCTCAATTAAATTTAAAACCTCAAATTAAACAAAAACCTGACTTTTTAACAATCATCCTTTTTTAAGTCTACCCTGGTTGAAGAAGAGATCAGCTGAGATCAGTTCACAAAGATCACAGTTTTCACCATTCAGGAGAATTTCTGACTTCCTAAGCCTCTAAAAAAAAGGATGGTATTTACTGGTAAAAACAAATGGTGACTATGCTTACGTATATTTCTTAGATTTATAGTTCATTAGGTATTTTAGTGAGGTATCTAACAACTATAAAAAGAAATTTGAGAAAGATTTCTTTGTAGTATGCTGGTGAAGGACACATGATTATGTCTCCCTCTAGTAGTAGTCCCATTACTATTGCCACTTACTTCTTTCTCAAAGCGAAACGTTTTCTTTTAGCTCAGGTGATAGAAACCTCCATAATTCAAGGCAAATGTCCTCTGTTCACTGCATGGTGACAACTGCAGAGTGAAATCTGGACCTAACTTGAAGGCAATGGATTTCATCTGTAGCGTTCCCCCTGTATGGGCAATATGACCGGATGTTCAAATTGTTCAAATGGAGCTGTTTACACCAGTTGATGGTTCATTATACTCGTTTAACTCTAAATGTACTTTTCACATCAGTATTGCCTTTCATCTAAAGATGTTGATGCACTTTACAGACATTAGCGAATAAACCTCACAACATGGCTGTGAGGTAGGTAAGGGATATAGCTGTCTTTGAGTGCTTGCTCTCTGAGCTAATGGGAATTCTTACGGTGTTTCTGACAAAATTTCATCACCCTCTGGCACGCAGGTGAAAACACAGAAGGAGCAAACATGGAAATAAAAACAACACAGTTTCATGCCTCCTTGCTTAGGTATCATCACACCAGCTGAGGCCACAAGTGGGAAAGCCATTTGAATGCCGGGAGCATAAGCGTTCTACAAAGACAAACATCATAATTAGCAGTGGATGAGAAAAACAGCATGAGGGTAAGTGGTCAGTTTGATCTTTAGGGCTATCATTCAGAAGTGTGTCACTGAGATTACACAATGTCACACAGGTAACCCAAATGTTAAACAAATCACGCATCTTGAAATTTCTTAAACTCCATTTACAGCTTTCAGATCAGATGCGTTTTTGATACTCATAATGTTTTTCTTTGTTGGATTCCCTAATGAATATAACAGTCTTTACGCCTAGCAGGAAATCTGGACTGACCATTTGAGCCCTGTTTTCTTTATATCTTGTGGCTTTCAGGTTTGCTTTTGGACACCTCATAAATCACAAACTAACATCTAAGAATTAGGTGTAGGGAGGGGTCCCCCAACTGCCAAATCAAGTACTGCTAAATAGGAAAGAAGCTTGCAAACTTTTTTTTTCTTGCTGATGGATTTAGGGGACCTTTTCTTTTCACGGTGCATTCATGTATGTTGGCATCAGACTTTAGCCTTCATTTCCTTACCCAATTTTGCCAGTAGCAATGCTGAACATTTCTCTCTCTGTAGCCGCAAAGGAATCCAGCCACATGCAGCTACCACTGATTTCACTTAGTACCCCATTGCTAGTTAGGGAACTGCTGACAGCTTTTCAACTGTGGTAGAACTATTAGGCACTGTCACAGGTATTCTTTGACATAAACATATTCCACACGTTGCTATAGGTAAGGGGCAAAGCAGGTAAAAACAGAGGAAAGCGCAACAAATGAAATTGCAGAAGCTGAGGTATCTATTTACATACAACTTGTTAAAGACTTACCTGGCTTCAATATCTAAGAAGTGAAGAGGCCTGATCCTCTTCCCAACTCTAAATTTGCACTGGGGAAGATCTGGCTCCAAATATGTAAACACAAATGCAAGTACTACTTTCAGTTACACCACTGTATATCTGGAGTGATTCATTCTGAACACAGTGCAGGATTATTCTGGATGTACTCTAGTGCAGTGGTCTCCAACCTTTTTAAGTAGATCATCTT
>NW_017729008.1:27181832-27196424 GCF_001723915.1 Gavialis gangeticus
GCCAGGGCCCCACTCAACTTACCCCTGCTCCTGCCTCTGAGGCACTGTCCCTGACTGCAGGAGCCTTGATCTAGCCCCTGCCCCTTCCCTGCCCCAATGGCTGACCTGCTGGGCTGGGGTGCCTCTGCATGCATGCAGGCTCTCACCCCCTGACATTAACCTTGGATTGACTCCAAGAGGCTCTGAGATCAACCGCAAGAGGCTCTGAGATCTACTGGTGGATTGAGACCCACTGGGTGGTGACCACTGCTCTAGTGGAAACTGGAACATGATACTATAAGGACTGGGACACAGGCAGTCTTGCTTAGTGCCAGGCCACCAGAAGAGGGCCAGAAACAGAAGCTGGAGTCTAAGGTACCTAAACCAAGGGGGAATTTCAGGAGCAGAGTCCAAGTCACAGCCCGAGTCAAGGTTCTAGTCAGAGACCAAATTACCAAATCCCAGGGAGAAATCAAGGGGTCAGATCCAAGTCACAGACTAAATGAGGGTTCTGAAGTCAAAGACCAAATTACCAAAACCAAGGGGAATTTCCAAACAGCCAGAGCCCAGAAGCACAGGTGAGCAGGGTAAGAAGTCAGAAACCCAGCACTGTACCTAGACTCCTGGTGGCCTTGGGTGAACTTTTAGTATTGGACCCCCCTTTGCCAGAGATAATGATAATAATAATTTAAGAATTACCATTTTCAGGCCCACTTTCTATCCAGGCCCCAGGCAGCAGCCTGGTTCACCCATGCCTGTGTCCAGTCCTGCAGAAAACAATGAGCAAAGGATCCAGGCAGACGGACAGCAGTAGAGCCTCAGAAAGAACTATTGGCTGGCCTCCCGTCTGCTGCTACAGGTGGTCTTACATGGGAAGGCTGCTTTCCCCAGCAGCCAGTCAGGAGGCCCTAACAGTGCCCTGCTCACACACAACTTGAAGAACATTTTATATAACAAGCTACAGTTAAAAAACACGGTAGCCAAAGGCATCAGTAAGACCTTGCAACACCAGGAAGCATGCAATTCTATGCTAAGTAAGTACAGGAGCATTAGCACGTCCCAGTGTTAACCAAGAATACGTGCACGATTAGTAGCACATGCCAGGGTAAGTGAAACCTAGAAAGGTATATAGGGAGAGAGAAGACAAAAAACAAAAGAAAGCTTGGCATGATTTGGGGCCTGGAGTGTTGTCGCCATTTAACAGAATGAATGCGGTGTACCACAGGAAACAATGGTTACAAACAGCAGAGACATTACAAGAAGTTGCCACAAGCTTTTGTTAGGTCATCACCACAGCTGGATACAACCTATGGAAGAATGAGCTGACACGTTCTCTCCATCACAGGATGGTAGGAGAAAGTGTTGCAGCGGAGATGGTCTCAGCAGGCTTAGATGGCTGAGCCAGGGCCACATGTTAATGCTACTGTCATGTTGATTTATCAGTGGAGTTCAACAGGTCCATGACAGCATAAGACACCTCTGAAAGAAACTGAACATCCTTAGTTAGCATTTGTTTGCATGTGTTGGACATTTTCTATTGTATTAACAGTGATTATTAATGGTTACCGGCATGTCTGAGACTCTCTTGCCAACTCATTGGAACCAGCTGTTGGCGGATGCAGAGGTTTGTGTTACACAACACTGAGCACTTAGAACAAAGAATCTAAATGCAGCAGACTTCTGTCAGATCTGTTGGCTCTGAGTGATTTCAGAAAAGAAAAAACCTTTGTGTATTAAGAAGCAGGAGATTGTTAAGAAAAAAAAATGAAAGGCAAGGTAAAAATGAAATTTAATTGGTTGCCATAGTGAAACAGCTAATGTAAAAAAGTTGTTAAACAACTGCATTTGCTTTAAGCAACTAGAGGTTTGATAGAATTAAGACAAAAATATAGGAATTTAGCACAAGTTACTGTAAAATACTAAAAGAGATAGAGGAGAACACACCTCTCAGCTACTATACAGTGTTAAGAGGAATTGTCAGACCATTAAGATTTTTCATCCAATAACCAGCTGACTTTTCATTTTATTTCTTCTTGTGACACCCTGCAGAAGCTGTAACTAAAATTATGGAATCTTATTATGTGTTAACAAACACATTCTACATTCCTGGATACTTCTCTACTATTTTGCATTGAGTGCCTATGAATGCGAGTATCTGCCTGCAAAATACATCAAGATCCTATCTACTCCAACCTGTTATAATACATCACACAAAATGCACCTGTTTTACCAGTAATGTTGTTTTGCACTTGGTTCCTCTCACCAGGTGGAGCAATAGAGCTTAATCTCTTTAAGGCAATATAACCTTATTCAAGGAAAAGAACTCCCTTCACCAGTACCAAGTGCATGCCATTAAATTAACTTTTTGTGGGTAGGCTGCTGGAGTCTCTCTCTCTCACCTAATCATGGAAATGAAAATTGCACATCTTAAATATTTCTGTGTTGAGGAATTATTTTTATAATCTAAACAGTCTGGAATAGGTATGAGGAATTTTTTACACTCTAGTAACAGACAAATCCACAGGATGCCAGCAAAAACACGCTGAACCTATAAAACAATAATGCAGTATTATTATGGACCTAGGAGTTATGAGAGAAGCAGTTGTGCCAAGGAGAAGACAGAGGAAGCAAGCAGGAGGGCAGGTGTATTTGCTGTTCATTTTTCATCTTACAATCCTCAAGACAAGTGGTTTAGACAAGCTTTACTGGAGTTGTATAATACTTTCAGAACTTGATCCAACATTCCCTGAAGTCAACAGCAATCGTGATTTTGAAAGACATTCAGTCAGACCTTTAGATAATAGAGGGATACCATCAGTGTAGAAGTGGCAGGAAGCCAGTTCAGCATCCAAAGACAAGCTTTTAGGGGCAGGGACATTTTACTATATATTTCACAGTGCTCTCCACAATTCAGTACAGGCATCACAGAAATATAACACCACCATGAACAAAAAGAAACAAAAACAACATAATAAAAAACATGGTGTTCCTTATTGTCAAGCATGCTGGTTGTGTCCAGACATGTGTGAACATTTTGTTCCTTGGGGACAACTAGGCCTGGACATGGCCAGCATAGCACCTTGTGTCACCGCTAGTTGTCCCTGGGGAACACCTGTGACATGTGCGCTCTCATACGTCAGGTTGCCCTGGGTGGGGTAGGGGAGCCTGCCCCAGCAGACTTATCTGGGGTCCTGGGGTCCTTCCAGAGCTGCAGCCACATCACTTCTGCTTCATGGAGCCTGGCTGGCAGCAGAGTGTGGCTCTTGCACAGCTCCACTTCTTTTTTGGCTGTTTTTCCTGACCTCTGGGTATCCAGGGGTCAAAAAACCCCCTCTGCACTGCTTCCCTACAGGGTGGAGAACAACTGAACATGCAGCATGCGGCACCATATACCGCACAGCCATGCTCGTTTGGATATGGCTGCTAAGTCCAGCTCAGATCACAGAAGGAACAGGACTTTACAATACAGTGGGCACATCTACAAGAGATACTTACTGCACATGAGCCTAATAACACTGCAGAGTAGAATGGCAGTTAGAAAACGTGCTAAAAGCCTACTGTGCAGTGTTATTAGGCTAATGTGCAGTAAGGGTCACAAAATAACTGTGCGCCAGCATTACTGCACATTAATTCTAGTTACTGCACCTTTAGTACTTTATTAAGCAAGTACTAAACTAAATGTGCAGTATCTAAGGCATATTAATGAACATGGAGATGCATTGAGTGTTCCACAAAGGAACGTCAGCTGCCTCTAATACTTCTCCAAGGCCCACCCACAGGTCACATATGATGCTCACTTACTGGATGGTGGGGACATCTCTGTGCTAAAGTTCAATCCCAGCTCCCTTTTCTGATGTTGAGGGGAGAACCATTGCAAATCCAGCTAAATGTTCAGTCCTGGAGCAACAGAAGCCATATAAGACACATGGAGAGAGTAGGCCTAAGTCTACAGAAAGATACAATTTAAATAAATAAAAGGAACACGTAGCTTTGATAATGAGGAAGGAAATGCTATGATGGAAAATTGATATTATCATGTGATGTTTAAATATTCAAACAGTTCTTGCTGTTACATTTGAGCATTTGTTGTTTGACTTTTCCTTCAAATCACCAAAGGAAGAAACCAAACTCCAATTTTAGACTTCTCTGTTTGTTTGTTTTTTGGAGAGAAGGAATGGAGAAAGGGCACTGTTAATGAACTTCACCTAGACCAGGTCCCCCAAAGTATACATATTTCAAAACTGACCCCTCTGTCAGCATCTCTGCTGTCTCATTAGAGCTGGTTATTAATAGAAACATTTAAAGGAGAACCAGGGTTTTCCAGCTACATGGGAGTAGTAGCCCAGTACATTTGGGCTTTCCCCCAAATAATCAGGAATGGCAATGACTTCCAGATTCATAATGTAGAAGCTTGTTTTATCTGTTTTTATCTTCATTTTTATATTTTATCATATTATTATAGTTTATGATAATATTATAGCTTTATAATAGCAGGTACAATGGCATCCCAAATAAAACTGAACAGGGCTTTTGACTGAAGGTGCATCTTTTAGGAAGGGAGGGTATTACCTATTATGTATACTCTAAAAATGTGAAAATCCATTATGAAAGCTACAGTTAATTTAGCAGAGCTCATAACACATGCTCAGTTTTTAGCTATGGAGACTTGGCTTAGACACTGGCTGAAGGTCAAACATACAGCGATTGTTACAGAACCCTCCAAGAACACAAGCCGTATCACACATCTGCCACTCTTAACTTGGAACAATTCAGCACAGTTAGGAGCCTCCCTCTGAAAAGGAGTTGAGGATAAAGTAAACACAGCAAATGAATTACCCTCCCTCCTCTGGAGAGGTCACATCCGAGGTTCACTGCTGATGCAAGATGGTGCAGCTTGCACCAGTGCCCACCTGGTAGGGATTAAACAGAGAGCTACAGTCTCCAATGCAATCAATGCTTATTCTTTAATGGGCCCTAAATTCATCACCGGAAGCTCTGACAAGCCCATAATCCATTCATTAATGTGCGTTAATATGTGCCCTGTGGAGCTGTCCTAACTTAAAAACAAAAGGCAAGGAGTTTCTCTGTGTTATTTGGAGCAGGAAAGAATAGGGACCCTTAGCACTATTCAGAAAAGACTGAATGGAGGGGGGTGGTATTGTACTTTTTACAGTAAGATGTTTAGAAAATAAAGATCTGCTGCAAGCTGTAACAATAAATCAATTTCTTGTAGGCAAGATCCAGAGAGTGCTGCACAATCACTACCCTATCTTACTGCAGATGAATAAACATTCCTTTCTCCTGTCGACCTGTCCTTTTCTTTCACTAAAACAGACATGCAAAGCTTGAGAGAAGGTACCAAAAGACTGTCTGTCTGCTACCTCTGTTGTGGGTAAAGCCATGAAGAGGGTGGATCAAATGAAGGATGGAGACATAATCTTATCCAGTTTCTACACTACCTAACATAATTGTCCAGTTCAGCCAATGCAAAAGATAGCAGTGTTCTCACTCTATAAGAAATGTCGAATGTCATCTAAGTCATCCAAAATTCTGTCAGAAAGTCCCACTATCATGTTTCCTATTTCCAGCTGACAACATAATTGGGATCTTGGAGGCATGACATGACAGCAAGTGTAATAACCTAACAGGAATGCTCCTAATACAGGCCCAGAGAAGAATATGTACGACACTAAGAATGTTTGAACATGTGGATCCCGCCTGGCCAGTTCTATGCCATTTTGCTTTGCTCTTTTGATTTGGATATAACTTTAAATACACTATGTATCAAAGATATTGCATGTGTCCCTGGACCAGTTCTGTCCTGGAACAGAAATACCCCGTGACTGGCATATACAGATATTATCCTTCCAATCAGGGTTTAGTGAGCTGATGGAATGTGCCTCTGTTTTTCTACCATTGATTCAAGGATGCAATCCCAAGATGACTGTTCAGGTACAATTTTGATGCTCTGGATGAACTGTTAGGGCTTCTAATCCAGTGAACCTTGTCAGGATTTACCCTGGGATAATAGACATGGACATAGACAACAACTGCACTTTGTCCTACAATAAGATGGTTTATACTGAGACAGACACCATGTATGTTTGTAGTCAAAAGATACAAAATAAATGTAAGATCCTTGTCCATTTAATGGTGACAGTTGTTTTAAATGCCCACCCCAGACAAGATAATCAGTCAGTAAAATCCAATTAAATGGAAATAATCAGTTAATTTGCCCCTCATTATGACTGGGACCACAGTCTGCTGGTGATATCAAATCAGAAAATTAAAAAGGGAGAACAATGGATTTCACATCATTTTGGGAATCTGCTTTTGCCATTTCAAATTGTTTCTTTTAAGTGGAACCATTTCCAAGCAGATCTCAGAAATGGAATTAATCAGCAAGCTGTATTAAAGGACACAGATTAGTGAAGTTCCTTGGAAGCATTTTTGCAAGGCATTGTGAAAGGAATTGCACCACATAAAAATGGCAGCTATTCCACTCTCTATTTTCTACCTTCTAACCAAGTTCTTAATTTATAGAGGTGTGCAAAGCTTTGGTCACCAATTCGGAGAAGAGTCAGCCCAGTTCAGAGGCCGAATCACCAAATCCAAATCAAATCAGGAAACAAAAAAAACCCCTCTGAATGGATTCAGTGCCTCCAAATTGATTTGGAAAAGATTTGGGAAAAAATTCAGAGACTCTGAAGGCAGTCTTGCAAGGAAACAGAAACTGAGAAAAGGGAGGAGGAGCAGGGGGGGAAGACTGGCATCTGTGGCTGGTCAGTGATTGCGATCTTTCCCTGAGTCCCCTTCCAATCACAGTGCTCTGGGGGAGGGACGTAGAACAGCATATAAGCCTCTGCCTGCTGCCTTTCTGTCCCTTTCGTGAGCTGTTTCTACCTGAGCAAAAGAGCTGTGATCAGCTGGCCCAGAAACAGGTGGGCGGGCAGAGATCTAACTGGCACTGGAAAGGCCCTGTTACAGGCTACTATCCCTGCTGTTTTCATCCTGCTGCACCTTAACACACACACAAAGTTATACATCACAAGTTTTGCTTTCAGAAGCTTGAGGTAAAGTTTCCCAGGAACCTCTACATCTATCTCCTTGAAACCTGGCAGGCCTCATGGCTTCAGAAGGTGCTAGCCTGCCTGCAGTTTTCATCCAAATCCATGAAAAAATGACCAAGTTATAGGTATTTCTGTGATTCCCCATTATAATTTATGGCTGAATCATCAAAACTTTCCAAATCAGCACCGAATCTTCCAAAGCCAGTTCAGTCAAATCAATTCGGGAAAGTGATCCAAATCTCTGAATCAAATCACCGTCTTCTGAATCAGCCAAATCTGAATCGAATGCTTCCCTATTTACACAGGCCTATTCATTTATCCCAAGATTTTACATCTCACTTGTGATGACCAAATTTACTTAGGAGGCTCTCCTAAGTGATTTCTATTAAGCCTCTTGAAAGTCAAAAAATGATGATGACTGATTCATCACATTGTTCATTTTTTAAAGGAATTGGAGAGCCAATTTTTTTTTAAGGGAGTCATGGCGATTTGTGTTGATCATCTGTTTTTCATCGAACTGCTTCGTGACTGAAGTCGTTCAAAATATTTTTGGTAAGCTTTTTTGTCAAAATCAAAACAGTTTGTGGAAATATATCAATTCTGACCAAGTTTTTAACAGAAAGGTTTCTGAGGGAGAGGAAACTCTAGTCCCTTCCAATGGGGGTGGGATGAAAGGCAATAGAGCGACCTCACTTGATTTTTTCACCACACTTCAAATTTGCCAAAATATTTGAAAAATTATGTCACAATGTTTGCTGTCCAGCCATCTCTATTTATAACTCCCCTCCAAATCCTGCTACACAAAAACCACTAGAATGTTTCATGTTGTTATCCCCCAGGAAGAAGAAAGAACATTGAGTTTCTGCTCCCCTAATCCCTCATGATTGCCTTGATGAGGCAGAGGGGAGATCACATGTGATGACACTAGGCAGGGTAGACTGGAACTTATAGACTTAGGAGGCAGTGAACCAAACTATCAATAGAGAATTTCCTTTAGTTTCATTGCATTCTTTTTCATTTTTGTATATCCTACAACAAGGGACATTGTAGAGCCCTTTTTTTACTACTGAAATTCCTGTGTGAGCCAAACAGAACAAGACACTTGCTATAAAAGAATAATACAATGTTTTATACAAATGGCTCAACAAATATCAATGCTCTGGTAATGTTCTACTGTACAGAAAACAGTAGTGTTTTTATTCTATGTAAAGGCTGGCCATTGATGAATTATTATCCCAGAGTCTGTCCTTGCTTTGCTCCATCACTTTTTTGATACCTCTGTATCAAATTAACTGCAAAGGGTAGCTGTGATGTAGACATCTGTCCAGCACCCACTGTGGTGAAGACAGAAGTCATTTATCTTCTTCTTTTGATTGGCCCCTATGTACTCTGGTGGCTTGGCAGACCCACTGACTCTCTGTGGGTTACTTCTGATGTGCTGGAATAATTTAAAAGAGGATTTCTTAGTCCTTATGTCTTCGGCTCTTTGTATTTCAGATTTCCCCTTACCTTTCTTAATCTCCACTGTACATCTTACCTTCCAAAGCTTATGTGCCTTTATATTAGCATTATTTAAGCCAGCTTCCTGGTACCCTTTGGCCCAAGTAAACCTTCACATTTTCCCACTTAACCATACAATTCCCCCTTTTGCTTCCTTTAATTTCTTTTTTTTCTCACTTTTCTTTCTTCTTTCTTCTGGTTCTGGTATAGTCATGGATTCTGCATCTCCAGTATAAGTCTCTGAGCAGCTTCCATGCTGATTCTCTGGATTTTAATTTCCTAACTTTTCCCTTAAGGCTGTTTCTAACTTCCTCATTTTTGTTAAAATTCTCCTTCTTGAAATTCAGTGTCATAATCCTACCTCTTGGTCTCATGGCACCTAAGAACCTTTCAAACTTGATTATAAGAGGTCACAGTTATTTTGTAACTTAACCACACTTATATCAAGAACTGAATGTTGTGTCTTACATACAAGTAAGTCAAGACTCGTCTCTTTTCATATGTGCTTTTCCACTACAACCATGGTCTATTCACAAAAAAAATACACGACACCAAAGCCCATTTCTTTCTCTTCAGTTGACAAAAATGTGATTGACATGCATGGTCCTCTGTAGGACCCACATGGGAATTAGGTTTCTGGGATGACAATGTTCCACCCAGAAAAATATAGCCCCAGACAATCCTAGCAAATCTGGGTAACATTCTATCAGTTGGCACACCATACTACTGTGATGCACATGGAGAAAGGCAATCTCTTTGACAGCTAAGACACATACATGCTTCAGCAATCAAACTCAACACCTTGAAGTGAAGAAGCCAGTTCAGCTTTTGGGGCACATATGGTCCTTGCAGGTAAAACATTGGCTACCACAATATATGCCAGGTCCAGTTTCTATGTGATATTCACATCTAACCTCACATCATCCAGCTATCCACTATTCATCATTACAATAGCACTGATGACCATAGCAAATTCTGAACCTGAAAGAAGTCAGCTTCTCATTTTATCTATCCTCTTTCTTCCCAGGTTCTTGGAACTTTACAATCATGAAGACTTACACCTTCCCTTAGTGTAAGACGGCACCAGATATGGTGCCTGTTACAGGGGAAAAGGGGATATGCCAGTGGGGACAAAGGGAAAAACTTACCTACGGCCAGACCGCAATGGGAAAATCAGGACAATACTAAGCACCGGGAATGCAGGTGTTCCCAATGATGTTCTGCCCAGACTTTGGCAGGGTCATATGTGGAAGCAGGGGCAGGGCAGATTGGCTCCTGGAGGAGGAGCCAGCAGATAAAAGAGATGCAGGTTGAAGAGACAGATTGCTCCTAGGATGGAGGCCAATTGGAGGAGACAGAGCTGTGATGAGAAATGCAATTGCAATGGTGAACCGAGCAACTCCAGAGACAGGTACTTACTGAAGACTAAGGAGTGGAAGCAACATTTGGGAGGAGAAGGTGAGTGATGGTCCAGGTGAGTACCAATCCAGGGAAGGGCTTTACCTGTGGGAGAGATGACAGGAGAAGCCAGAGTGAGGAGCTGCGGGGAGGCAAGAAAACTTCTCCACCCTAGTTACCTGGAGGGAATTCAGGGAGAAGGAACCAGGAACAGCTGTAGAGCTGTAGCATCTGTCTAAATTACTAAAGAGTCATGGAGGCTGGGACCCTGAGGATCTAAGGGCCAGCTCTCCTGGGCTGTTAGGCCACAGTCTGCTGTTTAGTCCTCACAGAGCCTGTGAAGAGAACAGCTCCAGTACAAGGGAGGGAAGAGGGGGGAGAAACACTCATAACCATGAGACCCATCCAAAGAAGAAAGAGTGAAGGAGCACCTGGAGCAACACCAAAGTCCAGGACATCTCAGGTGTGGTCAGGAAAGCATGAAGGGGAGGTAGGAGCCCTGTCAAGAAACTCTGGTCAGTACCCCAAGGGATATTAGGAAGACCATCTCCCAAGCTCTGTGTTATTTCTTAATATATCTATTTTTCCATCAAGGCATGGCAGGAGAGTGAGGAAGAACACCGGGACTAAATGCTAGGGAGCAACCCGCAGTACCAGCACAACACTTAAACTTAGAAATAGGTATCAGTTGGCTGAAAGGTTAAGTGATTGTCAGCCAGTGAGTATCAGCCAGAAACAGAAGCTTCCTGTCCTGCTTTAATCACCAGGCTGATCTCCCTTGCTCTGCACACTGAAATATTTTTCTCCTATTTTTTTACGTGAGTGATGTGCACCTCTAAACAACAGTGCCTGAGGCTCCTAACCCTGCAATCTGCATTTACATTGGCATCAAGTATTTGTAAAAATGCTACCAGAATTGAACAGCTATGTTTGATAATACTGACTTTACATTCACTTGTACTGCACAAGGTACCACTTAAAATCGATACTCGGGAGCACAATGTTCTTGTTAAAATCTGACAAATCATTTCTGGGGTGCACTTGGTAACATACTCTTAAAAATATGTATAGACATGCCCAAATTCTTCTCTGAAATATGATCTGATGCATACAATTTTCAGTGTAACCAACTGGCTGTCTAGCAGGCTGTCCTTCAGTTGTCAGAGTGATGCAGCTATATATAAAGGTGATATAGTTGCTGCTCTAAGTATTTATATACAAACACAATTTCTCTCTGAGGCATTTTCTGAAGTTGTCTGTCTAGTTTGATTATCACTTCATCAAGAAAAAGGAACTGATATACAGTCATTTTTCAAAGAAACGTTCATAGATTCATAGATGTTAGGGTTGGAAGGGACCTCAATAGATCATCGAGTCCGACGCCCTGCATAGGCAGGAAAGAGTGCTGGGTTCAGATGACCCCAGCCAGATGCCTGTCTAACCTCCTCTTGAAGACCCCCAGAGTAGGAAAGAGCACCACCTTCCTTGGTAGCCCATTCCAGATTTTGGCCACTCTAACTGTGAAGAAGTTCTTCCTAATGTTCAGTCTAAATCTACTCTCTGCTAGCTTATGGCCATTATTTCTTGTAACCCACAGGGGCGCCTTGGTGAGTAGAGCCTCCCCAACTATCTTCTGTGCCCCCATGATGAATTTATGGGCAGCCACAAGGTCACCTCTCAACCTTCTCTTGCAGAGGCTGAAGAGGTCCAGGTGCCCTAACCTCTTCTTGTAGGGCTTGGCCTGCAAGACCTTAACCATACGAGCGGCCCTTCTCTGGACCCTCTCCAGGTTATCCACATCCCTCTTAAAGTGTGGCACCCAAAACTGGACGCAGTACTCCAACTGCGGTCTGACCAGTGCCTGATAGAGGGGAAGTATCACCTCCTTGGTTCTGTTTGTCATGCATCTGCTGATGTAAATGGATGACACTTATTTAAAGTGACCAGGATCTGTTTTCATTCTCTTTCAGTTCCATTCCCTAATTGTCAATGAATCAAAGAGCTAGAGCAGCACTGATGGATTAATAGGCTCCTTATTGTTGTTCAAGGAACACAATTCCCAAGAACTTAAGTTGGGATACATATATATATCCTATATGAAAGGAAATAGAGGAACATCAGAAGTTAGTTTTCAAAAGGCAGCACAAGATCCCATTTAGATTAAATAAGAAAGCATATGTGGTTAAGGGCCAGATCGGCAAAAATACCTGTGACATTTTTAGGCTGTAAAAAGTCCTTAATGACAGGAAATGCTGGCAAAAAAAGCTGTCATCTTGCCACCAAAGGACAAAGAAATAAAACTCTTCAGCTTTCTGGTGACTTCCCTACAGTTCCTGCCTTGTAGGGACACAGTAGTTCTTGTTCGTATGAGGAAACAATCCTCTAAGCTGGTTCTCTTAACCATAATGATGCTTACAGAAATACATGATGGGCCATATTCTATTCTTCCTATTAGGCATCTTACTGGACTTAGGTATTAAAGTGTGATTCTAGCCCATCCTGGTAACAGTCCTGATCCTGAAAATCCATTAATGAAACCACATTTGTAATATACTGTAGTGCTATTTGACTCTTAATACAATAAAGCCACAGGAAAGAGGAGGGCCCATTCCCTTTTCTGCATTACCCATTTTTCAAGGATCTGAGCAGGTGGAAAAGGATGGTACTTAGGCACATAAATCTACTTACATACTTAAAAGGTAGAATAGAATCTGGCTGTCTTCCTCCTTGTTATAACTGAAAGATCATTAGGGACTTTCTGAATCAGCACTTGCAATTAATAAATAATAGTTTGTTTTTTTCCATGAGGTGTAACAGCTATTGAATAATGATCAAGTCATACAAACTGCAGACATGGTTATTTAAAAAAAAATACAGAGCAGAGGAAATCATGACCTGCCATTTTTTCTCTCACCTCTCTTCTAGAAGAGTCACCTTTGGGTTAAGAGGACACATCAGTCTCAAACTTCATTCCACTTCTTTAGTTGCATATATTCCTACCCCAACTTCCAATTAGTGTTAATTGTGATGGCAGTTTTTAATGATGCAAACACCTGTCCATTTAGAAATAGACCGAGACCACCAACAATTTGCACATAAGCCACTACACACCCTACAGATGGTAACAATTTTCAATCACTACTGGTCTGGATTGGATTCAGGCTGATGATCTAATAGCTACATTATCCTATTACTGATCTAAACTATCCATTCCTCTGTCAATATGAATGCTTAAAGTCTGGGTCACAAAAACATCTGGATTTGGATCTGGAAACACACTAATCTATCTACATGTATACGGACCAGGATATGTGAGTGCGCTCTGACTATCAGGAAACATTATTCTCGTTTGAAGATGGGGAACTGAGGCACAGGGAAAATTACATAGATTTTTGTACCGCAAACTTTTGTGGCTGACTTGGGATGGTCATGGTTCATCCTTGTTCCCCAAGTCTTGCCCTAAAGCCAGGCCACTAGACCATCACTCCATTTGAGATCAGCTAATTAGAACTGGATGAAAATATTTCATTGGAATAGTTTTCTGTCAAATTTGAAACATCACAAGACATTAATTTAATTAAAACTGATGGCAAAAAGCCAAAAATATGATTTAATTTATATTGCAATGAAACATTTAATACATTTACAGCATTAAAAACATTAAATCAATATTAGAATTTTACACATTATTTACACATAATATAATAAAAGCCTTACCACTTCTGGCTGTGTCTGTCTGTCCATAATGCTCTGTGCCAACTGTGCATGCACGGCCCAAAGGCTTACTGACAGAGAGACAGACAGGTGGAGGCAGGTGCGGCCAGGCTGTGCTCCCCACTGCAGGGTGGTGGGGAAATAGCCATATGGGGGGGCAGCTTGAGACAGCGGGGTGTGGTGCCTGGTGGAGGGGGGGTGACACACAGCCACAGGGTGCTGCATGGGGAGTGGGCAGACCAGGGCACGCCACCCACATCCGCTCCCTGCACAGCACACTACCCCCTCTGCCATGCCACCGCCCCCCATGCAGCTGCAAGCCAGTGTGGGGGACGTGGCTTGTGGGGTGGTGTGGAGCATAGCCACAGGGTGCCATTCAGGGATCAGGCAGGGGGGCACAGGCAATGCCTGCTGACTACAGCACACGGCCATGGGGCGGGGCATGCCCCCTCCCTCTGCAGCACCCTGTGGCTGTGCACCATGCCCCCCCCATACCAGGAGCACATGGTGCACAGGGGGCATGAGGGGCTGGTACACAACTGCAGGATGCCATGCAGGGTGCAGGTGTGGGGGGGCACAGGCAGGATCCACTGGCTGTAGCATGTGACCACGGGGTGCCCATGGTGCACGGCATGCCCCTCTCCTCACAGGAAGAGCCTGCTGGCTGGGGGAGGTGTGCCACACAGCCACAGGGAGTCCCGAGGGGAGTGGGCAGATGGGCGCGGGCAGCGCCCACTGGCTGCATCACGCAGCAGTGGAGGGGGGGCATGGTGTGCAGGCACACGGCCACAGGTTGCCATGCAGGGAAGCTGCTGTGTGGCTGCAGGGTACCATGCAGGGAGCAGGAATGGAGGATGCACCACGCATGGGTGGGGGCCATGGCGTACAGCCGCAGGGTGCTATGAGGGGAGGGGAGGGAGGGGGGCAGACA
>NW_017729008.1:27201424-27227903 GCF_001723915.1 Gavialis gangeticus
CTGGCTGCATCACGCAGCAGTGGAGGGGGGGCATGGTGTGCAGGCACACGGCCACAGGTTGCCATGCAGGGAAGCTGCTGTGTGGCTGCAGGGTACCATGCAGGGAGCAGGAATGGAGGATGCACCACGCATGGGTGGGGGCCATGGCGTACAGCCGCAGGGTGCTATGAGGGGAGTGGAGGGAGGGGGGCAGGCAGCACCCACCAGCTGTTGCATGCAGTACGGGATGGTGCATGACCTGAGACCATGCACAACACCTCCTTCCCCCATGCCCTCCACCACACAGCATGTCCCCTTGCCACATCCCATGGTCATGTGCCACCCCTCCCCCCGGGCCACATGCCATGCCACATGGCCACAGCCAGTGGGTGCTGCCCCCACCCTGGATGGTGCCTGTGCCATGGCCACTCACGCCGTCCATGCGCCATGCCCCCTGTGCACTCTTCATCACACCACAGGCCTGCTCCTCGCCCCATGCAGCTGCAGCCAGCAGGTGCTCCCTGTGCTATGGCCACTTCCCATGCCTTCCGGAGGCCACGTAACATCCCCACTGTGCGCCATGCCCCCCCAGGCACCCTATGCCATACCCCTGGGCCACTCCCCACACCATGCGGCTGCAGCCGGCAGGTGCTCCCCTCACTGGGGCCGCTCCCTGTGCCATACCCTGCATCCATGCACAACACCCCCACATGCACCCTTTGCCATGCCCCAGGGTCCCTCCCCACGCCATGCCCCATCCTGTGGCCATGCATCACCCCCCTGCACAGCTGTTTGCTATACCCCCTGCACACACTCTGCACTACACCCGGTGCCCGCTCCCCCTGCCACACAGTCATTGAGTACTCCCCACACCATGTCTGCCATGCTTTGTGGCTGTGCACTACCCTGTTCCTGCACAGCTGTAAGTCACACTCCCTTGTGTGCAGAGTAGCAGGGAGGGGCTCTGGAACAGGGGTGGACCCAGAGTGGCAGAGGGAGAGGGGCATGACCCAGAGAGGCAATAGAAGGGTGGTGGGGAGCAAGGCAAGACCTGGAGAGGCAGCAGGGTGGAGGGGGAGTGAGGCAAGACCCGGAGTGGCAACAAGAGGGTGCACTGGCAGACTCTTGTTTCCATCCTCACCCCCCCCCCCCCGGCCATGCATGACAGGCATTTTGCTAGTTTATTACATAAATCAAAATATCACATAAGTGTACATGACTGGAAGCAACTACCTTCCACGGCACCTGGAATCTCCACTAATTACATGGATCATACCACATAATTCCTTTCCTTGAATTTATTGAGTTGCATCTTATAACCAGTTTTTTATCCCAGCCACATGCATTGGAATGATGTCCTAGAACTCAGCTTCTCTAATAGTTAGGAACCTGAATTTAGTCATGTTCCTATTATACCTACTTATCCTTGCTCCAAAATTGTCACTCAGTTTAAATAGCTTTCTCTTCTCCCTGGTATTCATTCCTACTGTATGGTGTATTTATAGACAGCAGTCATATCTCCTGTTAGCCTTCATTTTGCTAAACTAAACCAACCAAGATGTTACAGTCGTTCCTGACCAGATGGACTTTGTAGCCCCTCTACCATCTTAGCACCTTCTCTACACCTGTTCCAGTTTCAGTTCATCTTTTTTGAAAATAGATGTGAACTGGCCCAACTACTCTGCTACACTTGGTGAAACACAGATGTCATCCATTATCCTGGGAGCAGCTGAGAGTTGGAGCACATGGGAGTGGGCCCCTGGGAACACCTGTCCAGGTTGGATAGAGAGCAGTTCCAGGTTGCCCACACTCTCCTGCCTTAAAGCAGATGTCCACCGCAAAATAGTGGCATAAATTCATATCATATGTCACAGCCACTAATGTTGGGCATCTGTACTGTGACAAGGGGCATAAACATCTGTTTGCTTGACCTTTGTACCGCCAGAAAAAAATTGATGGAGGCATGAAGGTGACATCTGTTTACACCCCAACTGTGCACAGTACTCCAAAGAAAGTCTTACCAGGAATCTATACGATAGCCTTAACACTTCCCTATAGCTACTGGAAATACCTCTCCTAATACATCATTATGATCACCCATTACGATCCTGAGCTTGTTAGTCCAGTGAAGTTTATTAACTTGCTTTTGAAATCAGAAACCTTAGGGCCCCTCTACATGTGCAGGGAAAGGTGAGATGGGATCCAATGCACAATCCACAAAATTACAACTCTTGCCATGCCATATAGCCATGGCAGGAGGCATGATTGTGGGATCACAGATCATATTCCGTTGCACCTTATTGCTGGTGCAAAGAAAGCCAGATTCTGGACTCCACCTGCACTAGCATGAAGCAGACTCCTAGGGCTGGGAGCCCCCTCAGCTGATCCAGGCTCCCAGTCACAGGAGTGCCCCAGGGGTCCCTGTGGCTGTGAGACCAAAGCTGATGTGACTTCCCAACCATGAGGGTGTGTGGTGCACACTCGCAGCTGGGACACTGCCTTAGCTGAGGTCTCTCAGCTGCAGGGGTGTGGTAAGCACTGTTAGGGTAACATATGAATTTTGGGGAGTGTTGGGTGTGCAGCTGAATAAAAGTTTTTTTTTCTGTGTCTCAGCAAAAGCCACTAGTCACAAGGCTGGCTGCTATATTAAAAGCAATTCATTTTGCTAATGCTTAAGTAAGTGGACTCTTAAAGGATAGGGTGCAAAGTGCATGATGTGTTGGTTAAAAATAGAATGCAGCCCACCAGCTTTCATCACGAGACAAAAGCAGAAATATGGCCTTGGAGATGGTGCTGAAGTCAGCAAGAAAACCAGAAAGACCCAGGGAGAAATCACAAGTGACCAAAAGAAGATAAGGGTCAAAGTCTTGCGCATGTGCTCTTAGCAGCAGGGCATGTAAATGGATGAAATGTATAGACAATCCCATGCTAAGGAAGCAAACAATAAACAGAAGCAGAGCTTGAGATGGGAGGAGGAATGGGTGGAACCAAAGGAGAGACATAGGCGGGATGAATGTTAATATGTATGAACCAAGGTGTATAAAATGTGAAAAGAACTAATGTTCAATGCAGCTCCCCAGTTTGTTGTTTTTTGGAAGCTAGTCTGAAGCTGTCTCCACTCTGAATAAATCTGTGGTGAGCAATGTGTGCTGGTGTTCGCTCCCTGCTTGCTCTGGCTAATGAGTAACAGGATACATGAGCAACTGGACCATCGGCTCCCTAGTTGTTGGGCGTCGCATGGAGTCAGAGTCTAACAGCACCTCCGTAGTTGGAAGACTGTATCAGGTGTGCATCTGATGCTCCCAGCCACAGGGGCCCTTGGCAAATTATTTTGTGGAATATTCCAATATTTTGTAGAATAACTTTGTAACTTCTTTTTATGGCACTATTAATTGACAGAAGATATGGCCAGGTGCCAACTTAAGGTATAATTAACTGATTAATCACTTCTTAAGATGCAGATGAAGGAGGCCTTAGTTACAGACCACATTTTTTTCCTTCATGTAAATTGAATTTATTTGTGATATTTCAATTCAAGATTATTTTCTAGGAAAAACCCTTTTGTGATAGCCTCAGAACTTACCAAAACCAAGTAAAGAATAGCATCGTTTCTTATTGGCACAGTGATTATTTGAAGGAAAAATCCTCAGTTATTGTTTCCAGGAGTATTGGGGTCATAACATTATTTGTTCTCCAATACATACCTGTAAAATTAGTTCCTTATAATGGTGTACTAATATTTCTCTCTCTAATGACATTAGAGAGATCTCTGTCTATATCAAAATCTGACTCTCGGGTCCTATACCAATTCTATTAGTATATCTTTTATCATCCTTCCCCAGAGTGACTTTGACCCACATAGATTCTGCTTCATCTTTTCTACCTCTTATTTCTTGATAGTCTATCACATCCTTAACATACAATGTTACTCCATACCTTTACCATTATTTATACCTTTCCTGAATAGTGCAGATTGCTCAATACCTGCATTGCATTCATTTCAGCAATTCCACTAGATTTCAGCAAACTTCATAATGTCCAGTTTCACATCCCCCAATAGTTTAAGTTCCTCCATTTTTTTTCCCAGGATCCCAGTATTTGTTGGAAAAGATTTGTTTTTAAACAGTGACTTTTTTTTTAATTGAACACCCCCTACCATAGCCAGTTTAGACGTGTCCTGCCACTATCTAAGTAGAATAAAAGGGTTTCAACACTAGAAAAACAAAGTATTTTGATAGTTTTAAAGGAAGGTCTCTTTAAAATGTTCATGTAATGGAAAATAGTGGCTGCTTTGTTCCGAATTACTGATGTTTTTAAAAACTGGGTTTTTCTTGTAGAACATTAACTCTGGTTCCTGAGCTGCTGTTCGTTTAACCATTCACTTTTTTAAATATTATTTTTTACAAAATGTAAACATTACTTTTGCCTCCATCACGGATACCCCATTTACTATTGTTGGGTTCCCTTATGATTTCTAGGCTGCAGGTATTATTAATTTTTTTTTCTATTTTATCCAAAAACAATCAAAACCTCCATTGTTTTTTTTGTTTGTTTTGAGAGAAAGATAATGCCAAAGTATGAGACTGTGTGTTTCATCCTATAACCACTTCTACTCCAATCAGTGGTAATTCCAGCTGCAGAAGACAAACACATTCAGATATTTCTATGTACGAGCAGACTAAGAGTTAAAAATAATTAAGAGATAGATTTGTAGGTGGAATTAAAGGACTGTACAAAAGTTTTAAAAAGTTATCTTCAGTCCGTCAGATTTTGCATTTGCTGAGACTATTACATTTGGGCCACTAAACAATACTCAAAAAGCTTATTAAGAGCACAGAGAATTAGGTGTCTAAATTAGCTATCTAAATACCTTAACTGGCCCTAATTGGCTTGCTCAAGGTCATACAGGAAATTTGCTGCACAACTGAGCATACTAACCAGATCTCCCAAGTTAAAGGCAGTGCCTTACATAATTAGCCTTGCTGCCACCACCCCTGCTTTCAGTGTTTGCTCCTGTTGCTGTATCTTCTTATGATTCCTGTACAGTGGCAAAATTCCCAAGTCACAATTCGCTTCACTGTCATAATGTTCAGATACACTAAGCACGACCAAATGAGAGCAGTGCCTCTTCGCATTCCAAACTACCATAATTTTCTCCTTAAGGTAGTATAATAGCATTAATATACTAGCAGATATGGGGACCCCAGCAGGATTGCAGGTGGTTTATGACATGTATGTTATGCATTCCTTGGGTTCTCTTTTGGATTGCTTGAAGTATAAAAACAAGAAACACAAATTTTCAAAAACTAGTAATAATAGACTTATCCAATAATCGATTATTGAAGTGCCTTTCAGGTAGGCTCCATCCAGAGGATTGCTCCTAACTGTGTAGTTTCTCTTTGGGATTAGGCGTAAGGGATGACTGAAGGCATGGACAATGAATGCAGGTCTAGCAGACAGTCAACAGTATGCTCTAATGTCTCTATGAAAGCGACTTGAGTACTATAGACAGCTGACTCAATAGAATTGCCCATTATCCTTTGGTACTATGTAGCCCTATTTAATCCCATTTGATGACAGATATACATGTAATTAGATTAATTTATTTTTAAAATGCCCACCAAAATGTCAAAGTTAAAAATATTTATTTACTTTTGTTAACCAATGATTCAGCTATTGTTATGACTGATCCTGACAGCATAAATAATGCGAAATCAACAAACAACTAATAGTTTAAAGTATGCAGAGTGCAGCTTCCTTTATCATGTGTGTATCAAGATTATTCATAATAAACACAAAAACAGTACATTAACATGAAAACTGGTAATGATAATTAACTTCTTTTAGGCATATATTTCCCTGGATGGTAAAATTTGGGAGATGACGATAGAGATCCCATGAAAAATGCCTAACTACAGTTCCTTTCAAGAGGGGTCATCAAAAAGGTGTGGAAATAGCATCCGAAGCCTCTGGCTTCTAGGGATTCTCACCATTAACCCACCTGGCTTTATGCCTGCCCCAGAGGAAAAACTGTATCTGTTCCATCTTGGCATGACCCCTTTCACTTTAATCAGGGAAAATCCAGCAGCATAAAATAGGGTATTGGGTCTAGATAGGGTATTTAGATACTATCGCTTCATTTCAAGGATGAGAATACTTAGGGTGTAGGACAGAGGTGAAAGAAATAGAGGAGTAAAAACTACAAAAAGAAGATAGGGTTTTTTTGCTTGAAAAAACTGAAACATTTCAACCCAAATGAAAACATTTTGTAAAAGAAACAGGTTTCCATAACAACAGCAGCAGCAGCAGCAGAAATAATATAATTAAAAATGATAAAAAATCTGTTTGCTTCTATTGTTTCCGGAGGGTCGGGGATGGCTAGTTTCAGTTGTTTCTCCTCTACATCCTTTCACATTTTTCCTGGACCCGGAAGCCAGGAACTTAAGCATGACAGGATTCTGCATGTCTCCTTACCCTCTCTGTGTTGCAAGCAAGTGACAAAGACAGAAATATATGCAATCTGGGCTCTGTCCATTATCCCCTACCTAGCCTCAGTGAACAAAATCAGGGCAGCACAGTTGCATTAGATGCTCGGTCACCAGCTGCTGGAACAGTGACCCTGACATCTGTCTCAGTAGTTGTTATGCCACCAGGAGTTTCTTTTGGTGCCGTGCAGTTTGTACACTTCATCTCATTCACAGGCACACCTGAACTCACAGTCTAGTCCAGAGGAACTCCAGCAAAATGTACACACATCTGCCTGAGTACGTGAAATAAAAGCCTATAACGCTGCCCATCATCATGTACAACGCAGTAGCAGCTTATAAAAGGGCTGAAGGAGAATGCCCAACATAGTTGTTCTCAAAGGCTAAGTACAGACTTTCAAAGAGCCCAAAGCAGAATTGATCTAAATTACATATTTTCTGTGGTGCGGTTTAGATCAGTAGTGAACGGAAAGCACGTTTGCCCTTTCGTTGGCGAAGGGAGAGGAGGAAGCGGGGGGACGGGGGGTGGATTTTAGCTTGGATTCCACCATTTTTAAACCAGCCTATGCATGCTGCACTTCTGTTCTCTTATGGGTATAGACCAGTTTTTGTGTGCCAAACTTCTCTTCTGTTACAGGTATAGAAGAGTTTCAGATCACTTGTACTGGTAAAAGTGTAAACCTGGCGTAAAAAGCTTTGTATTTGATCTTTAGACAAATTTGCCACCAGCACAGAAAAGCAAGCATATGCCACTTCCACTACTACACAGTTTGGAAATAGTCTTTGTTCCTTTCCAGTCTTTACAGTAAATGAAAGCAAATGTTTTTTACCCAGAAATTTATCATCATTAGCAAAGACCTGTTTGACTTTTTTTTTTTTTTTAATTGCACCTCTGGTTTATTTAGCTGTAGGTCTCCCCCTTACACTCTTCCTGATGATAAACATATGTAAGGCAGTGCAGAGAATTCCACATATTTTAATTATTAAAATATTATTATGATATTCACCTTCCTAGAGTGATACCAAGGGTTCCCTCCACTTGGTGCTCAGCAAGGATTCAGTAAAGAACTGAAATTTTCTCTCTGCTGCCTGGTAAATGTCCATTTCTGAAATTGCATTTTTACCTTAAAATATCTCCACAGTCTCCACTTGATAAGGATTACTTCAGTTCTTAAAAAATTCTCTGCAATGGAGTTTTGACACCCCATCCTGAAGGTGGCCTGATTAGTATGGGAATTGTTCCAGACTAAAAGACCTATAAGATTTTTTTTAAGTGATTCCAAGTTGGAGCCTCCCATATCATCCATAAGAATGTATAGTCTACAAGTCATATCTTGTATTCTTTCAGAATAATACAGATTGATATCCGAGACTTATAACCCAATTTATAATTAGGATTTCAAGCTGGATCCCAAACAATAAAATGCTTACTTTGAGAACAATATCTTCCAAGATTTTTTCTGTAGTATTAGGTAGAAATCTTGTGATAACTCAGAAGTTTTCCAGTGTCTTTAAATTCAAATCTGATTCAGATGCTGGTTTTTGCCTTCAGACTCTAAAATGTAGTCCAGAGGCATATCTAAATGCTATCTTCTTGGCCAGACTAATTACTGGCACTAAAATTAAGGTGATTCTGCAGTAAAAGCACAGATTTGCAGAGTTCCCTAATTCTGCCCCCTGTACCTCTGATTCTGCTGAAGGCTAAGTTGTCAACTAATGATGTGAAATGGCTGCACTTGACAGACTGAATGTCAGTGTCAAAATATGGAACCTGACCTGGGCTTGCAAAGGGAGGCTCATTACAAGCACTCTTAGCGAGCCTTTTGCTGTTTAGTATCGTGTGGCATGATTCATACTTTAAATCAGAATAAGTAAATACACCTCTAACAATCCCCCATGAATTGTTGAACAGGGCTGAAGTGTTAAACTGTATAGTTTAGACAGCTCTGTTTTGAGTTTGTTCAGTATTTGTTTAACCTGTACTGCCAGAAACACTATAAATCCATCTCATTCAATTTCATACGTCCTCTTTCATTTGCTGGGCCCTCCAAAAGGTCAGGGTGGCCAAACTCCTCCCTAAAGCACTGCCCTTTCTTAAACTGCACATCCAGGATGGGAGATGAGATGTGGGAAAGAATCAGGAAATCCAGCTTGGAAGATTAGCCAAGACTAACACACCTGGGGAACTATGTAGTCCGGTTATTTTTCAGTAGCATATTACTTAAAAACACAAAAGAACCCATTTCACATGTTGACTACTTAGGTGTGTTGCAATAAAATGCACCACAGGAAGCTATCACTAAAACACTGTATAACAGGACTGGGTGGAACATGCGTAATAATCCATTTCCATATGAGACTGAACAACAGGATGCCAAGCTCAGCATTAGCAACTTAATGGGAAGCTGAAGGTGGTGTTTCATGCATGTTTAAATAAGGTGATTATAGGCAGGCTCCTCTTTAGCAGTTTTATTCAGAGAGTCTTCATGGTCTCATCTCTCTAAGCAACCCTTCTGAACCAAGATAAGGGGTACTCGATGAAAGGCTAAGACATGCCAGAATTTTGCATGAGCCATAACCCTGTTTGAAAGATTAAGGTAATGGAAAAGATGTGGTCTAGGAAGTACGTTCCATAATTTTGTGTTGCGCATTTTGGGGCCACATTCAAAACAATCGAGTCTAATCACTAATTGAACAGCTCTTAACCTCTACATATTCTAAGGGGCTTCTATTATGCTCTTACACTGTCCAAATCAGGAGTAGACCACATGAGAAAATGCATGGTTTGCTGAGGCAAAATGCTTTCATTCAAAACAGCTGAAGTTTGATGAAAACCAAGGCAAGGTTTTCAGGAAACTGTCTGGAGTCTGAGAAGGACTCCAGAGGCATGCCTGCACAGCCTCTGGCACAGCAAAGATGGCCAGCAGAAAGAGCACTCATGGCTCTCCCAAGATGCTTGGGGTCATGCCAAAGCTTTATGCTCTGCCTATAATTGCCAGGTTCTGGTGCAAGCAAGAGCAAGTAGTCAGGGCATATTTTGTTAGAAGCAATCCCAGAGGTAAAAAGAAAGCATTGTAAACATGCCCCAGAATTTCGTTCCTAGTTCCTCAGCAGCTGCCGAAGCTGTGAGAGCTTTTAGGCGTCTTGCTACAGAGCCAGGACTCAGAGGCTCAAAGTCCTTAACATGATGGCTTTCTAGCCTCCATGGCGGAAATTCCCCAGATCCCAGGAGCTCCTCTGAATATGCTCAGGGAGACTAGCATTCTTGGCAATTTCAGGACACCTAGTACCTCTGAAAGTAATGGATGCGTTAGTCCTCATGATGCAACTTCGGGGGAGCTTCTCATCCATGGGGAGTTTTGAAAATCTTTGATTTCAATCCAATTTGGGTCAGCTCCAAATTTCACGCAGATCAGAGTTCCTCAAAATTGGAAACTCTGCTCTTTCCACCAATTCTAATCAGGAGTTCTTCTGTAAAACAAATAGGTTTAAAGTTGTGTGACAGGAAAAATCAGTCCCTCTGAGTCTGTTTTCACCTTTCAAACATCCCCCATTCATGAGTAACCACCTGAGCATCTGGATGTTCCTTGGGGGTGTTTTTGGAAGAGATGGAAGCCTTATAATCATAAATGGGTGAACAGCATCATAGAATCATAGACAGGTAGGTTTGGAAGGGACCTCTGGAGGTCACATCTAGTCCAACCCCTGCTCAAAGCAGGACTAGCCCCAACTAGATCATCCCAGCCAAGGCTTTGTCTAGGCAGGTCTTAACAACCTCCAAGGATGGAGATACCACCACCTCTCTGGGTAACCTGTTCCAGCTCTTTATTATCCTCCTTGTAAGTTTTTCCTAACATTTAACCTAAACTTCCCTTGCTGCAACTTGAGGCCATCACTCCTTGTTCTGTCACCTCTCACCACTGAGAACAGTCCAGCTCCATCCTCTTTGGAGCCCCCCTTCAGGTAGTTGAAGTCTGCTATTAAAACCTCTCTTAGTCTTCTCTTCTCCTGTAACACTGATTAAAAATAACCTTGTCAAAGCAGTTAGTGATTGATTTCCCACATTACCTTGCAATAAATCCAGCAGTTCTATTTTAGAAACCAAAGTAACCTTCAAAGAAGATGAAGTGTTCATATTATTGCCAAAACTAGCTAGCAAGTATAAACCTTGAGTATTTATTAGGGCAATTTTTACAGTGTATTGTTAATACAATAGCGCTTGCTGCAATAGATGGTAGTGACTTCATTCATTCTAAAGTAATGGACTATTTAGTCTTCTGATTTAAAACACTTTCTCTCTAGAGTAATCTTGAAAAAGTTACTGAAGTGGAACCATTAAATACAAGTTCCTCTAGCTTAGTGGATCATCATCCATATATATATTTTGTTAATGACTAACCCCTCATGAACAACTAAACTCTTGATTTTAATGTGCTCAAAAGAAATAAGGAGAGCGAAAAATAGCAGAAATAGGTAGAGAATTAATTCCTACCAAAAAATGTGTGTTTGGAAACTTCAAGAAAATAAAAAGGAGAGCTGTCAAACCCTATTTTAAATCGGATAACATTAAAGTTCAGTCATCAGAGCAGTGATGTTGCTTGAGTTCAACTTGACCTTCTCTGCTGAATTGCACCTCCTTTTTAATATAGACTAGAGGAATATGGTAAGTTAAGTTTCAAGTAATATTAAAAAAGCATTAATTTGCCATGATTTAGGTCTTTACGTCTTTTCATTTTATTTCCAAGCACTCACCTAGGGCATTCTTTAATGACACTGATCAAGTCACTTAAACCCCTGCTGCCTTAATTCCCATTTGTACAATGGGGATAATAAATATGTTTGTCTCTCTGAACTGTTTAAATGATAAGATCTCTGGGGCACAGAATCTCTCTGTGTTTCTCTACCACAAATCAGGATTGGATCCAATCTAAACTGAGGGCTCTAGATGCACGGTCATAACAAAAGTAACAGGAAAGAACATGAATCCTGAATGAAATGGTGATACATTATGCAATCTGACATTTCAGAGATTCAGGAACATTGTTATAACACGTTGTACTCAGACAAATACTCTGAATGAGGAATAATTTGAACAACAAAATAGTGGATCAGAATTGGGAAATACTGAACAAGCCAAGTTGCTTTCTCATTATTCAGCCATTTTTAGATAGTAGAAGGCAAAACAATGAAATAATAATTTCTGATCATAACATAAAATATACTCAGATTATAGCATTTAAAGAGGGAAAAAAAAGAAGTTTTAGGGAAGAAACTATAAATCACTCATAAAATGAAGTAGTCCATTATTTTCTTCTGCCATTTTGTGTGATTGAAACCCCTTTCTCCCTACCACACAAGTAGTATTTTGTCATTTTGGAAGCAAGGAATGCAGTTGTCAGACAGTTTTGACATCTGCTCATACCCAAAAAGTTTTCCTCCCATTCAATCCTGCTAAAAAAATATCAAGAGAAACAATTTCTGCAAGGAAAGTCAATGTGCTGGCACGTATTAACAAAAGACTGATTCTTTGCACTGCTGGCAAGAAGGCAGTTTCCCAGCAAATTCCTTCTCTTCAAACTTATTTAAACATGCATCTTGAAAACTTGATAAGAGGATAACACCTGATAAGATGCCTTCATTAGCAATCAGCCAGGGAAGAGAGTTATACATGGAAACAGATATCTGTTATGTAGCTTTTTTCATAGTTGGGCTTACATTTCTTAACTCTGATCAGAGACTGAATTTACCTCCGATAATGCTGAAAATACCAACTGCTATTCTCTCTTCTGCTTAACTCCATGTGTGCCTTTGACATAGTTCAGTGGTGTTATTGTTAAATGGAGGCAGAGAGCTTATGAGAGAAAAAATCTCAAAAATCCTATGTTGCAAAACCATGTAGAAATTAAAAAAAAAAAAAAGCTAGGTTTGCACTTCAAAATAAATCTTGGCACAACTTCTATTTGACACAATTCCTGTTCCATCTGACGCTAGCAAAAAACCCAAGCAGAACCCCCAAATTTTGTCCACATGACTTAGATAAGTATTGATCTTATTTATTTGTATTGTTTTTTATGACCCTGTTATAACAGGTGCTGCTCACAAATGTACTAACAAACCAGCCCTGCCTCAGAGTTCACAATTTAAGCACAGGACACGAGGCAGCAGACAGACACATCCCCCTTAACCTCTCCCTTTGGACCTTCACTCGGGACTAAATGGCCAATGACAAAAGAAAACAAGCCCTAAAAGCTGCCTTTAAATACCTTCTTTGCAAGCCCTGGCTAGCACAGATTGTGTTGAGAGATGTGGCTAGATAACTGGTCAGGGGTAGAAAGCAGCATACAACACCGATGAATCTGGGCAGTGCTGAAACCCTAGCACAGCTCCAAGAAGCTGCTGTAATGCAGATAGCCCTAGGAGGTTTCTCTAGCAGACAGGTTCTCTGACCTGCCTAAATTACATCAGAGGCCTTAACAGCTCTTGGATGGCCTAAGATTGGAAGGGGTCAATTGTGGCTTAACATCGCTATACATCCTTCCTTCTCCCACAACCCTTGATACTGAGTTACTTTTCACTTCTGAGGGGTAAAATGCAAAATTTCTTCCCATATAACAAAGAGGAGGGAGGACAAGGTAAGAGTGAACCAACTGAACTTAAACATATAACACACTAACCTCCTAGCTAACATGTGCTACATCTAAATATAGACCTTATATTAATGCAATACCCAAGCTGAAAAACTACTGAATGAAAGCTGAATATATATAAAAGCTGTGTGATATATAAAATTCTACCTTAGACTTTGAGCCAGAAATAGATACATAGAAGCCAGAACTAGGTTTGTTTTTAATTAAAAAAAAAAAATATTTATGCTCGAATTGAGAGCCATAAAGTATTCAAATGCAGACAATAAGTTGGACAAAACTTATGTCTGTCCCAGTCTGTCAAAATTTGTGATCATTGAGTGGGGGGAAAGACAATTCATATGGTAAAAATAGGTAGACAATCTCAGCTTGCATTATTACACAAATCTTTCCCAGCAGTTGAAAGTCTAATTACCTTGTGCACTATTCTAATACTTTTGGCTTTTGCTTAAGAATGTGGGTACATATGAAGCAAATTACATGATCAGTTGCCTTCAGTCTTTTATTAGGATTGGTTGGGAAGGTTAAAGTAGCACATTATCTTACTCTCAGCCCATTACTTTCTCCTCAGCTTCCCCCATGGAATTGAATGGCTCACTTTGAACATCTTGCTTCAATAAGTAGAATTACCTCAGAAGGACAGATTTGATATGGAGACAGAATGAAGCACACGAGAACCTAATAATGTGTTTCCCATGGAAAGAGCATTTCAGAGTGTGTGTGGTAGTTGACATTTACATTCAATATATCCTATGCTGTACTACAAAAATGACCAACAGACCATGGGAGAGTACAACAGAAATTAAACATAGCTACTGTATTTCTATGCCATCAAACACATTATTAATGGTCATAATGATTTATTTTTGCTTAATGTTATTAGAAGCAACGCTTACTTGCTATCGTACTGTGGTTTAGTATCTGCTACTCATATCAAATGACAGGTTTCTTCCACTGCTTATTCAGTCTGATCATAACCAGGAGTTACGCCCAGTGTAGGTTATCATCAGTTGCAACAGACACACAATACTAGACTGCTGCTCATTGGCCACATGATTTTACAACCATTGCCTCTGAAGTTGAAACTGTAGAATTGTGGGGCTGAATTTGACTACGACAAAAAGGGCGCGTTTACACGAGACACTAGAAGCGCAGTAGACTAATTCTGCTGCACATTAGCACGGCATGTCAAAAGCCAGGCTAATGCACTAATGCAGAATAGAATTAATCTACTCCACATTAATGTCATGTAGAAAACATGTCCCAGTGCTACTGTACAGTTGTGAAGATTACAGCACATTAAGTTGAGTGCCTGTTATTGCAAGTTAGTGCACATGTAGATGTGTACTACAATAATGCACGTGTAGATGTGCCCAAAGTGATTATGGTACTGTAGTACATTCCATGTAAGTATCAATAGAATTTACAAATTAATGTTACAGGTTGCTTAGCGCACCTGTCAATTTAAGAGGAGAGAAGGCTCTAGAAAAATCTCAGTCAGCAATCCGAGAAGACACCTGACCAGAAGGGGTCTGGGCTTGAGTTATATTTCTCTCTCAAGAGCCAGGGCCTCAGGTTGGTAGGCAATCTCCTTAGTAGATGACAGGGAAGGAGCTCCTGAGACAGCAGCTGGTTCTCACCAAGCATGGCTGTGGTATGCAGCCTTAGGGCTGAGAGTTCAGCCTTAGGACAGGCAGAGCAGCTGGCAGCAGAAACTAGCAAGTGTTGAATTATTCCACCTTGATAAGTCACTAATTTTGGGGCAGACTTTTGATCTATCTTGCCAAAACTTTCCTTACGTTAATTCCATTCAGCTCTTTTGGCAGGCACTGGCGAGAATCGACTTGTCTCTTTATGGAACACATTTTAGAGAAAATTCTTCATTCTACTCAAACCCAGAGTGCTTGGTTTTCCACTGCTGAATTGCAGAAAAGCTAAATTCACCTGCATAATCCATAATCACCATGTAGCAACAGCATGGTATAAACTCAGCATCTTCCATCGTCTGCTAACAGTTGCAGTCCCTTGCATGAGTAGGTTCCAGGGCAGTAGCTTTTCTGAACCAAGAACAGTGAATACTCTAATACAGTGGCAAGCCTAATAGATCTACACAGCTCAGAAACCTTGGAGAGCCCCCACTGGATTCCCAGTGGTTTTCTACCATATTGGGAATGTAATAAGAGATCTTCATAGGTTACAGATACATTGGTGATATTATATATGCAGTAAATAAGTTGTTTATTTTATTAAAAGTATGATAGCAACCAGACCACTACAGTAGAGACATGTGGCAAATACATGAGATTTCAAAGGATTCTCTCTAAAAGTCGGTACTATTGAAACATTATATCCTTTCCCCCCCAAGAATTATATATCCTAATAAATATTTAAAGAGCTGGAGACTGTGGTTTTATTATATTTCAGGTCAGTGTTTATTATTTTTGTAATTTAACAGTGATTGAAGTAGTCCCACACAATTTGCAGACTTAAATGCCATCTCAGATATTTGGCAGTTGGGTGTGAAACACAAATGTTTTTTGAATGCCAACTTATTAGATATCTCTGTTTAATAAATACTGAAAGAACCATATTCTATTTGGGGCACGTTACTTGGAACTAATATCCTCTATAGCTCTCAGTATTTCTATCCTGCCAGTTTTCTTTTGTTTTTTGCCATGTTTCGATATGCAGTTCACTTTCTCTGTGGTCCTAAACATCTGGCAAGATACATAAAAGTTTAATGAGTCAGAAAAAAGTCAGAAAACATTTGCAATTTGTAAAAGCATTCTCCTGATTCAAATTGATAGCATCTTTGTAGTCATTTTGCTAACTGAATTGTATTCAACAACAGACTGTCTATTTATTTAGACAGAATTCCCCATTGTGGCATTTGTTATTCCAAGGATAATAGGAATGCTCCACAAAATGTCTAACACAGGATTAAAACAATATACAAATACAGATACTTTTAATTGTCTTGCTTCAGAGACAGATTCAAATCTAGATCCTCAGTTGGTGCAAACTGGCCAAGTTCTATTAATCTCAGTGAAGATATGCCCTTCTGATTTACAACACTGAAAACTGGTAGCGACTCCATTGGCTGAAACCAAGTTATTTTAAATTTACAGAATACCTCACATCAACATCTTCAACAGGCTCTTGGTATTTTACAGCTTTTGTTTTAAGTTCAAAGGGCATTAAGAAACAACATACGTTCTATGTATTTTTGGTAAAAGGACAGTGAAAAGGACAGTTAAAACAGACAAAACTACAAGTAGCTCTTTTTTGTTTTTATTTCCCCTTTTTTCTGTCTCATAGTTTGGCATTTATCTGAATATAGAAGAAGGGAGAGCTTGTTAGGCAAAAAGCAATGGGACAGAGCAATGGACTACATGCCAGAAGATCTGTTTGCTATGCAGAGGTGGCTGTATTAAGGTTGCACTAGAAATCTTAAATGTAATTTGTTTTAAATCAAATAATTTACTTGAAATATGAATATGATTTTGCTATGTTTTTGGGATGTCATTTCTCATTTCACATGGCATAAAAGAAAGAACTCCAACATACAGTACTATGATGATGTTTACATGTCATATGGGCAGGTTTGAAATCTATGGCTAAGTACACACAGTCAAAAAGCCCGAAGTTGACTTGATTCAGTCTTTGCAGATTAGTCTAAACTGCAGAGATTAAATTGAGAAACAACTGGACAGACATTCACTTTTGATTCACAAAATGCAGCCACATGCCTGCAGTTGCTCAGACTAGAAGCCAGGGGGCACTGCAGCATGGCTTTCTGGCACATAGCCAGTATGGGCTGTATATTTGCTTCCTCTTCTTGCTGCCCCTGAGGTCTCTGGGATTTGCAGTCCACAATCACAAAAGCAGGACTCTGCAGGGTTGCTCATCACTTTCTCTTTCTGTTTCCAGGTACCTCTGTTGCAGCCAGGTAGCCCACATTTGCAGCCAGAAGTAAGTTTAGGAGGGCAGGGCAGCTCTGTACTTGGGGGAAGGGAAGTTTAACCCCTCTCTGGCCCCAGATCCCAGCCAGGATTTGTCAAGTGGAGGGGCAGTCCCTGCCTTCCCCACCTGACCCCCACCCCAACCCTTCTCTGATGGAGCAGACAGCACAGCCCAGCCCAGCCCAGGGATGCAAAGCATGCTGGGAGACTGTGATTAAACTTGAACCAGGAGGGGGTCTGGGACAGAAGTTTCACAAACCAGTTTGACCTAAATCAGTTAAGTCTGACACTACATTCACCCAGGTTTATCTTAAATCAGTTTTAGCCATTTTGAAACTGGTTTCATGTACACTGAACTTCTGTTCTGTTACAGGTTTAAACCACTTTCTGATTACTTAAACGAGTTTATGTGTAACTTCTGTCCCTAGCCTATAACTTGAAATAAAGTAATTAGTAGCAGTGATAGTGTATTATGTTTTATGCTGCCCTGACATTAGAAGGAGATGGAGATGGATTATTTGCCATTGGATTTGCTAGATGCAAAAGCAACATTGAAACTCAGGAATAAATTAATTTGCATGTCCTCAAAAGAAGCAAATCTCCCTTTGAGAAGTAGCTGCACATCTTTCTGCCCCTCTTCCCTCAGCCTCTCTCTGTCCAGATCCAGTCTACCTATCCTGCTTTCTTTTCCTATAACTCATGTTTTTCATCTCTTCTCATTTCTTCTCATCTCTTGTTCCTGCCCTTCATTCTTCCCTTCATTCCTAAATACCCCATCTTGAGCTCCTGCCCCTGAACTTTCTTCAATCCCTAAACTATTTTATTGTATGGCTTTTCTCCCACCCTCTATCCACACCTTCTGACCTTCACCCATCAACAGACAACTATGCCTGGATACTAGTAGGGGGAAGAGACAAGGGGAAGAGAGATACTTTTTTGTTAAATCTAGCTCCTGACACCTGTTCAAGCCAGAGAAGCAACTACAGCAAAAGCTATATTCAGCTGCTGGAGCTCTCTTCTGGAGTGCATTCACTTATGTGAGGGCAGTGCATGCATTGTTCAGTAAGAACCATACATTGATGGACCATGCTAAGTGTAGACAGAATCTTGGGAGACTTTAGCTGTCAAAGTCTAACATGCCTCTTCTAAGCATGTGAGAATTGAGATTTTCAAGAGTAGATAAACCAGAGAAGATTAAAAAAAAATAGGGATAACAAAAGGCATATCCTGATACAATGGAATCCTCTGTTCATGAAAATTTAAAACAACGATGGTTGAGCTTCTCATTGAAAACAAGGCATTTCCCCCAAACTTATGCTTGGAAGTGGTGTAACAATTTAAACCAAAACTATGAAGAAAAATCCCTCAGCTCCTATCAGATATCTGGCATACACGTGCCATCTAAATTATTTTAATTTATAAAAGCTGTAAGCAACTGAAACCAGGATCTTACAATGGAAACTGTTGGAACACCTTAAGAAAAAGTGGCACTTGTTGTACCCAATTTTTGAACTGCATAATTATTAATTATTTAATGTGCTATATCATTACTCAGACTGTTCAGTAATAGAAAATAAAACTTTTGAATAACAAACATTACTTTATTTTGTTTGAAAGTTGCCCTTTATGCAATTACAATAAAAGCAGTTTTGAAACACTAATATATTAGGTAGAGGCAAAGACATCATGATGATATTAGATTTCCCTTGAATTCACAAGGCTACAGAGTACTATTATAGTTGAAACAGAATATCAGGTGGTGATCAGAGATGATATCAAAAGGATGATGACAAAAAATATTAACTACTACAAACATATAAGACTTGTGAATGGGATATCTACATGTATAGGACTGTTCAAATACAAGAACTCATAGGATTAGAATGTGCCAAAAACATCCTGAAGTTACAACGCACTGAAACAGAGAAGCAGAGAAAATTAGGGTTGGAAGGAAAGGGACCTTAGGAGGTCATCTAGTCCAATCCCCCACTCAAAGTAAGAAGACCATCTGCAACTGCGTCATCCCAGCCAAAGTTTTGTGTAGCCAGATCTTAAAAACCTCCAAGGATGGAGATTCCATAACATTCAACTTATTCCAATGCTTCATCACCCTCCTAGTGAGAGAGTTTTTCCTAATATCAAACCTAACTTCCCTTGCTGGAACTTGAGACCATTGCTCCTTGTTTTGCCATCTGCCATCACTGAGAACAGTCCAACTCCATCCTCTTTGTAACCCCCTTCAGGTAGTTGAAGCCTGCTATTAAATCCCCACTCAGCCTTCTCTTCTCCAGACTAAATAAGCCCAGTTCCCTCAGCCTCTCTTCACAAGGCGTGTTCCTCAGCCCTCTAACCATTTTTGGTCCTCTGGACTCTTTCCAATATGTCCACATCCTTTCTGTAGTGCAGGGCCTAAACCTAGACAAAGTACTCCAGATGTGGCCCCACTATTTCCAAGAGGTAGGCCAACATATTAGGTCTCCCTAGCCCATGTTAAAATATTCATCTGGAAGGCAAATTCTCAAAGCTGCCAGGTGCCATTTGCAAATGCTTAAAGCCCCATTGAGGGTAGGAACTGAGGGTAATACAGCCACCTCTGCATAGCAAGGGTCAACCACCCAACAGTCAACTAAACACCTGATTCCAAATGATTTATTTAAAGAATAAATTGTCCCTGTAAAGTATCTTCACATTTAATTTAATCTATTTTGCTCTGCAGTGGAAAGATAATGGGAAGTGATACAGCAAGCCAAAAAGAGGCTAAAATAAAAGAGAGTTGAAAAAAAAAATGCCTCTTTTACAATAGAAAAAATAATTTGTGCCATATAAAATGTGTACTCATTAAAGCCAGTCTAATCAAATACAGCGTCTGGAAAAACATGCTTAAATTCTCCATTGCACAGGATCAAGCTGAGACCTAAAAACACTGCACTATTAAAATCACACTTTGACTATGCTGGCCCAATGTAGTAGAGTGGATTAAAATTGCTTGGAATAAACTGCTATTAGATGTTACCATTTTACAAATGCCGACTAGATTCTTGTCAGATTAAGTCAGAGTTTAAGCAACCCATTTCCTTGCTACCTTGCTTCCCAGAAAAGGAAGTTAAAAAAGTCATAGAAATCCAATCTGTGAAACATTAGGGAAATAAATTCCTCTTTCCCCCAAGTGTGTTCTCTTGTTTTATATGTCTGAAAAGGGGGTGGAAGAGCATCCACTTGTGAGGAAAGGGTTCAAGATTTCCAGTGAAAATGGGGGTGAGGAAACAAGAATATACAGGGTGCTCAACTTTGAAGCTCTCCCTGTTCATGAAAATGAATGGTGCAAACCTAATGCCTCATGTATTTTAATGTTGTAAAGACATTTCAGTTAGTGTTATGAATTAAAACTGAGGGAACAGCTGTAATAACTCTAACTCTGACTCTTCCCCTAAAAAAAAATTTCAGTGGTCTGTCCAGGGTTTCGCTATAAACATCCCCTTCCATTTTTATGATCTCGACTAAAATTATTGGCTTAACCCCCCTCTCCGCAACACAAAAGTTATCTTTTTACCTCTTCAGAATGTATTCTAGGGATTTAATTGGATTAGCCAATAAAAAATGTTAGTATTGTTGCTCTTTTGTTGCATTCAGTGAAATCAAAACTACTGAAAGATACAGTTGTTGGTAAAACCCTTTGGTTTCAATGAGAAATGTTAAATCATAGATGCCCTTCATGCACATATTACAATGATCCATATTTTATTTTATTTCACTTGGCTGGATTGTGAACAAGGTCATGTTGCTGACCCCACTCTGAGCTATGCTGTCTGTCTTACCACTCAGTTTCTATTACGAATAAATTGGCAATATATTAATGCACAGGGCTGAGGCATGGAGGAGGATGCACCGTGCATTCTAACGCTCCAGTCCATTTAAAAACTAATTTAAAAAGGACAACACTTTCTTCCAGTGAAGGCAAATCAGATCAACTCAGCAGGCACCTGTACATATAGACACAATGAACAAAGTAAGGAGAAGGTGTGACTAAATATAGACTTTGGAATGAAACAGGGTGAAGGGAAACAGGACTGCGACATCACGTACACTATTATGGGAAATCCTTACGCACCCAAGTAATACTAATTTGTAGCAATTCTGACTTACACAGCTATATGAGACACAAATGAAAGTCAATGAGAGTCTTTCCATTGAATCCAATGGGCTATAAATCAGATTCATGAGGATTCAATGTGTAGTGCTGACCACACCTTTGAGTTGCTCAAAGTCCTCACTCCCAACTGTTCTAAATGGGAATTCATCTTGTAAAAGTCAAGAACTCAGTCCTGGCGGCACTTATTGCCTGTAGGTGTACAAGCATCTTAAAAAGAATAGAAGCGGTCTTTTTCTTAAAGGAAATGATTCATACGAGCATTGCGAGGATTAGATCCATCTCTAATAACTACTGAAAAAAAACCTGTATAATATCTAAAGAAGTGGTTGGAATGCAAGCTGAAGTTTACCACGTGCAACTCAGATCTCCTCCTCACATTCTCTCATACCTACTCTGTCCTCCCTTCTCCCTTCTCTGGTTTCTGCCTCCCACTTTGTCATCTCTTAAACTATCCTGGTTCTATTTTTTCACAGGCTGGAAAAGGCTAACATAACATATCATACCACCACTTGGCACACGTTATTATTATTTGTGAGTTCAAATGACTTCAGAGGTCATTGGAAGAGATCAGCCATATTCACTGTGGTGTTGGTGATGATCTGAAATGCTGTGATTTCATGCTGGAATCAAGAAAAAAAAAATATTTTTTTAAAGTAGCCATTGTAGGAACATTATGTCAGAGACTGAAGTAGATGCAGAAAAATCCACTCAAAAAGTCTGCCTTTCAATTGACTTGATTTAATTGACTGGCATGGGGAACACATTGCTAACATCTCTAGTGATCTGTCTAAATGTATCCCTAAAATGTATTTTTTAAAAATACAAATGAGTGCATTTTGTATCAGTGCTTAAACAATAAATTATCCCAAAATCATAACTGTAGGATGATATAATTTGTGATAGAGTATGTGGATGAGACATTGTAAAAAGCAACGGGTTTTTTTTCTGGTAGTCTGGCCTTTCGACTTTTAAGAGAATAGACAGAATAACTCCATTCTGGCCTTGATCCCATGATAGTGACTGGAACCCTTTACCCGGTTTGAGAACTACAGCTGATATGAGGGAACTAGAACTGTGATTTCCATATGGGAATTCATGAAAAAACAGACACGAACACAATCTGCTTCACTGAAAATGGAGTTTTACTATATAGAACTTCATTTGCACTGTATCTTTTCATTATGTGGTCAGGTAATGCCAAACGCATTTAAAAAATCCATTAAAATGGGCCAAATTTAGATTTGTTATAATTAGGTTTATGTACTAGCGGGTCTGAATTTGGTCCCAGGTTGTGAAAGGTGGCATTTTTCATACCTGCTCTTTTTTTGCCTAAAACTGGGAGATTAAGTTTTCTCCTATCCTTAAAAATAATAAGCAAATGCTTAGATTTTAAAAACTTTTTATTCATCTTTCTTGCACATGAGACTTATCTCCCATGTCATTTCTCACTAGCACCTTATCTCACACACACATCAATGAATATAAATTTAAAACAGGTTTTTTTGTCCCCCCCCTAACTGTCCAGACCACTGCTGAAGGGCAAGCTGACAGAAGCACCTGGCTTTCCATACTTTGTTAGCTTGAACAGCAAGTTGCTTGGAAAAATGGAATGTGAAAAATCATAGGATGACAAGCACTCTACAAGTTAGCAGTCATATAGTGGAACTATGTAAAGATGGAACAGAGCCCTTGTAAAAAACCAATACGTCCGTGCCAGAACACACTTCCCCCTGAATACAGAAGAAAAAGTGAAAGCAATGTTATGTCTAGAAAAAATGCTGTTTTGGGCTGAAAGTAAGTTTTCAGACATCCGTTAAACTACCACTGGGACACTATGCAAAACTTACAGTAACTTTAACACAAGTTGTGCCTTTCATACAAACCGCAGAATCATTACATTAAGGCAAAACAGAGAAACCAACCAGCCTGAAACTGAAACATTGTCTAAAAATTCGACATCTATTTTGCCCTTCCTGATGCATCAGGAAAGCACAGAGAAGGGCAGCTGCAGGATGACAACAGACATGGCAAAATGTTATTGGGATAGCATTTTCACAGATGTACTGTCTCATGATAACAGTCAACAATATTTTGGGCACCAAGAGACTCTAGTTTTGGTTTGTCCATGAATCTGCACTCAGAACCCCAAGTTTTACCTAACTTTAGAGCTGAGCAGATTGATGAGCGTGATCACTAAGCCACACACACAGGAAGCATGCGGACAGAAGACAGAGAACAGGAGGTGAGCTGACAAAATGGCCAGCTTCACTATAATGATGAACTCACTAACTTCTGCATTTACATCACAACTAGGGCATTCTGATATATTCCTAGAATTGGAGTGCAGTAGCAACATAGAAAATGAATATCAGCATAATATTGTGAGCACAGGAATACTGTTATATAATTCTAGAGAACAGACCCAGGTGATATAACAATCTAAACCTCTAGGAAAAAACCCAAGCAATCTCTATACAATCCTTATTTCTACTTGTTTTGCCTCACTTAGAAGCATTGGGGGTTGGCTGCAGCCAAGGTTGGGCATTTTGACAGGTGTGCTAATACTCCTGCGGGGACTAAAACCCATAGGTTCCTGAGTAGAGAGGGTCTTGCCCCTCACTCAGGGTCAGACAAATCACCACATTTGGGGATCAGGAAGGCATTTTACCCTATGGTCAGAATGGTATGAACTGTGGGGTTTTTGCCTTCTTCTATAGTGAGAAGAAATGCCCTCTTCCTTCGATCTCTTGAGTGCATTTAACAACTCTTGCAGTGGTGGGACACGGACAGTCCTTGTCCTCCTGATTTACCTGCGACAGGTTGGAATGCTTTGGGTGTTTTGGGGCAATACATCTTGTAGTTGTGTATCCAAGTTGATTGTATAGTTTTAGAAATAGGTGAGACGAGGACTTTTTTGGGACGGTTTGGAGAAGGGTGAAATTGCCTCAAGCAAGAGATTGAATTAGAAGACTTCAGGAAGTCCCTTCCAGTCCTACTTTTCTATGTTGTTATGATTTTATACTATTTTCTCTTACAATGTACACACATGCCTACTCTGTTACTGCTGTTGCTTAGGAATAAGGCTTATAATTGGGACTTAATTAAGTCTGCATTACTGAGTAAACTGATAGCATGAATCGAGTCCTACCACTATAATTCTGCACATTTACATCAGTTTTCTGGCAGGCCACATTTAGTTAACTTCCTTTACCAGAATTCTTTGACCAGCTAGTGAAATATATGGGCTATGCCAGCTGCTTGCAATTTTACTATGCAGGGTTGTCAGAAATAGAGACTTCAATCGTTAATTATTTTGTAAGGAGTTCCACTGTTGATCTGCAAGACGACCAGGTACTTGTGAATTCAGTATCTCCTGGGAGTGCATACAGACCACTTCCCAGAACAGCTGTGGGCTAAGTCCACCCCAGACACATGCATTTCAAAGTCACCTGTTATATCACATTTTCCCAAGCCGTTTTGCATCCCCCCGTTGGTACACCTCAGGGGTGCAAAATAAGAACAATGCAGGATTTTATATGGAATATTTATATGGATAGTGCACATTGACATGATACGGTGACTTTTCTCTCACTTCCAGGAGGGCTTTTAGGCCTCCAATTACCATGTCATTGCTCCCGGTTTTTAACATACAATTGTTTAAAACTCAGGCCCATTTGAATTAGTGGTGACCTTATAGTAGGAAGGCTTTAGGGGTTGCTGCCCAAACAGCTGGAATAAGCTCCTCAGTTCCATTAGAAACAAGCACGCAGACTCCTCCGGAGCACAACCCTTCAGGTGGGGCTCTGCAGAAGCTATTTTTGCAACATCTGCGTGACCCAGTCAAGTGAGATAAAACATGAGATTATTCTGCTAGTTTCTGTGTCATCCCGGCAGGGTTTTTAAAAAAAATCTCTTTGCATTAATATTTCAGAAAAAATGTATTTATTTTTACTCCTTATTGCTTCTCTCAGTGATTTGTTTTTGCACAGGTTGAGCTACTGGCCTCTAAATTTCAGCAGTTTATTTTTATTATTTTGAATGTAGTAGCAGTGGGGGAAGACTAGACTCTGGTTTAAGCTTCACTTTACTAGGTACAAATAGCATTCCCTGTTGCAAAAGCTTTCATTTAGGACTTACAACATGCAACAAGTGGGTAAATAGACAAAACAAGAAAGGAAGTGGGTGGACAAGCAAAACGGGTGCCTAAGCTGTCTGAGTGGACTCAAGAGTAACAGGACTGAAGGGAATCTCTCCTTTGCCCTGTGTGTCAGGGAAAATAAAATCTGTTTCCTAGGATGTTCAAAGAAGTTCTCGGTGATGAGTAACCGCTCCTCCTCCTGGCCCTCTCCACTTTCATTGCTTCAATATGCAAGTGAAGACAACGATTGTTGGAAAACCTTTAAAACAATTTTTTTTACATTAGTAAGTTTGCTTCTCAAGTATTCTCCGAGTCTGGCTGAAAGATAAGAATTGTGTTTTGAAAGATTCCCGCTGTTGACATTTGGCTATCTCTTAAAGCAGAGGGAGAAAGATGCGTGCAGAATAACCAACACAGTTTGATGGTTAGTGGACTCATGTGGGAAGTCTTCCTCTGACAGACTTGGGGCAAGGATATGAACTTGATTTCCTCCTACTGCAGGTGGGTGACCTCGTAACAGTGAGCTAGGGAGCCAGTCTTTGTCTCTCTTTCTCTTGTCTTAGTTTTTTCCATTTAAAATAAATAATTTAAACATTCACTTGGCTGGAAAGAGAAAGGGGGAGAAAGATAGACAGACTCTGCGGGCAAGTAGTGAGGACAACCACCTGGGATGTAGGGACATCCGCATTCAAGCCCTTGCTTCATACCAGAGCGCATCTCTCAAAGTTTATGATGACATTTCTGTTAGGGAGGTTTCTCATGGCCAGGATGACATTTATGGTCAAAACTAGAGTAAGAGAGATTCATCACAAAAATGCTAAGAGTATCACAATTCAAACATTCATTTAGGACAGGGAAATAACAGGCACAAATCTCTGGGCCAGATTACTCACAGCTGGGTCTTGAACCTTCTGCATCCCAGATGATTGTCTGAACTCTGAGCTATTGTGGGGCATAAGTGTCTCTCTTTGATTCTGTCCAGAACTTCCAATCTGGACCTGGGAAGGCTTTCTATAAAAAATGCTTGGATATGACGCATCTATATTACCAGGCCAAAAAAATCCTTGAAAAGTTCCAAACAGTCTCTATTATCTTTTTTTTTTTTTTTTTTAAATAAATTT
>NW_017729008.1:27232903-27251688 GCF_001723915.1 Gavialis gangeticus
TATATTACCAGGCCAAAAAAATCCTTGAAAAGTTCCAAACAGTCTCTATTATCTTTTTTTTTTTTTTTTTTAAATCAATTTAGTTCAAATTCTTCTAAATTACATACTTGGTCTGCTATGACAGACTACAAGTAATAACTCAGTTCCTTTATTGGTTATAAACCTTTCTTACTCCATCTAGCGTAGAGATATTTTAAATGAATTTTCTTCATTTGGGATCATGGATGCAACAAATGTGCCTGACTCAAGACTTCAGGAAAACACATAGTCATCACCCGTTTCACAGTTTGGTTCAACTAAAGTTGTAGCTTTTGTTTATGCCTCAGCCATGGTCATAGCACTATTTAAAAGCTTTATGACATTGGATCAGGAATCTGTCCCACATATTTCTCTTTAAATAAAAATATAAATAGAGCAAGCAATTTCCTGACCTGAGTTCCCTTTTATTTTTATATTGTACTTATTTAGTTTTACATTCCTTATCCCCATTATAACCTCTCTCTCTTGCTGGAATATTGACAGGCTGATCTGCTTTGTCTGAAAAAATCCTATATTTTTTGGAAAATTACTCATGTTTTTCAAATAAAGCACTATCCAATCACTGCTGACATATGAAAAGAATATGTCTTCCTTTGAAAAGATGCACAGAGGTGGGTATATTCTAAAAACAGTGTTCATAATGCTATAGATGAATTTAGGAATATTAACATAAAAGGCTATAATGCTATATATTTAGCTGGTAAGTGCATATAGTCACAGATCCTCTCCATATTCTTATTTCTTCTAAGGCCCTGCGCTGCCGAGCTGTGGAGATGTTAACAGCTCAGGATGATCAATAACCTCCATGGATCTCTGGACAGCAACATCATTTACTGCCCCGTTCCCTGGTGCTTTGCAGCTGCTGATATGATGATTTATTAAGCAGTATTGTGTCCCTGGTAGAAGACAATTGCATGATTCTTCTCTCACTTCCATAGGTTTAAAACCAGTGGAATTCAAAGGAATTACTCCTGATTTATTCTGTCACGAAACTGTTCTGAATCAGCCTTGAGTTCTGTATGTTGAAAGGCTGGAGGAAAGTGTATCCATCTCACTATTACTCTTCAGAACAAAGCAGATTTGACCATTCATGAGCTTCTTGCTGGGATAAGTTGTTTGTTAAAGGAAGAAGGATGTTGGAGAGTGAGCAGATGAGAATATCAACATTTTTTCTTCATTCATCATCTACAAGGTCGGTCTAACAACGGTCAGTATTGCTAAGTTTAAAATGTACAGCCAGAAAACCAAACTTGAATACTCTGGAGGAGATGGTAACCTAATCAGGAATAATAAGAGAGTCTCTAGCAGGCAGGTGTTTCCCTATGCTTCTGTTTTTAAACTGTGATAGATTATTTGTGCAAGTCAAACTGACAAAACCAGAACTGATGGGCTAGATGTACATTTCAGTTTAGAAGTTAAATAATATAGTTCCAGAGAAATGCAGTACCATGAGGAAGGGAAACAAAATATCTCATCTTCCCCCACTTTATTTCAATGGCACGATCTTGGGTCTCCACAATTCCCATTAAAGCTGGACCGATCTCCAGCTGGTGACCTTCATCATCCCACCACTGAAGACAGCAAAGCACTCTAAATCAGGGACTAGTTCTGATGTAAGTTTTGGGGAGAAGGAACTGTAAGCAGAACTCTAGGATTATTACCCAGGTTCTTCAGAAAGTGTTACAGGTCCTCATATTAAACACCACCATCATCTACCTCTTTTCACCAACAGGCATCAGAGCACTGTAGCAGACACATCGTTATAGCATTTATTGTTACCTATCAAGAAACTGAGGCACAAAGGAGCAACATGGATGGTCCAAGGTCACATAGCAAGCCAGTGGCAAGATGGGAAAATGTAGGTACCTTAATCCCCTGTCCAGTACGTTCTGCAATACCTCCCTCACATCCTACCTGTGAATTATCCATCATTAGCATTTCAAAGCCTAGAATATGTCTCTTCTCCTTCAAGGAAGGGCCCACAGACTAAATGGGTGAAGGACACAAATATAGAAAGACACTGAGATGACTTTAATAAACAAGCTGCACACTTCCAAATGAGACAGCAACTTGACTCTCTTTAGTTTACTAGTTATGCCCACCTATGGGCTTTCCTTCGACAACATCCAACATTCAGACTTTATGAATATTTTTAGACTTGCATGCATAAAAATATTTCATTTGAAAGCCTTTGCCTTTATGGAAATCATTCTCATAGGCATCCAAATACTTTGTCTAAATAATTACCCGACTGCTATTATCTAGTCTCAGTATGGCAGAGGAACATAGCAAAGCACAGATATGATCCCATAAGATGTTCTGGAGATGCATCTCTGTGGAGACACATCAAAATAAAAGCAAGTTTCCCAGAATGGAAAAACATACAGGACAGATGCCCAAGAAAGAAGTATGATTGACAGGGAAATTGTTCCCTCAACAAATGATGGGGTCCCTTGGAGCGTTTGCAGCATGATCAAGTTCAGCAACAGCCTGGTAGCAATTGTGCAGCCTACTGTGCTGAGGTGTTAAAAGGCCTTCCTCTGCTAAAGTTTTATGCAACTTTTCTGTTATATAAAACTACAGCATAGGAAGGCACCATAGTCCAATATTATGAAATTCGAAAATGGCACCAAACCTCCAGTTTTTGCTCCCACAGCTGAAGTTTATGACCCTGGACAATAGGTAGGTTTGGGTCTTGATTCATTTGTGCTAGTAACATGCACTAGAATCTTCTAAAATATTCAAGGTATTATTGCTAGCAACAGTTGATAACCAAGGTTAGCAGATAGTTGGCAAGAAAAAGATCCTGTCACTAGGAACAAAGATTTAGGTGTAAACTAATAACAAAAGGTTGAAGCCTTGACTCATAATATTCTTATCTAATATATACAGGGCAGAAAGTAAAGCCTACTGAGCTTGCAATGGAAATTAGTTCAGTCCAGAGGATTACAAAAACAAACCTGACACTATATACAACATTTGAACAGGAATACAAAGAGCAAAGTCCCCAACACGGACAGCTTTCACAGGACCACAGGAAGGCAGGTGAAGTCCCCAACAGCTGGTTGGTGGAGGGCTGGATTTTACTGCAAAATGTCTAGGGACTAACAAATTTGTCAGGCCATATGTGGTGAGAACTGACTTTATTAAGATCTAGGGTAACTAGGGTTAAAAGGAGAAGGGTCAGGTAAACTGATTTTCCAGAAGGTTTATCTATTGTGGGATGAAATCCAATGCATCCGCCCGTTTGTCCTTTGCCCAACATAGCAAGTTGCTAATTTTGAAGCAGTTTTTAAGGTGAGTTCTTGAATGTTGGCCCATTAAACTGCCAGGTTTTTGCACTTTGTAATGAACAGACTAATTCATTCTCTTACGGCATATGGAATATCATCCTTATTAAGGGTAGAAATATTATGGAAGTTGCCCATGATAGAAAGACAGCTGCCCAAACAAAAAAAGAAACCTAATTGCAAGTTTTACCAAACTGTAACAAAGACATGAGGTACAATTGCTACTTATTTGGGTTGAAATCTTAGATTATAATAATTTTAAGGATCTTAACAGCTTTTAGAGCTAAGAATTGTTTGAGTTTGAATCTTCCCCACACAATTGTGTCTCAGTGCATCTCAGGAACTATATTTTTGTATAGTAGTGTTAATTACTGTAGAACCTGATCATAAGCCCAATGCACTGGACCAAGTGTAGCAAGTTGGTACCAGGAGATGTAATCAGAAGGTACAATGGGAACTGTAATTGGGAAGGGAGAAACTATGGGGTGGGAGGGGGAACTAGACTAGTAGTCCAGACTAGAATTGGCTGACCATGCATGGAAACTAAGACTTTTGTCATTAGTAGAAAGAAAATTAGTTCCTGGTTGGAATTTCTTGTCAAGAAAGCAGGAATTGTGCGGAGAACTATGTACAACTATTGACTACTTGTTGGAGAGAGGTAGTTATCGCTGGGTTCCCCTCCCCAGAGAAAGGGTCCCAAGTGTCACGGTGGAACCCGAACGAACAGGCTGGGTCTAGCGGTGGTGGAGTTCTGAGCGACACGGAAGCTGGATGTTAATGGGTTTATTAACTTACGCTTGGTAGAGCGCAGGTACGGAGTCTTCAGTTACAGTTAACAGTATCAACACACAACAGGGGGACCTGTTGTCCCACGGGGTTCGCCGACAGGCCCTTGCTTTCTACTCCCAGTGCCGGAGCCCGGGAATAGGTGCGGCAGCCTGTCAGGTAAGTCCCAGGGATGGTCAACAGTTTATGAAGGAGAAACAAATAACGAAACAGAACTGTAACGTGTTGGTGTCGCCAGTCCACAGAACAGTTTGGGTAGCCGAGGTGATTGCCGAGGTCAGAAGCCAGGTAAGTCACACTGAGGTTGCAATCAAAGTCCGTAGGGGTGATCCGGAATCGTGGTTGAAGATGGATGCAAAGGTAGGTTGGAAGCCGAAGATCAATACAGTTAGCAATACAGAACGCCAGGCGGGGAGAGAGACCAATAGACCCAAGGGCCTAACTGGAGGACAGTCCCTGAGAAAGTCAGCCTCTGTCTCCAGTTACACAGGTCTCTCTCTCTGTGGGAGGGGGCTCGCTAGCCTTTTATCAGAATTTGGTAGCCAATCAGAATGTATACTCCACAGAACTTTCTAGTCTGATTATATAACATAATTGGGCATGCGCACTGTTATCCTCTCTCACACTGGGCATGCGTCTGACAGGGAAACTAGGTCACCCTTGAGTGACAGGCCCATAGGTCATGCAAAGACCACGTGCAGGGCCTGTTACTATGGCGCTTACATAATAACCTCTGCACTGGCAGCACTTACAGAGCAAATTTCCAAGACAGTTATCTGTGTTAGTGTGAAGTCAGGCAGAAGGCAGACCATATTTGCACGTTTTAGTCCAACTGAATCAGAGATGCATAAGCTTTCTTAAGTAGCAGCTTACATTTGCAAGTGCTGGGCCATGCTGAGCTAAGCTCAGCTTTGATGTGGGAAGACACAAGTTCAAGACCCTTTTTGACTGATTTCCAGCAGAAACTTAAACCTTAATCTTCCTCATCTTATGTAAGTGATGTTATCAGTTCCTTGCTCTCTGTGCTTCTTTCATGAAAAAATTTTCAAGTTTCATTTTCATTTCAAAGCATAACAAAAATTTAAAAAGCCCGATTATAGATATATATTTTTGTATGATCATATTTACCGGGTTCTAAGACAAGGTTCCCTCCACCCGTTTAATGTGGGGGGAAGGCCCCTCATTTTAGAATCCCATACAAGAGTGGGGGGCAGGGAGGGGAGGCGGGATGCTGCTGTGACTCGTGCTCCAACCCCTACTTAGAGTCAAAGATATAGCCACAGCTGCCCTTCCTACCCCCACTGCCCCTGCCCTCGGCAGCCTATTCCCACTATCTCCCCTTCCCCCAACACAGCCTCTGCTTCCCTGCCTGCCCATCACTCCCCCCCTTACCTTTGCTCTGTGCTGGAAGGCTCCATCCACACTGCAGCCGGGGGCACTGAACCAAGTGCCAGCCCACATAGCAGTGGCACGCAGCCCACATGGCTGCTATGGGGCCTGGCCTGTACATGTACTCAGTGTCCCAGGCTAGAACAGCAATGAAGTCTGCTGGCATTGTGCAAGGGTAACAGTGGGGAAGGTGGAGCAGACGCTGGTGAGGAGAGAGAGAAAGCAGGGGCTGCAGGAGTGGGGGGGAGGGCTGAGACTGCAGGGGGGCAGGAAGAGGCAGAGGTGGCAAGGGAGCAAGCAGAAGCAGGGTGCAAGCTGCTTGATCTCTCCACACCACCTGCTGCCCCCACTGCCTGCCCCCCTGCAGTGTTGGGGAAGATGGATTAAAGATGGCTCTCCTTTTATTAATTTTCCATGTATAGAATCCAATTATTGAGGTGGGAGGGTTTTGTTTTACTTTTATATTCAGGGCCTTCTTTAACTTGCATAAATGTAGTAAACAGAATTCTGGTTTTCAGCCAGCCTTAGCTTTTGGTTCTATCCGCAGCTCTGTTACAATTTTCTTGTTTAATTTGGGATCTGTTACTTATCTTTTCAACTTAATTCCCTATCAGAAAAAGGGATATTGCAATACTTCCTTTCCCCATCCCACGCCTTCAGATTGTACTACCTTCAGACTGGGAACTGTCTCTTTCTATAGCTAGGGACAGACATTACACATAAACCAGTTTAAGTGATCAGAAACTGGTTTAAACCTGTAACAGAACAGATGTTCAGTACATATAAACCAGTTTGAAAATACTAAAACTTGTTTGAGATAAACCTGGTTAAATGTAGTATCAGACTTAACTGATTTGGGTCAAATCAGTTTATGCAATGTCTGTCCCTGACCCTTTGCTGGTTTAAGCTAAATCAGACTCCCCCAGTATCCCAGCATGCTCTCTGGGCTGGGCAGGGCTCTCTGCTTCACAGCAGAGTGCCACCCCCCTCTCCGCTCCCTGGCTGCAGCTCCAGCAGAGACTTGCAAGCACAACATCTGCCTGGTTTCCCCTGCTTTCCCCCTCCCCTCCCCACTTCCTGCTAAGCAGAGATCCCTGTCCCCTCTGCTTTACACAGAAACATCAACATTAGCTTGCAGACCACATGCTGGCTATGGTCCGTGTTGTGGCAGACAGCATGTTGGTTTACGGCTTTTTGGAGCTAGTCAAAGCTCAGCTGGTAACGTCCCTCCATTCCTTCTCTGTTTAAAAAGAGCTTGAACTAATGAGAGAGGTTGTTTGTTTTCTGATGGAGTGACAAATGCTGATGCATTGGGGGTGGGGGGGAGGAACTCCTCCTGAATGTTGCTGGGGCCTGGCCATGCCCTCCTCAGCTCAGCCCTGTACAAGGGAAGGGAGGGCTGCTCTAGTGCCCCCTGGCTTCTAGCCTGAGTTACTGCAGGCACGTTCCTGCATTTTTGGGAAGTCTGTGCATTTACAATGTCTGTCCCTAGCCCAAATGTTTGATTAGACCATCCGGGCAAAATGGGATGTTTTAGGAATTATCCAAAAATATTAAGATGACTGTAGAAGGATGAGAAAAGAGAATAAAACTAAAGATTCTAAAAAAATCCATATTCTTCTGACAATGAATACAGATTTACATATAAATTACCACATTTACAGTTATGTAGTGTCTCAGAGAGCTTGGCAAACTATTTGCTTGTTTTATCCCTTATTACTGCCTATAATTTTTTTTTTTTTTAATCTAAGGAGCATAACAACCACAAACTGGATCATTGGCTAACTTTGTGCCCTGCTAGATGGTAAGCATTCAGTAATTTCATTCCAATATTTGGGCTAGATGGTCAATCAACCAAGTCATATACTATACATACTGGACAACTATATTTTCTCATATACAGAACACGTCTATATATAATAAGGGGCGGGACAGAGAAAAAAGAAACTGAGTAGCAGTAATTGAGCAGTAGTGACTGACACCTGAGCCTACTCCCAAGGCTGTTGCCATCCTTGCATGCCAGATCAGGCCTGCAGACTGATACAGCTTACCAGGTCCTACCCTGTACTGGATTCGAATATGCGCGCTGGGTTCAACCCAGACCACTGAGTCCAACCCCATATGAGTCCAGAGCCACTTGCCATGTTCAATCCAGACCAGTGAGTCCAACACCAGGCCAGGTCCAGGACTACATTCCTGGTCCAACACTGTGTGCTGGCTGTGGGTACAGACAGATTCTGGGCATTGGCCAAATCCAGCATGTAAGTTCATGTCAGCCAGCCAAGGGGTTTCCCATGGGTTTAGAAATTTGGCCACAGGGATATGGTGTCAAAGTTAATTTTCATGGCTCCCAGAGCTGTGGCGATTAACACTGCCACTGCTTCCCCACCACCAAATTTCCAGAGCCATGGGAAACAAATTCTTTCATATAGAATGTGCAGCCCAAGTTTCACCAGGATTTGATGAAAAAGGTGCAGATTATATGCAACTAAATACAGTAGTCTGCCTTTTTCTGCTATTTTACTTGTCACTCAGCTAAGTTTTATTATGAGACATGTTTAAGATGCCCGAAGACATCACTATGCAGCTTGGGGGAACTTAAATGAGAATTTGAACTTGTATCTCAATTTTGTAGATGGGTATTTATTATGAGAGAATATTAATTTTACAGAACAAGTCTGATCAAAACCCTAGTTTCCAAGGTAAATTAGTCTTGCCATATATGCAAAATGGTTACTATTCATTAGCACTTAAATACCTCAATCAAACATAAATCCTCATTATACTGCTCACTGTATAAAGCTAATTATAAATGAGAAAATCTTTGTCTAAAGAGAAGGGGTGAGAAAAAAAAATTGAAATAATTTTACAGGTGGGAAACCAAAATGAGGACTTCCACTCTCTCAACATATCTTGCAGTTGGATCTTAACAGTTTGTGAATTATGGGAATAAATATATACCTGCTGCACGTTTGAGAAACAGACAGTTTGGAATAAAACCCCATATATGAGCAAATCTTCAGCCAGCTAACATGCCTACATGGTTTGACTCACAGCCTAGTTTATTAACATTAGACAACATTGCCACACAGGTGGAAGTTGAAGCTAAAAGGCCACTGAACACTGTGAACTTTCCCAGCATATCATAATTACAAAACCACATGTGTTAAATACTGTAGCACAATCCAAGCACACAGGCATGCAGGCATACCCACACACAAACCCCAGTGCCCTTAAAAAAAATTATTTGGTGAAGAAATGGCTTTATTTTCTCTTGGGCAATGCTGATAAGCAGATCAGCAGGTCAGGACAATGGTTCAGGATAGACTTGTTGTAAGAGCACAGTATTTCTTTGCTAACTGCTTTAAGTGAAAAAGCAGTTTCAGTACTGAATCTAATCTGTTCAATGATTTAAAAAAAACAAACCAAAAACCATAATGTTACTCTGCTGTACTGAGACAGAACAGGGGATTGAAATCATGTTGCTCTGTGTCTTTGTATAATTACTGGGATAAAAAAAAATACAATGTCAAGAATGATGGAGAAAGAACATTAAGCTAGTATTCCTGTTTTCCTTATATTTATGGCTGTATCATCCCCCCCATACTCACATTGGTGAGCAGTTGCTATTCAACACAAGAGGGCCTCAAATGGCCTTCCAAAGGTTTGCAATGATACCCTTGTTGCAGATGGAAAATTTAAGACTGTGAAATTCAATTCTTTTTTCAGAGTCACAGTCAGTGGGAGAGGTCAGGCTCTACTTGATTGTGTCTTCACTGGTTAGAGTGGGAAGGTTTTAGCCCCTCTGTGGGATGATTATTCTTTGTTAAATTCAGTGTAATAGATGCAAAAGGCAGGCATTTCAATGACACTCGCTGTACAATTGAAGCTTCTCACCTACATTGATTTATTCTCAAGGCATGCACGTAGGGTGTCTCAACTTTATGTACGTGAAAAAGAAGCACAGAAAGGTTATGAACTGGATTGTGCCTCTTTGGTACAAACCTAGATTTTTGGCCATATGGGAGCACCTAGGCAAACTGATTACTTTACTGTTATGATTTACAGGCTACCTTTCCCTGCCCATTGGATCTGCAGTATGGGCTTGCAAGTCCATGTTCCATCTTTTCATGCTTCCCTTGAAGGAAAGGACTGAATGGTCATTACACTCCCCTGACTGCAGGAATTTCAAGTTACTTTGGACTAGTTATTGATAGTCTCAAGGATGTGGAAAGACTGCATTGCATCATTTCCCTAATTCTACATATCTCAAATAAGGGCTCACTATAAGAAAACCCAGGGAAGCACCATGAAGAACTCAGGTCTGTTGACTGCCTTACCCACTGACCCAGCACCACAGTCTTATAAGAACAGAGCTAACATGATTAAGTGAACCAGGGTTAAATTTGGCCTCATGACCTTTAAACCAAAACTCTGTTCCAATTCACATGGGTCTGTTCTCAACAGACCCTGAAAGAAAATATATATATATCAAAAAAGCCAAACATGATTAAACAATATAGCCACAGCAGTCATCTCACCAGGCAAGAGCCAGAAAACCTCAGCACTCAAATGTCTCACTGGCTTTTTGCAATTTCCCCTTCTCTGACAGCAGTGATCTAAAATAAAAATTAAATAAGCCATTCATGAAATCTAAATCGCATCCCTGGCGTAATCAAGAAGCCCCTTGTTCTTAATGTCACTCTTCTTGCTTTTCAATCGTTGCAAAAAAAAAAATGTATCCACAAGATAAAGGCACAGATTCTCATCTTGCTTCCCCTTGTCTTACACTAATATAAATTCCTCTGACTTCACCCCTGACTTTTTCCCCAGTGTAAATGAGATCAGAATGAGTTTCAAAGTCTTTCAGAAATGCACCATTGTGGACACAGGTCACTGGGCTGAAAAGAGCTAATGACAAGATCTGTGCACAAGAGGAAATTGCAGTTTTCAAGATTAAAAATTTATACAGGCCACAAGAACACAGAAACCGATGTCAGAACAAAGACAGAGCTTGCGTGATTAAAGATGGATACAGAATGAGGCTTGGGATCTCACGTTGCATCCGGAATCTAACCTGAGAATGAACTTTTATCTCTCCCCTCCACCAAACATTTTCTTTCCCTCCGTCTACTTTCTGGGGATGTCAGGAGATCTCTCTCTCTCTCTCTTTTTAATCTGTGAAGAATCAGATTTCTTTTTGGTGTCCACATTTTAGTTCATTGAAGATCAGTGCCGTCTGCAGCGGGGAAAGGGCCACTGCCATGCACAAACATTTTCTAAGCTCTATTGCAAAGATTTAGCACCTGCCTTTTTTCCCCTCTTCAGTTAAGCTCCCTGAAAAAGGAAACAAGAGGACTGGAAGTATGGGAAGAAGGGAGTGAAAGAGAGGAATGGAGTTGGGAAAAAAAAACTGCAGGGAGTAGCCAGCCAGAGAATGAAAGCCACACAGCATCTGTAGAAAGCAGTCCAAAGAGATACCTATGGGGAATGGGGAAGAAGCTGGATTAACTGGAGTTTATCTGGGGCCATTTTTCTCCCCATCAGTGTCCCCTGGCCCCTGGACTGTCCAGGAGAAACAAGCCCTCATATGTCATACTATCCTCCAACCTCAGCACTGTGGGCTTTGGGGAAAGAAATTACAGAGAAGAGCCGAACAGAGACTGAAGCCAGCACAACAGCTGCAGCAGCAATTCAGGCAGAGACTTCCGGATGCTGATGATGTCAGTACTCTTTCTCCAGGTGTCATTCCTTTTCCTGTCCCCGTGGCTAATCCCCTCCTAACATGACCTTGTTGAAAGGATTTAACGAACAAGACATCACAGCCTTACCAGACATTTGCTACCACGATGCTGCTAAGTCTCTTTGTACACCACACCTCTTTCCCCAGTCTTTTGGGGGCTTTGACTTTTCAGATTAAGCACTCTGGGCTGGGACCTGCCTTCTAGGCCATGTTTTTACATTACCTAATACAATAGTGCCTTACCTATTTGGCTTTCAAGTGCCAGCCCGAGCTTTAACCCCATGAATGGGAGGAGCATTCAGGAGCATGTTGTATTGTGTAAATGGGAATAGCCACAGACGTGCTTCCAAGGCCTACAGAAGTCACAGAGAAAAATGCTTCCTCTTCTAGGGTCAGCTGTGGGCCTGTGTGCAAGAAGCACAGTCCCCTATAGTGAGCCAAATGATTTTTGCATTCCTTGGGCCACTCTTGAGCCTTACTCCACGTTCAGCCACAACTTCTGAGCAACGTGTTAAGTGCCTGCACCATCAAGAGGAAGGGATCAGGAGGTGCGATCTCATTCATATGAAACTTTACAACAACGCATTCAACTCCTGACACTTTTCCAAAGCAGTAAATTTTACCTCTGCTGACAAGAAGAGCACAGTTGTTCCGTGAAGACTGGAATGGCCCGTTTAAACAGTAAAACTCTGTTTAACTGCTTAGCTATTTAAACTGTATATGATACGTTCCTGCAGATATAAGCATAAAAGGGCAGATACATGCCTGGTGTTTGCAAAAAAAATAAATGTTTTATACGATTTCTGGTGCCAAAGCATACAGAAATCTCATGTATCACTATGGAAAGGTAAGGAACAGAGGGCTGCTTCTAGGGCAATAAAAGTTTATTTTATGTTCCATTCTCTTTAACAATGGCTGCTATTACTCCAAATCTCTGCTGGCAATAAAAAGGGTACAAAATAATCTTCTAACGTGCAAGTCTAGCATAGGATTTTACATCAAACATGCCTGCTTTATACAAAAAAAAAAGTGAGGCTACTTTCCAACAATGGCAAAAAACGGCAAACTGGATATGGATCAGAGCTGGGAGTAGAGAAATAATACACAGTCTTGTAAAAATCAGTATCTGCCTATAGGAACTGCTCTCTACAAAGGGCAGACTGAGGGAAATATGCCCCTTTGAACATTTTTTGGGCTCAATGGTACCTTTGAGAATCAAACCGATTGCAGGATCTGTTGTCAGCATCACAGAGTCGGATGCTAGGAGGGTTCCCTATTGACTACAGAGAGGACACAAGAGATTCAAGATGACCACAAACCAACCTTGTGTATGACCAAGGGTAGTTACCTGCCAGCTCCAGTCCCTTCTTGTCCTGCACACCTATAACTTGTATAAAAACAAGGGATGCAACACATGCAATTTGCAGCCATGGAATTAACAGTGCTTCAAGCTGCAGCTTGATTCTTTTTTTGTTTTTTGGGGAGTGGAGATTGAAGAACAGCAGGTTACAGCTGAAGAAGCCATGACATGGAAAGGAAGAGAACTATCCTGCAAATGGCCTGATCTTTTGGGTCCTAAACTCCTCCACGGAAGCAATGCACATGGCATGTAGGTTCATGCATTCCCCTCCCCCCCTCTACCCCCCCACAAAAGAAAAAAATTTTTAAAAAGATCAAACCCGTGATCTTAATTAGCTGGAATTCTTTCCCATCAATTTATTTCTAAGTCTTCACTAATTTCTTATGACTCTTAATAAAACTATAATTCTGTTTATTTATAGGTATTTCTAAGGCTGTGAGCACAACACTGCCTCAAGACTTAATATAGAAACACATGCCAAAAAGATCAAGTATATAAAACAAGCTTTTCCCCAAATAGATATTGATTGTATTAGTGCCTATTTTTGACTGACATGCCATCTGTTTCATGTCTTTTGTTATCACTGATTAACAGCCTTGAGTGTCCTCCAGTTATTGTCCTGACATGCAATATTTTATTATACATGAGTTGCCGCATTCACATCTTAAATAGCTGTTCTTTCAAATAAACATCTGTTTTGTCTCTCAGCATTGGTCAGGAACAGTAAAAAGTTAGCCATCTCAGGTAGGGCCCCAATTAGAAGTGGATGTGTATCACCTCCATCAACGATAACCTTATTAAATCCAAATATGAGATCCTCTTAAAGAAGTTACCTTCAGTTTTAACATAATTCTCAAATTATTTCTAGCTGCTTCAAATTGTGCAACTAAAGAAGTCAAACAGGTTATTTCCATATGAGTACCAACACCAGATGCCGAGATCTGGAAATATTTCCTTCTGCATAGCATATTCTGTTCTCACTGTGCAGGTTTTAGTTGGCAAGTACATTAAAAAAAAAAAAAAGGCTTGTTAGGTTTTTAGTGTTAACTAAGGTGATGTGGGTTATCTTCAGTCACCTCTGAGTTGCTTTCTTATTCCCAGTTCATCCAACATCACATGTCCTGAGATTAAAAATGTCTGATGGGTGTTCTCCACAGGTTTACATGCACGAAGTTCACTGGGTCCAATGTCGGTCCTCAGATATATGGTTGCAATCTCTGATTAAGAAATCTCTAGAGTTCAGAGGGTGCATCTCCGAACTAAGTTGGGTACATTACACACTAACGCTGATCTAATTTACATTGGTTTTATGCACCAAAGTAAATTGCAGTGGGATTCTGACCAGACAGATAACCACTAGATCAGGGGGAACCATGTACATTGAGCAAATGGTTACCCAGAACAATCACACTGATGCAACTGCCCTGGGTAACATTTACACTGATATAATTTATATAATGGTATGTTTTTCTTGCTATTTTTCCCCTGGGTAAATGAATGCAGGATTCTAGTCAGTCAGGCATGTATCCAGGCCTTGTAAACATAACCTAAGTGTCCCTGGTATCATTCACTCTAATACTTTTATTCACACCCCAGTCACTATCAGGACCTGAGGTAGTAGTTAGTATTCTTGCTGTAATCTGGAACTAGTAGTTTAGTTTATGATTTAGCAAAGACCGTGAAGGAGTATGATATTAATAACTGTTCTTAGTTGCCTATAAACAAGTCTTGTAAAAAGGTTCACAATATTAATTGGCAGTGATTTTCTACATTACGTAAACCCCTTCACTTTTTCCATTTAAAAATCATTGATACACTTATGTATCTGAACTTTCTTTCTGGTAACTCCTTTGTTAACTTATCTTCAGGGCTAAGTCGATGTTCAAAAAGCTCATGGTGGAAAGTGCTTTGTCGCACTTAGAAGGCTATATAGTAGAGATATCCCAGCTGAAAAGATTTGAGCTATTCAGTGGAGAGGGGTTGGTGCCTGCTTGTGTTAGCCAAAGCCAGGGGTAGGGGGTACTCCCACATGCCACCCAGGAGGCTGACAGAGTGCCCCACCAGTTCTACTGCCCCCCACCAGCTGAGGACTGTCAGCAGCAGTTGGAGGGGAAGGGTGGAAATGGGACCCCTCTGCCACACAGACCTAGCCCCGCACCCAGACCCCAACCAGGAATCATGGCGGGGGTCTCCTTTCTCCTAGCTGTAGCCAGCAGTGGCAGCACGACTTCCCTGAGCCACTTTTTCATAGCACCAAGAACTCTGGCAGGGGTGCCAGTGTCAGCTGCAACCAGGAGAAAGGAGTCCCCCTGCCAGGTACCCACCCCAAGCTTCATGGCTTGGGTCTTGGTGTGGGCAAGTCTGGGCCCATGCTGCAAAGGTCATTTCCGCCTCCTCCTACCCAGTTCCTGGCACAGTGAAAAGTGGAGCAGGTAACTCGCACTGCCACTGCTGGCTACAGCCAAAGGAAAGTACCCCCCCACCACAGGGGGGTTGGCACAACCTCAGCTAGCAAGCTTTGGGGGGCGGCCCTCACAGCAGGGGTGGGTCCCTTCCCGCGGCTTCAGCAGCATGAATTCCATATGACACTTTTAGCTGTGGTGGGAACTCTGGTGAAGCAGGTGCAAAAGGATCCCCCCCTGCTGTGGGGGGGCCCGACCCCAACCCAGCCCCTAGCAAGACCTGATCCAGGAAGCAGCAGGGGGGGCACCCAGCAGGGAGGCTCCTTTCCCCAGTTGCAGCCAGCATTGGCAGAATGAGCTGTGCTGAGAACTCTGCTGGGAGGTGGAAAAGTAGCCCCTTTGCTGGATGGCCCCCTGTAGCTTCCCACCTTGGGTCTTGCTTGGGGGCTGATCTGGGGCCCCCCACAGAAGGGGGGCCCCTTTTCCACCCCCTCCACCAGAGTTCCCACCGTGGCTAAAAGCAGCACACAGGCCCCCCACACCGCTGCTGCTGACTGAAGCTGGGGGAAGAGACCTCCCACAGGGCCAGGTCAGATATGGGGACAGAGACCCCCATTCCCCACCATGATGTGGGTGAGGCTGGGATCAGAGCTTGCCACTGACTTGGATCAGTGACAACTAAGGGGGTTGTGGCCAGGCTGGCACTCGGGCAGAGCAAACAAGCTCTGCCCAAGGCTAGAGCAGCCCTGCACAACGCCCCCTGGGATGACAGCAATTGTGTTCTAAATTAACCCTCGATGTGCTCTGATGCAGACATTCGATAAAATGCTGTGACAGAAAGCACTTTAGGTTAGTACACATCCATCCAGGATTAACTTAGAGCAGGATCTGCCATTTTTAAAGAACTTTAAATTTGCCATGAACTTCTGTTCTGTTACGGCTTTAAAGCACTTTGTGCCTACTTAAATTGCATTAAATGGAATGTCTGTACCTAGCCAAAAGGTTTCATGTTCTAACTAAGGGCAGACATCAAGTAACTTTACTTATTTAAAAAAAAAAGCCCAGCTCCAACATTCCTTGAAAAACAAAGCCTCCATAATATTTTATAAAGATAAACTGCATTTAGTTATCTGAAACAACACAAGTGCAAGGCATCCGAAATTGCTTCCACACCTGCTTTTTGAGTTCCAGCTGTAATTATCTTCCTCAGATTTTCTTTGCAACCTGTCCTAGAAAGCATTTGTTTTTACAGCCTAGACCTTAAAGTCTCGCATGCTTTACCTGACTTGGACAAACTCCCAGACAGAATCTATCATAGTTTGGCAAGGACCCATTAGATCATATATGAGAAGCTGTCTTCCAACGTTTTTTGAAGGATAGTATTTGCCAGATTTGCTGTGCGAATGTAATGCTACCAGAGATGTGTTAATGATGGTAACCAGCAACAGGTCTGTTCTTCCTCACAAGAACAGCAGGGCAGCCATGTGGAGTTCTTCCCATGTGTTTTTTCCCTCTCCCTGTCTGGTACACTGTTCCTGTTGAGATGGTGCTGTTAGATTCTCTTGAACCTGTTACAAAGCCCTTGTGTCCCTTGTTCCTTTTATTTACCTTTCCACTATTGTCTTCAACATTTTTGGGAGGGATTCTCAGGTGGACCTGGCTTCTGTTGTAAATATATATGCAAATTGCTCACAGGGAGTTGGATGTATACTTTAATTTTAAAGGAATTTACACAAAGCATGAATGTACATCCATGCACATTCAAATAGAAACTAAGCACCAGGCCCCTCACCTGCTCTAAATTGGCTTGGTTTTCGTTTCAGATACAAAAGTTCCAATTCATATTTCCATTTCTTTTAGCATGCAGTAGCAGGATCCAGCAGCCTTAACTTTAAGGAGAAGATAAAATATCTGCATATCATTCATTGTTTCTGAAAATAGTTAAGAACATTGGACACAAGCCTAGAAGTCATCCTTCTAGGTCACCTAGTCCAGTCTCCATAAAAGGGAACTATATCATACAATCCTCTTTAAAATTTATCAGGGTCAATTTTTCCTACGATACCAATTTACCTCTATCTGTAGATTCAAGTTAGGAGGCATCCTTGTGTTTGTATGCTGCACATGTAAATGATACTGGGAAACTGGTAAATGCTAGTAATGGTACTGAAGAATTGGTAAATGACACTGGACAATAGATAAGTAAATGCATCAACTGCTACTCATAAGTCTAAATAAGAGCTTATTTCCTAATGTCCAGCTGACAGTACATGAATCCTAATAATACATGAGACCTTTCTATCTTCAATAACTTGAAGTTATGCAACTTGTTTATTATAAAAAAGTACTCAAGGGGGAAAAAACAGACTTTTAAAATAATTATTTAAATATTTTTTTCAAGAATGCTTCATTTTTACATGAAAATTAAAATATCAAGATTTTGGCCAAAATCTGAAATATTTGGAAGTTAGAGGCATTTTCTTTCGTTTGATAAAAAATTTAAATTTTCTGTCAAAAGCGGACACTTTTCATGAAAATTTTGCTTTCAACAAAAGCTGACTTTCAAGCAATAGCCTTGAGAGGAATTTTTGGTAAGCCATATATATGGTCCTTTTATCAACAAGCATAATGTCAAAGTGTGTATGTTTGTTTTCAAGTAGTACAGAACAAATAAAAATCACTTTTGCCTCATGCTCAGAGAAGAAATGTTAGCTCTGTTTGACACATTTATTATAGCTACTGAAGTTCAGGTTCTAGTAGCATCTCAGGCATGATGATAACTATTGTCATTAGCCCACACTAAAAGATAAAAACTTAGAATTCAATTAAAAACAACTGCATTTAATTAAAAGGGGAATATGAGTTCTTTATGGATCAGATTGTGGTCTTCACTTGATCAGTTAGTCCTAATTGTATTTTGCTTTCAATAAATGCCACTTGGTATTCTTATCTTCTGTACAGAAAACAAAACAAAAATACTTTTTTTGTTCATCTTGTGAGTTATGTTTAAAATGTTTATTAGCAGCTGTCAGCCCCCAAGGAAAAGTGTCATCACTGATTAAGACAGCATCTAAAGGTTTTATCTTACTGTCATTTATCTCCTGTCCCTAGAAGGTACAAATCCATTAAAAAGGCAACTCCAAGCTAATAACTGCTTTTGTCTTTTTTTCAAGTGTATTTAGAATGTAGCTGCTCAGGCATGAATATTGGCTCAAAATGTCAATGACACCTGTTTAGTTATATAAAAAGAAGAACAATGGGGAAAGGAGTTACAAGTCTAAACTTTACTGTACATCTCTATGCTACTGTTCCCATGAAACCTTGCTTTCCTATAGTACCGCTGATCCAATGCACTGTATCTTCTATATAATGTGCAACCCCTGTTATATAACATTACAGAAATATTACACCCAGTTACATTTCTGCATCCTGTGAGGTTGAAGAGATATTTTATGTGAGCTGGCATTTTCTTGTGTGAGAATTTACACAAAATACTAAAGGCATCTTGAAACGGTTACACCGTGAAACAGTATTGAGCATTATGTACTAGGCCTGTGCAAAGCAGCTAGTATTCACTTCGGATTCGGCCATTTTGGTGATTCAATTCAGTGATTCGAATCACTGTCCTGAATCGATTCAGCTGAATCTGATTCAGCTGCTGCTGAATCAGTCAAATCTCCAAATCACACAGGCCCCATCTCCTGCTTGCTCTACCAGCCCCACCTGGCCCCAGCTCCCAGCTCTTTGGGGAAAAAAAAGCCCCCACCCACCAAGTG